>NC_056628.2:78655793-78976626 GCF_002870075.4 Lactuca sativa | reverse complement strand
TTAAGCTCTTAAGCCCAAACTTCAGATCCCTAGGCCAAATATGCCTAAGATTCATAAAGTCTCAAACTTTATCATTTGGGACGTCCATAAAGCTCTTAATCCAAGGTCTTAATCCATTAATACCCACTTATCTCACACATAGAACAACCTCAGCCCTTGGGACCTCATTTTTCTCACTCAAGACCTCTCCTAAGGTCTAAAAGGACAGATAATCTTGACCAACTCGAAACATGCAACAAGATGAGGACTTTTGGGACAAGAAAGATTCTAAAACTTCACAACACTTTAGATCTATGCAAAATAAATGGCAAGCAAGAAGCTTTATACCTCAAATAAGCTCCAAAGGATGATATCTCTTCAGATCTACAAGCTCCAATCGTTCCTTTCCTTCTTTGACAACTTCTCCTTTCTTCTTCTAGCTTTTCTTTTGCCAAAATGAGCTTTCCAAGGCCAAACACACCCAACAATGGAGGGAATACGGGTTTCTAAGGTTTCCGAGGTTAAGGGAGAGCTTATGGAGGCTAGAGTATGCACCAACATGTTCCTTATATAGTGGCTGACCCTAAATTTAGGGTTTTAGAACTCTGAGAGTACGTTGGGCGTACCTCTAGTACGCTGGGCGTACTCAGCCTTGCATCCGCGTCCATATACGCCTTACGCTGGGCGTAATCCCAGCTTACGCTGGGCGTACTCGGCGAGTCCCCAAATTTCATACTTGCCCCTCCTTTTTTACTTTTCCCACAAGATGACCAAAATATCATTCCTCTTAAATCCAGAGGACTCACAATTAGGTACTCTTAGGAACGGGGTGTTACACACCCATCGTTATCTTCTTCCCCTTTCTTCTTTTACCGTTTCTCTCCTAATCGATACCATGGTCGTGTATATGAAGATAGATCTTCATTTTGCTGACATATTTACTAGGTGTCACACCCCAAAACCAAGAACGGCGGAAACGTTCTGGGGCGGAGGACGTCATGTATAGTATCACAACACAGTAAATGTAAATAAGCAAACAACATCATCCATTGCATTAAATATATAATTTTAATACAAGTGTGTTCTGTACAGCTATAGACACCAAAAAAAATGAAACACAAAATAATATGAGATGAGTCTTGAATGCACTCCATCTTCTCAAAAGCTGGCCTCGGTACCTGTCTACTGATGACCTGAGAATACAAGTTATTTTGAAAGAGTTTATCAGCATAAAGCTGGTGAGTTCATAAGTATTTTAGTGTCAATGTTTCTTGTAAAAACGTTTGAACCTGTCTCAATGTATAAGTTTGTAAAAATGTGAGTAAATGTTTGAAAGTGTTTGTAAAAGTTTGAATCACTTAGAAAATCCTATATTTTCTATAAAAGTAACCTTCTACCAAGGCTAGGCTGTTTTGTGAACTTTTCCGTTGTAAAAGTGTGTGATTACCCAAATATAACTATCATTTGTTAAAAATATAGTTTGTACACTAATGCTTAAGTGAGGTTATCACTAAAATATGTAATGGGTAAATCATTGTAGTACTGTAGCTTTGTATATTAAGACTACTGTTGTACTAAATACTACTACCTTAAACCGGATTTATATTAAGGCATAATGTGATAAATTGCACCATGCTATCGACTGGTAACAACGACATAATGAATGGTCGTAATAAAAGAAATGACGTTTGGCACCCGCAGACCTGCAGGTCCGGCTGTAGCTAGCAGCAAGGTGTAGGATAGTCAATCCAGTATAGATCTATACGCAAACTCACGCTCTCCCTCCAAGAGAATTCTAGCTACAACTCGGGCCATGACATTTAAGGCATGCCCGATACAGTGGATCACAATTATTACGTATTTATGTATATGTATTGTTTCTCGTATATCTGTATATGTATTGTTTCTCGTATATCTGTATATGTATTGTTTCTCGTATATCTGTATATGTATTGTTTCTAGTATATCTGTATATGTATTGTTTCTAGTATATCTGTATATGTATTGTCCTGCGTTACCCCGATGGTAACCAGCTAATGATCTACTGACGAGTATGAATATGGAAGTACTTTTATGTCTATATGTATATATATGATATATAAGTAATATTGAAATGACCTTCGGATGGTCACCCGAAATCCCACCAGACCACATCTCAAGGCGCGAAAAGGAAATAGGGTGGATGGCCTTCCTAAGTCCTTTAAACATTATTTATACATCTTTACATATATGGGCATGCAATTGAATATATAAAACATAAGTAAGTTTTTATAAAACATTTGAAGCGTAAATATGATATCAAGAGGAGATCGACTTGATGTCGATCTATAAAACAATTTGAAGGCATAAGTTAATAAAACAGTTTAAGTATAAGAAGCATTTGTTTAAATCACAGTCTATAAGTAAGTTTGGATAGTAAAACAGTTTGTAAAACATTTCAAAGTAAGGCATTTTGATAAACAGTTTGAACAGTGGTAAAAATAGTTGTTTTCCTAGTTATTAATCACATGTGATTAAATGCAATCACATGTGATTGAAGCAATAACTTATAAGTATTTGACTTGTATTCCCCCCCATAAAGTATTTAAAACACTTAAAATCATTTCAAAGGTTGATTCAAGGGGTATGAACTCACTTGTGGTGAGTTGTCTGTATTGCAGTGTCGGCTACCGTGCTAGGTGACAAACGGAGACTGGTTTACACGCACGAGCCTAGTTATCATATAATAAACATATATATAACTAATTAGACATATAATAACTTAAATAAATAAGTTAAGACACTTAGAAAACATTTAAACACTTTTGTGAGTGTATAGGGTTCAAATGGTTGCATCTAAGTTGCTACGGGACAATGCAAAAGGGTTTGAAACATCAAATAGCCTTGTATAGGAGTTCACCATCCAACAAACCCCACACCTTGGAGTTTACGGCCGTAAACTCATAGGTTTATGGCCGTGAACTCCTCAAATGGTGTTTTTGGGTGTTTTTGGGTGTTTTGTGGTGATCTTGCATCTAGAACACTTCTATCTTTATTGGAATAATGCATGAAGTAGTTTTAAGGCTCTAGAACACTCCATAAGGGAGTTTACGGCCTAAGGTCCTTCACCTTAGAGTTTACGGCCGTAAACTCTAGGAAATTAATTGATTTGAGGCACTTAGACATCAAGAATGGCATCCATGATTTTATCTAAGGCTAATGGGGACAAGAGGCACACTTTGGTGCCTTCACTTGGAGTTTACGGACCAAGTCATGTTCCTTGGCCATAAACTCCTTTCAAGGAGTGATTTCTATGTGTTCTACTCTCCATTCTAGTCCCAAAGGTGCAAGGTAAATTGTCTAAAGGCTTAAGGGTAGCTTGGAATGATTTTTGTCCCTCAAAAAGGGGTTTACGGCCCAAGAAGGGTTCTTGGCCGTAAACTCCAACTAACTTGTGATTTTGATGAGCTTTTGGTGTTCTAAACAAGCACAAGTACTAGTAGTTAAAGTCCTTAAGCATTTGGGGAAAGTTTTAGGGCATTTAAGCCCTTGAAAAGGGGTTTACGGCCCAAGGGAGTTCCTTGGCCGTAAACTCCTAGAACTTATGTTTCTTGGTTGCTTTTTGATCCATAAATGTCATAGCCTATCTCCTAAACAAGTCTTCTAACAAGGAATTGGGACTAGGAAGCCATAATGTTCCATTTTGGAGTTTACTCCCCGAGAATGATCTTGGGCGGTAAACTCCCGGATCTTGTAATCTAAACATGTTATTGTTGCTAATATGCATTAAACAAGTATTGAAACACATATAGAAAAGTAGACTCACAATCTGGGATGAAAACCCGAAGATCCGTCAGAGAGAATATGGCTTTTCTCTATTTGGAATTGTGAATAATGAATTAATTTAATTCAGAAAACTATTTATAGTCCTAGAATATTTTGGCAGAAAATATTTTCATTCCTGATGTTGGACTGTAACAGTATGAAACTTGAAATGCCCAAGTTTCACAAAACCAGGAGTATCCACTCTCCTGATATCATCTAAAACATAACCCTAATGTACACAAACTTGTTCGGAAAAGCTTGAAAATCACAGAAACTGCACTAGCTTCTATTGAATAGATGAGGTTCATACAATTGGAAATTTCAGGTTGTCACATCATCCCCCTGTTAGAGGGAATTTTGTCCCGAAATTAGAATTTAAGCAAATAAAAGTTACAAACAATTAAGCGAAAAGATGAGGGTGTTTCAACTTCATCTGATCCTCGCGTTCCCAAGTGAATTATGGTCCTCGCTTAGCGTTCCAGCGAACCTTCACGATAGGGATACGGCTTTGTTTCGTCTGCTTGACCTCACGGTCCATGATCTCTACAGGTTCTTCCACGAAGTTGAGGCTCTCGTTGATCTCGATCTCGTCGAGTGGGATTACGAGAGTCTCGTCTGACAGACACTTTTTCAAGTTAGATACGTGGAATGTAGAATGTACGTTGCGAAGTGTGTCGGGTAGATCAAGTTTGTAAGCTACGGGGCCGACTCTGGCAAGAATCTCAAAAGGCCCTATGTACCTCGGATTAAGCTTCCCACGCTTGCCGAAGCGTATTAAGCCTTTCCAGGGTGAGACTTTGAGAAGGACTCGGTCTCCCACCTGAAATTCCAAAGGTTTTCTTCGTTTATCGGCGTAGCTCTTCTGTCGGTCTCTAGAGGCTTTCAATCGTTCACGGATTTGAACGATTTTCTCTGTCGTTTCCCGAATGATTTCTGGACCAGTGAGAGTACTGTCGGAAGCTTGCCCTCTTGCTAATTGGGTATCACCAACCTCAGCCCAGCACAGAGGGGATCTGCACTTGCGGCCGTAGAGAGCTTCGAATGGAGCAGCCTTGATGCTCGTGTGATAACTGTTATTATAGGAAAATTCGACAAGGGGTAAATGAGTATCCCATGCCTTCCCAAAATCAATCACACAGGCTCGCAACATGTCTTCCAAGGTTTGAATGGTTCTCTCACTCTGTCCGTCGGTCTGTGGATGGTAGGCTGTGCTCATGTCTAGCCTTGTTCCCAGGGAACGTTGTAGGGATTGCCAAAATCTTGAACTGAACCTACTATCTCTATCGGAGATAATGGAAATAGGTACACCATGCAACCGTACAATTTCCCTAATGTATGTTCTTGTAAGTTTCTCCATCTTGTCGGTCTCTTTGATAGGTAGGAAGTGTGCAGACTTGGTCAATCTATCAACGATGACCCATATGGTGTCAAGTTCACCCGTTGTCTTGGGCAACTTGGTTATGAAATCCATAGTGATCCGCTCCCACTTCCATTCCGGGATCTCTGGTTGTTGCAGTAAACCAGAGGGCTTCTGGTACTCGACCTTAACCTTTGCGCAAGTAAGGCATTTACTTACGAAGGTAGCAATCTCTGCTTTCATATTAGGCCACCAGTATAGCTTTTTCAGATCCAGATACATCTTATTTGAACCTGGGTGGACGGAATACCGAGTGTTGTGCGCCTCGGTCATGACCAAGTCTCGGAAACCACCGTGTTTCGGTGTCCAGATCCGGTTCATGAAATATAAAGCTCCGTCACCCTTGGCTTCGAAGTTCTTGTCCATTCCCCTAAGGGCTTCACTCGACACATTTTCAGGTTTCATGGCCTCAAGTTGCGCCGCCTGAATTTGCTCAGTCAAGTGTGAATGGATGGTTATTGATAATGACTTGACTTTGCGACCAGAATATTCTTTCCGACTTAGGGCGTCTGCTACTACGTTGGCTTTACCCGGATGATAACGAATATCGCATTCGTAGTCACTGAGTAGTTCGACCCACCGTCGTTGTCTCATGTTGAGCTCCTTCTGATCGAAAATGTGTTGTAAACTCTTGTGGTCGGTAAAGATAGTGCTCTTCGTTCCATACAGGTAATGTCTCCAGATCTTCAGAGCAAACACTACTGCTCCTAGTTCAAGATCGTGGGTCGTGTAGTTAACCTCATGTGTCTTCAACTGTCTCGAGGCGTAGGCGATGACCTTACCTCGCTGCATCAGAACACATCCGAGTCCTTGATTGGATGCATCGCAATAGACTACAAAGTCTTCTATTCCTTCCGGAAGGGATAGTATTGGTGCGGTGCACAAGGCTCGTTTGAGCGTTTGGAACGCTCTTTCTTGCTTCTCTTCCCAGTCAAAGGCCACGCCTTTCTGGGTCAGGGTCGTAAGAGGCTTCGCTATTCGGGAGAAGTTCTGAATGAACCTGCGGTAGTAGCCAGCGAGACCTAGAAATTGGCGAATTTCTGTAGGAGTCTTTGGTGCTGACCAGTTCTCAATGGCTTTTATTTTGGATGGGTCCACGTGGATTCCTTCTTCGCTAACCACGTGTCCTAAGAATTCGACTCTTCGGATCCAAAATTCACATTTTGAGAACTTCACATATAGTTTCTCTCTTCGTAACGTCTCTAGAACTTGTCGCAGATGATCACCATGCTCTTTCTTACTTCGGGAGTAGATCAGGATGTCGTCAATGAAAACGATGACGAACTGATCTAAGTAAGGTCGGCATACTCTATTCATCAGATCCATGAAGACTGCGGGCGCATTGGTCAATCCGAATGGCATCACCACGAACTCGTAGTGTCCATAACGAGTTCGGAAGGCTGTCTTCGGCACATCCTCTTCGAGCACTCGTAACTGGTGATATCCGGATCTCAGATCAATTTTGGAAAAATAGCTCGCCCCTTGCAGTTGGTCGAATAGATCATCTATGCGTGGCAGAGGGTAACGATTTTTGATCGTCAATATGTTGAGTTCTCTGTAGTCAATACACATACGGAATGATCTGTCTTTCTTCTTAACGAACAAGACCGGAGCTCCCCAAGGTGAGAAACTTGGTCTTATAAAGCCCTTGCTGAGCAGTTCGTTAAGTTGGCCAGAGAGTTCTTGCATCTCGGCTGGTGCTAAACGGTAGGGCGACTTGGCTACTGGGGTAGCTCCTGGGACTAAGTCTATTATGAACTCGACTTGTCGTTGCGGAGGTAACCCGGGTAGTTCTTCTGGGAAAATGTCAGGAAAGTCGCTCACTACTGGGAGGTTCTTCAGTTCTTTCGTTTCTAGGTTCGTGTCGACGACGTGAGCAAGAAATGCGTGGTATTCTTTGCGCAGATATTTCTGTGCTTGAATACTAGATATTATGCGAAGACTCGCACCAGGTTTGTCGCCGTAGACTATAAGAGTTTCGTTAGACGGAGGTTTAGTCGGACTGCTTTCTCGTAGCACATGATGTCGACGCGATGAAGACTTAACCAATCCATGCCGATAATAACGTCGAAACTTTTTATCGAGACCGGCATAAGGTCAATTGGGAATGAATGGTTATCTAAGGTTAGAAGACAACCTAAGTATATGCTATTAGTACTTTCAGTTTTCCCATTGGCCATTTCTACTGTGAATTGTTCATTAAGTGCGTGTGGTTGTTGTTTAAGCATGCGAGCAAATTTGTGGTTTACGAAGCTTCGCTCCGCTCCACTATCGAACAGAATGCATGCATAGGAGTTATCAAGGAGGAACGTACCAGTCACCACTGTCGGGTCAGCAACTGCTTCCCCGTGGCCTATTGCTAGTACCCTCCCTGCTCCTCCAGTATTCCTCGCCTTAGGGCAGTCCCTTTTAAAGTGGCCTGTTTCGCCACATCCATAGCAAGTTGGGCTCACGCCAGAGCCAGGAACTTGGGAGATCGGTTGCGCCGGGAACCTACAGAATCGGACGGTGTGTCCTTTCCTGTGGCAGTTAGTACACTGCATTTCACGGCAGGCGCCGTTGTGGTGGAAGTTGCATTTATTGCACTTCGGCAAACTTCCAGAATACTGTTTCCCCGGAGCAGTAACAGCAGTAGGGGCTACCGCAGCATGTACTGCTACGATTTGCTGTTTCTTTGAAGCACGCTGCTTCTTCTTCTCATCCCAAAGCTTCCACTTGTTGCCAGCGGGTTTAGAGGGTTCTGGGATGGCTAGAGTGGTTGTAGATGCAGGGGTCTTGACTCCATGGTCAATAAGTCTTTGTGCCAATCGCTTGGCACTGTCGAAGGTAGCAGGGTTGGATGCTAAGACGTTCCCCTGGTACGGAGACACTAGCCCCCATATATACCGCTCAATCTTTTTCCCTTCAGTGGGAACCATGTTGGGGCATAGGGCCACCAGTTCACTAAAACGGGCAGTGTAAGTGATCACGTTGGTGCCCTTCATTGTCAGATTCCAGAGTTCATGTTCCAGCTTCTGGACTTCGCCCCTAGGGCAATATTCCTCCGTCATGAGGTCCTTCAACGTTGCCCAGCCCATGTCGTTAGCCACGACGAGAGTTAGGGCTTTGACGTGGCCGTTCCACCACGTTAGGGCTTTATCCTCAAAGGTGCATGCGGCATATTTCACTTTGAATGCTGCAGGGCACGAACAGATTTCGAAGACTGATTCCGTCTTCTCGAACCATTGCGAGAGAGCAATGACTCCGCCGGTGCCATAGAAAGGCTTCGGCTTGCAGTTTGTAAAATCCTTGTAAGAGCACTCCCTCGAGCGCACAGGGATTTCAACTGGGATAGATTCCATAGGGGTTCCACCTCTGCTAGCATCAGACGAGTGATACTGAGCCATGGCAGTTGCCACTGCTGTAGCTACGGCAGCATTCAGGGCTGCAGTATCGATGACTGCAGGTGGTGGAGGCGGTGGAGGTACACGGTTATTCCTATTTCTGGGAGACTTGCGAGGAGGCATCCTTCAGCTATAAGTTTATAAAAACAAGAAGGATGATAAGGATCAATTTGTAAGCAATGTGAGAGTGACCCATGGACTAATCTCCCATAGCCCAACAGTTGAATGAGTGTTTGAAATCACAATATGAAATATTAGTAGGAATACACAAGTGTACAAATTTTTCCCACATAATAGATTTCAATAGTACGGGTATTACTGATGTAATAAGTTCAAGGAAAAATCGACCTAACAGTAGGTCTTACATCATACCATAAGGACAATACTGACAGTCCTAGATTCGTAATTAGAGTACCGAAAGTTAGGAATATTTTACAGACAAGTGCCACTTAGAGCACATAAGTTCAAGGCTATCCCTAAATCAAAAGACAGAGATGCATTAGACATTATCTAATGGCGATGGGAATTCCTCGGGCGATCCCTGAGGTCGGACACTTGACGAAACACCTCTTGAAGGTGCCGGTCCTAAGCTCTCTGACGAGCTCGAAGTTCTAAGACTTCAGCACGGGAGGCAGCCAGCTGTTGCTGCAGAGTTTCGATGGTTCTCCGGGTCCGTTCCATGTCTTCTTCAAGACGGCGGATGCGGACTGTGTTGACACCTGAATTGGCATCAATCTCCATGACCCGGTCGATGGCTGCTCGACCTTGCTCGACATTACGAGCTATTCTGCGGATGATCACCGGCAGAGCTCTGTCAGCAGAGCCACCATCGCTGATGTTGTAGAAGGTTCGGTCCCCAAAGTATGGTAAGGGCTGACCCTGCTCATCACTCTAGCGATTTAGATTGTTTGCCCACATGGGAGTAGGACCTGGAAACGCTGGTCGAGGGTTGTTGTTCGGGGCTTGACCTACAAGCAGTAGGTTGTTGACTTCAGGCTCGGAGTCAGACCCATCTGAAAAGCCTTCTGCGAGGTGATCATCCAAAGGGATTGGATGCTCATCTTAAGGCTCTTCATCGATCCACCCGGCATTGCCTTCATTGGGGAAGTATGGGTCACCATGAAGAAATCCAGCCATTTAGATCTACGCGAGAAGAGAGGTATAAGAATATAGTATACGTGTAACTAATAGCACAAAATACTCCTATAGTATTTTAAGGTTAAGTTCTACTGATCTTCTTGTGGTATTGTTGGTAAGTTTTTAGACTTGTTAACATATCACAACCATTCTAGGGCATATGCTAATCACTCCTAGGACCAGCATAGTTGATCAGGCTATGCCATTCCCAGGACTGACCATACATCCCCGAGCTCACTTGTGATATTCAACAATCGTAATACTTTTGTTCTTGTCATTGTGACACTGATTTTAGTATAATGTAGACTAGTATACTTAATTAAATATTTTATTATTTAAAGTATAGACTCTTGGTCAGAGTGTTTTAGTCCCTTTTGGGTTCATAGGTTAGTATATCTTTTATGGGTTGATATACTTCATTCACTATAAACAATGCTCTGATACCAATCTGTCACACCCCAAAACCAAGA
Source organism: Lactuca sativa (assembly GCF_002870075.4). Taxonomy (NCBI): domain Eukaryota; kingdom Viridiplantae; phylum Streptophyta; class Magnoliopsida; order Asterales; family Asteraceae; genus Lactuca; species Lactuca sativa. The sequence continues at coordinate 78,966,436 of NC_056628.2, read as the reverse complement.
ACGGCGGAAACGTTCTGGGGCGGAGGACGTCATGTATAGTATCACAACACAGTAAATGTAAATAAGCAAACAACATCATCCATTGCATTAAATATATAATTTTAATACAAGTGTGTTCTGTACAGCTATAGACACCAAAAAAAATGAAACACAAAATAATATGAGATGAGTCTTGAATGCACTCCATCTTCTCAAAAGCTGGCCTCGGTACCTGTCTACTGATGACCTGAGAATACAAGTTATTTTGAAAGAGTTTATCAGCATAAAGCTGGTGAGTTCATAAGTATTTTAGTGTCAATGTTTCTTGTAAAAACGTTTGAACCTGTCTCAATGTATAAGTTTGTAAAAATGTGAGTAAATGTTTGAAAGTGTTTGTAAAAGTTTGAATCACTCAGAAAATCCTATATTTTCTATAAAAGTAACCTTCTACCAAGGCTAGGCTGTTTTGTGAACTTTTCCGTTGTAAAAGTGTGTGGTTACCCAAATATAACTATCATTTGTTAAAAATATAGTTTGTACACTAATGCTTAAGTGAGGTTATCACTAAAATATGTAATGGGTAAATCATTGTAGTACTGTAGCTTTGTATATTAAGACTACTGCTGTACTAAATACTACTACCTTAAACCGGATTTATATTAAGGCATAATGTGATAAATTGCACCATGCTATCGACTGGTAACAACGACATAATGAATGGTCGTAATAAAAGAAATGACGTTTGGCACCCGCAGACCTGCAGGTCCGGCTGTAGCTAGCAGCAAGGTGTAGGATAGTCAATCCAGTATAGATCTATACGCAAACTCACGCTCTCCCTCCAAGAGAATTCTAGCTACAACTCGGGCCATGACATTTAAGGCATGCCCGATACAGTGGATCACAATTATTACGTATTTATGTATATGTATTGTTTCTCGTATATCTGTATATGTATTGTTTCTCGTATATCTGTATATGTATTGTTTCTCGTATATCTGTATATGTATTGTTTCTCGTATATCTGTATATGTATTGTTTCTAGTATATCTGTATATGTATTGTTTCTAGTATATCTGTATATGTATTGTCCTGCGTTACCCCGATGGTAACCAGCTAATGATCTACTGACGAGTATGAATATGGAAGTACTTTTATGTCTATATATGTATATATGATATATAAGTAATATTGAAATGACCTTCGGATGGTCACCCGAAATCCCACCAGACCACATCTCAAGGCGCGAAAAGGAAATAGGGCGGATGGCCTTCCTAAGTCCTTTAAACATTATTTATACATCTATACATATATGGGCATGCAATTGAATATATAAAACATAAGTAAGTTTTTATAAAACATTTGAAGCGTAAATATGATATCAAGAGGAGATCGACTTGATGTCGATCTATAAAACAATTTGAAGGCATAAGTTAATAAAACAGTTTAAGTATAAGAAGCATTTGTTTAAATCACAGTCTATAAGTAAGTTTGGATAGTAAAACAGTTTGTAAAACATTTCAAAGTAAGGCATTTTGATAAACAGTTTGAACAGTGGTAAAAATAGTTGTTTTCCTAGTTATTAATCACATGTGATTAAATGCAATCACATGTGATTGAAGCAATAACTTATAAGTATTTGACTTGTATTCCCCCCCATAAAGTATTTAAAACACTTAAAATCATTTCAAAGGTTGATTCAAGGGGTATGAACTCACTTGTGGTGAGTTGTCTGTATTGCAGTGTTGGCTACCGTGCTAGGTGACAAACGGAGACTGGTTTACACGCACGAGCCTAGTTATCATATAATAAACATATATATAACTAATTAGACATATAATAACTTAAATAAATAAGTTAAGACACTTAGAAAACATTTAAACACTTTTGTGAGTGTATAGGGTTCAAATGGTTGCATCTAAGTTGCTACGGGACAAGGCAAAAGGGTTTGAAACATCAAATAGCCTTGTATAGGAGTTCACCATCCAACAAACCCCACACCTTGGATTTTACGGCCGTAAACTCATAGGTTTATGGCCGTGAACTCCTCAAATGGTGTTTTTGGGTGTTTTGTGGTGTTATCTTGCATCTAGAACACTTCTATCTTTATTGGAATAATGCATGAAGTAGTTTTAAGGCTCTAGAACACTCCATAAGGGAGTTTACGGCCTAAGGTCCTTCACCTTAGAGTTTACGGCCGTAAACTCTAGGAAATTAATTGATTTGAGGCACTTAGACATCAAGAATGGCATCCATGATTTTATCTAAGGCTAATGGGGACAAGATGCACACTTTGGTGCCTTCACTTGGAGTTTACGGCCCAAGTCATGTTCCTTGGCTGTAAACTCCTTTCAAGGAGTGATTTCTATGTGTTCTACTCTCCATTCTATTCCCAAAGGTGCAAGGTAAATTGTCTAAAGGCTTAAGGGTAGCTTGGAATGATTTTTGTCCCTCAAAAAGGGGTTTACGGCCCAAGAAGGGTTCTTGGCCGTAAACTCCAACTAACTTGTGATTTTGATGAGCTTTTGGTGTTCTAAACAAGCACAAGTACTAGTAGTTAAAGTCCTTAAGCATTTGGGGAAAGTTTTAGGGCATTTAAGCCCTTGAAAAGGGGTTTACGGCCCAAGGGAGTTCCTTGGCCGTAAACTCCTAGAACTTATGTTTCTTGGTTGCTTTTTGATCCATAAATGTCATAGCCTATCTCCTAAACAAGTCTTCTAACAAGGAATTGGGACTAGGAAGCCATAATGTTCCATTTTGGAGTTTACTCCCCGAGAACGATCTTGGGCGGTAAACTCCCGGATCTTGTAATCTAAACATGTTATTGTTGCTAATATGCATTAAACAAGTATTGAAACACATATAGAAAAGTAGACTCGCAATCTGGGATGAAAACCCGAAGATCCGTCAGAGAGAATATGACTTTTCTCTATTTGGAATTGTGAATAATGAATTAATTTAATTCAGAAAACTATTTATAGTCCTGGAATATTTTGGCAGAAAATATTTTCATTCCTGATGTTGGACTGTAACAGTATGAAACTTGAAATGCCCAAGTTTCACAAAACCAGGAGTATCCACTCTCCTGATATCATCTAAAACATAACCCTAATGTACACAAACTTGTTTGGAAAAGCTTGAAAATCACAGAAACTGCACTAGCTTCTATTGAATAGATGAGGTTCATACAATTGGAAATTTCAGGTTGTCACACTAGGTATCCTGCAATAAGTTACTCAGATGGAGTCGAGCAACGCTTTGAAGATGTCGATTTTGCAGGAATGGATGTTAAAGAATTTCCATTGTTCATTCAAAGATTCACGAACGAGGAATGTGTGAATGTGTATTTTTTCATGCAAGATATAGAGTTTCCTGAAGGATTGAGGATAATAGCTATTGAGAAAGACTACCAAGAGTTCATTCAAGTTAGGTACGACAGCGGATGTGTAATCCAAGTTTACATGGATCATCTTGGTTCTAATGTCCATCAATGGATACTGGATGACGAAGCTGAAGTTTGCAGTCCTGAAGATAAGATGTCGGGTGTAGGGGGAATAACGAGGACTTGCATAGCCTGGGACCTTTTCAGAACAAGATTGATGACTTGCAAGGTAATGTACATGATGATCTTGATTCCACTCCTATGAATAAGACCATAAATGATGTTTTTTTTAGCAAGTTATGCCCCAAAGTGCAGTCAATCCCATCAAGTCCTCCTGATGAGGAGGCATATTTTCATATGGATGGCAATGACACAAATGTTGAGGAAGTGACAACCTATAATGAAAATGTTAACTGGAAAAAACAAAAACCTGTGTTAGGTATGAGATTTGAAAGTCCAAAACAGTTAAAACATATGTTATGTAGTTATGTTGTGGCAAATGGGTATCAGTTGTGTTACAAGAAAAATGATAGTAGGAGACTTTTAGTGAAATGTTGTTCTGGCCAGTGTAAGTTTAGACTTTGGGCCTCATGAATGAGTGAAGAACAATCTTTCCAGATTAAGTCACTCATAGATGAGCACAATTGTGCAAGAAATTTCAAATTGGGATCAATTGTTAGCTATGCTTGGATAGGCAGTCATTTTACATATGAGTTCTTAAATAAGAAAAAAATGAGTGTTAGGGTGCTTAAAGAAGAGGTCAAACAAACTTTTGGAATAGATGTGAGTATGGGACAGTGTAGAAGAGCAAAGAAACATGCCATTGAGCTTATTGAAGGAACACTTGTTGAGCACTATGCAAAACTTTGGTCTTATGCAGAGGAGATAAGAAGATCAAACCCTGGATTAACTATGAAGATTGGTGTCAATAGTATGCCTGATGGGAAGATTTATTTCAGTAACATGTACGTATGTTTTGAGGGACTAAAGCAAGGATGGAGAGGTAGTTGTAGAAGAGTAATAAATCTAGATGGGTGTTTCTTGAAAGGCTTATGTACAGGAGAGTTAATATGTGCAGTTGGTAGGGATGCTAATAATCACATATTTCCAATTGCATGAGCAATTGTTTGTGTGGAAAACAAGGAGAATTGGAAAATGGTTTTTGGAGAATTTAAGGGATGATCTAGGATTGGAAAATGGTTTTGGTGCTACTTTGATGACAGATCAACATAAGGTATGTTAACTATCATATCCTTTAATTTTAGTCTAATTGTTGTTGTTTGTTTTAATAATTTTACTTTTTGGTGTAGGGTTTGTTGGAAGCTGTGAAAGAAATTTTGCCTACTACAAAACATAGGCAGTGTGCAAGGCATAGTTTAGCCAACTTTAGGAAAAGATTTATAGGAGTGCATTATGAGAAGATGTTTTGGAGGGTATGCAAGGCATCCACTGAGCCTTTGTTTAATGCAGCAATGAAGGAAATCCAAATTTTGAACCCTGCAGCCTTTGAATACCTTATGGAGAAGAACCCTAAATCATGGTGCATAGCTTTCTTTCAGGAGGGTAGGATGTGTGATGCAGCAGAAAATGGACTATCTGAAAGTTTTAACAATGTCATAAGAGAGGCAAGGAAAAAACCAATTATCACAATGCTTGAGGAAATTAGATTGTATGTTATGGAAAGACAGTTTAATTTGAGCATAAAACGTAGTGCATGGTCTGAGTTTAAACCATGTCCTGCAATTACAACATTACTTAATAAACTTAAAAAAGCTCAAAGGTAAATATTTAATATCTTTAGTTTGATTACTATAAACATAAACTAACTTCCATCCAATGTGTTTATATATTGACAGGTTCTACCAACTGGTTTAAACCAGTTCGAGACAAGAAACTTGGTTGAGTCTTACGTGGTGGATTTAGATAAGAAGACCTGCTCGTGTAGAGTGTGGCAACTGAATGGCTATGGTTGTGTGCATTCGGTTGCAACCATTTCCTTTCTTAACAGGGATGTTGGAAGTTATGTGGATCCAATGTACTTTTTACAGGAACACTTACAAATATCCAATGAAGGGGATGAACGGGAGCAATATGTGGCCATGTACTAACTATAGTCCATCACTACCACCTTTGACGAGAAAATTGTCAGGCAGACCTAAAGTAAATAGAAGAAAGGACCCAAGTGAAAAGGCTACAAGGCACACGGTCTCAAAGGTTGGAAAGAGAATTTTATGCAGTGTGTGTAAATAGGTTGGACATAACAAGGTTACATGTCCTAAAGTTGACAAGCCCAAAAAACTTAAGGTTAAAAGGAAAAAGAAAGACAATGGTGGAAGTAATGGAGGTGAAGGAGGTAGTGGAACAAAAAAATGAAGGCAGTAATCCAGGTGAAGGAGGTAGTGGAACAAAAACAAATGAAGGCAGTAATGGAGGTGAAGGAAGAAGTGGAACAAAAACCAATGAAAGGGGTAACAAATGTGAAGGAGGTATTGGAAAACAACCTAAAGGAAAAGACACTACAAGGAAAAGGAAGTATTCTGAAAGGATTATAAAAAAGAAGTTGGGTAAAAGGGTTGAAGGAAAGAATGGAGAAGACAATACTAGTGCTAATCCACTAGATATTGAATAAGGATAATGTGTTTGTTTTGTGTTTAAGTTGTTGGATGCTCTTGGATTTAGTTATGGATGTTTGTTGGGTGTGCTTGGATTTACGTATGGATGTTTGATGCTTGTTTATTATATGTTTGTGGTTATGTTATCTGAGATCCGATATGCATGTCCATATTATGTAATGAACGTGCATGGTTGTGTTAATAAGTTTCTGTATTATTGTATATTTATGTGGTCCCAATTGTGGTCCACTAAACTAATATGCGAATATAGTATGTCCATGCATATTAAAGATAAAGTGGGCCAAAAACTATGTTTTCATTACAACTATTTTTGGTTCAAAGAACCACATTTATCGAAATTATTAAAAATCATCAATAAATTACCGTTCTTAACCAGTTACAACTTGTACACTATTATGACAAAGAAAATAACCCAACTAACAAATAAACTAAATTTAAGCTTCCAAACATCGGACTAAAGCTTCTTATTTGACCTAAGCAAAGTTGCAATCATCATAGCCTCACCAGTTGTGCTCGTTGTATGAACTTCATCTACCCAACAAATAAACCCATTTCGGGAATCCTGAGATAAGATATTTGTGAGAAACAAATGATTTACGCATCAAATAGTTTTCAAATCCAAGGCAACAGTAAAACAAAAATTAAAATCACTTTTTACCTTTTTAGGGTAAGCGTAAAAGGCTCGACCTGGGTTGCTCCAAGTTGTTGACGTTCGTATTATAGCATCATACCCACAGGAACATGTCACTGGTTTGAAGCTTCCTTCCATCTTCATACCTTCAATTTGGACCGAGAGAAAGCCAACCAAGAAATAACAAAGAGTAAATGGTAACGGATCTATGTGAATGGTATATATTGGTGAGTACAATGTCAAATGACGAAAATACCCCCAACCATCTCATTAACTAAGGCGACAATTCTAGGGTTACTGTTATAAACATAGTTTATTTTAATGTTAAACTAATATATTTCTTAGTCAACGATTACATATTGATTTATACAAAATGCCTGCTAACATAGGACTTCATGTTCCACTTCAAACGATTACACCAAAAAGACACTAATCCACATAAACCCTAATAGACAATATTGCAAATTAACACAAAAAACACAGACAAAGGGCGAGTCAACAAACAACATCAGAAGCACGATTACATTAGAGTGTGCATTTTGTCCACCAGAAAACCAAGCGTCACCAGCACCAGTCCCACCAGCACAACTATCATAGCTTGCACATTCTTATCCTGACGGTCTAATCGGCGCTGCACGGCAAGCATTTCGACCCTTGATATCACAGAATCGCGCCCTATTTCCTCCTTAATGCAATCCATCTCCACCTGTATTTATACCATTCTCTCCCCACAATAGCAAAAAATTGTGTGTATGTCACTGAAGTTCATCCGGTCTCGAGAATTTAACGAGATCGAATCTGGTGACGGTGGTGGGGTAGCCATCTCGTGATTCTCGTGAAAGGGATTGTCTCCTTCTTGTCGGTAATTGTTTGGCCAAAAATGGGTATAATGTATTAGGGTTTGCTTTATTAAACCCTCCCTTTTATATATATATATTAAGACCACAATGATCCTTAGGGACCAAGCAACCGATCCGACTCAACTCGGTGACATGTAGGGCGAGTCGACTCCGAATGAACTCATTACATGACTTGGAGTGTGACTAGGCTAAGAAACCTGTAATAACAGGTCGTTGGACTACTTTAGCCGGTAAAACTACGTTTTGTTCCCCTTAAATCCCAAAAAAAAAGGGACCATTTAAACCAAATCATGAAACTTCATAGGGCTACAGTGACATTTATCCAATTTCTAAATATCCTATTTACCCTTCATAAAATTTCTAAATATTCATAAAATTTCAAAATATCATATATGTCATTTTTAAACATCAAAATATCATATATGTCATTCTTAAATATCAAAATATCGTATATGCACTTTTTAAACAAAATGTCAATGGTAATATCTAAAATATCATTCATCTACAACATGAAAATAATCAACAACAACAAAAACTAAACAATCAAAATATACATTCCATAGAGTGGGTTAAAGATGAATCTTTTTGTTTATCATGAGGACGACATTCCAACAATTTAGAAGTTCACATTCCGTTATCATAGACGTAAGGATAATATGGTTAAATTTTTTAATTATTATAATAATCCTAAGGTATAAAAAATGATTATCAAATATTAAAAACATTATAAAAAATAATGATTTGGGCAAATATGATATTTTGAAGGTTTGTGAAGGGTAAATATGATATTGAGAAATTAAGTTGGACACTTATGATATTTTGAGGTTTAAGACAGATATATATGAGATTCTCCCTTAGAAAGAACCACGTCGCTAGTTGGCACTTTGTATAGCTAAGGAGAAAAAATTTGTTATAGCCCACACAACCTTTTTGGCCATTCATTACTACAAACTCTCGCTTCCATTTAGAAAAAAATAATAATAATTGGATTTATAACAGTTCCAATGTTTATTCTTACTCAGTCATATCATAAATTAATATAGTGTTAACAATTCTAAATATAGATGTCTTTTAGTCGGTCGGGCCTATGAATAAATCGAAGATTAATCAGGACGTAGTGAAGATTTTTACCCCACTGAATAGAACACCTCCTCCTCTATGAGAAGGCTCTCTTGTTCTCAGACATGAGCCTGCACTGTATGCATACACTTTTCCTACCAAGATGGTTCTCTCCGTCTAGGAGAAACCATCTCCTCACATCAATCTTACTTTATCGTAGGAGCTTGCTCCTAATACACAGTCTCTGGGACGATTCTAACGATTTTGTTCTCTGATGGGAGGCGAGAACTCATTAATGACTCCTAGTCCAGATCTATGATCTGAAAGATCTTGTATGCTTAAGAGTCATATTAAAATGATATTGTTGATTAACATATGATCCTAAAAGGTCACAGTAACAATAACTTAATAAAATTTATCATTTATACTGTAGCACCTGGTTCCTGGTACGTAAATCTTATTTGAGTATTTTCCATTTTTAGCCTTGGACTCGACGAGTCATAGGTCCGACTCGTCGAGTAGAGACGGGACCCCGGGACACGTTTAAGTTGGTGACTCGGCGAGTCCATATTCCGGACTTGGCGAGTCACCGCTGTTGGATGAAACCCTAAGTTTCAGGGGTTTGCACCCTATTTAATCTCTCATTTCCGCCCCAAGCCAGCCCCCTTCACCCTCAGAAACCCTCCATACGTCCTAGCTATTGTTCTTGTGAGTTTGAGGCTTATTAGTGTGTTTTCCTTGAAGATTTTGAGAAGGAAGAGGAGTAAATCAAGAGGAAGGGAAGGAAGCCAAGCACCTCTGTGTTCTCTCACTAATTTCCTTGAGGTATAACTCATTTTCCCTCTGTTTCTATGCTTATTACTCCATTAAAGTCCCTCTTGAACCATGTCCCAAGCTTGGTTGTGCATTATTGGTTGATTCAAGTTGATTAGCCTTTAGATCTAGACCCTATTCAGTCCCTGGAGCTTGGATCTACTGCTTTTATGGAGTTATATTGCACACAAGCCCTAGAACTACCCCTTTTGGTGCACTTTAAGCCTTAGAACCTTTATTGGTGATGATCTACACGTAAAGTTGGAAACTTTACGTGTAAACCAGGCCCTAGGAGCCCAGATCTATGATTGGCATGGACTGGATTCAAGCAGAATCGACCATATAGTAATTGCATGGTAAGGACTCGGCGAGTCGTTCATCTAACTCGGCGAGTCTGCTCGCGAGTCTTCGAGTTGTCCCCTTTTCGTAGTGTCGAGTGTGAGCAGTGAGTCACGGGGTGTGACTCAGTGAGTTGGAAGTTGAACTCATCCATGGAGGAACTCGGCGAGTCAATGCCTTGACTCGGCGAGTTCAAGGCAATCTCCTTAGATCAAGAACAGACTCGGCGAGTTGTTCATACAACTCGGCGAGTCTCAGCATAAGTGTTCTTCGGATGAAGATGAACTCGGCGAGATGTTCATACAACTCGGCGAGTCTAAGCATAAGTGTTCATCGGATGAGGATGAACTCGACGAGTTGTTCATACAACTCGGCGAGTCGGATGAATGACTTGAATATTAGTTTAGAAGGAGAACTCGTCGAGTCATCTCCTAACTCGACGAGTAGAAACGGGATTCAGGGCAATCGTTTGGGTAGGGACTCGACGAGTTGGAGAGCCAACTCGGCGAGTTGGGTCAACTGAAAGTTGACTCTGACTTTGACTTAGGGCATGATCAGGGGTAAAATGGTCATTTTACCCAAAGGACAGTTAGCAGTGTTTGATTGAGTATGTTGTGGGAATTACAGTCGGAGGATTTCCGGAGCAGCAGTAGCAGCTGTAGACAGTCAGTTCCCGATCAGATCAACAACTACTTTGAGGTGAGTTACCTTCCAGTAGCGGTAGTTCTAAGGCCACAATGCCGGCCCACCAGTAGGAGACATATGATAGATGATTGTCTCTGTGATATCATCTAGGTTTGCTACTACCTGATATGTTATATGCTAGCATGATATGTTATATGTGACAGTATAGTTCGGTTGTTAGGACCGGAGGGTAGTCAGACACCCCAGATACATATGACAGTATGTGATGTTATGTTTATATGCTAGCATGATTTGTTATATGAGTTAGAGGTAGTAGGAGGGGAGCAGTCCCCGAGTTCGGTTGTTAGGACCGAAGGGTAGTTCAGACACCCCAGATATGTCTGATAATATGTTTTGTTATGATATGTGATAGTAGTAGCAGTAGGGGTGAAATAGTCCCCGAGGATCGGTTTTCAGGACCGGCGGGTAGTTAGCACCCCAGAATGGCTTGACACGGGTAGTCAGCACCCCAAAATGGCTTAACACGGGTAGTCAGCACCCCAGAATGGCTTGACACGGGTAGTCGGCACCCCAGAATGGCCGTACTGGGTAGTCAGGCACCCCAGAATAGCCTGGCAGTATGTATGATATGTGTTGTATGGTATGTGGTACGATGGGGGAACTCACTAAGCTATGTGCTTACGTGTCTCAGTTGTTGTTTCAGGTACCTCTTCAGCCAAGGGGAAGGAGCAGGCGCGGTAGCGGCTCATCACACACACTCTTTGATTCCGCACTTATGAGTTTACTCTGGGATTGATACTCTGATATTTCGATTGGTTGTATGATTTGGCTTTTAGACATGGTTTACGTTATGATATGGTTTGATCAAACAATGTTTTTAATTATTAATGTTTTCTAAGTAATGTTTTAAAAATGAAATTTTTGGACGTGAAAATTGGGTCGTTACATATACACTTATATAATTAATTGGAAAATATTTATTTTATTGAAATAAATAATATTTCAGTGGAAAGTAACATTATATTTCCTATGGTATTAATTAACATGTCATGTACAACTTTTTAGACCTTAAGAACTTTTGTCTTTTAGCAAATGTTAGTTTTTATTAGTTTATATAAAGTAGCTTTATAAATAATAAAAAGGATGCTTTCTTTTTGGCTAAAAAAACTGTAGACTCTCATAAGTCAATGTGTATAATACTTTTGATTAGTTTAATCTAAAGAGCTCACCCTAAGAAAGCATGCTTGGACATGTTCACGAACTAGGGACATGGTTCCTCAAAAGTGCTAAGAACTTGTGGTTAAGAACTTCACTTTATGCATAATAGATGAGGCTTTCATTCTTGAATCTTCTTGTGCATGCATAATCATAGCTCTTTATACTCTCATTTTTGCTCTTCTAAAGTGTTAAAAGAAGTTACTTTCTATTTTGAAGTAAAACTTGGGTTTTACTTTCAATCTTAAGAGTTGTGATTAGCATCATCTCAAGTTGGATCATTGTTGGTGTCTTTAGAGGAAAGGTTCATCCACATTCTCCATGAACTTCCTAGCCTCCCTTTGAGGATTCAAAGACAACAAAGGTTGTTATTTCTTTTACTCTTCTATGGTTGGTGTTTTCTTTCCATTTCTTGCAAGATGATCTTTAGTAGGTTATAAACTAGCTTATGTTATTTCAAAAATCTAAGTCTTCCGTTTGCTATTATTTTGAGTTTTTGAAACTATTTTTGAATAAAAACTCAATAATTAGTATCAGAGCCTCCTCGCAAGTTTTGTTAGATTTATGATTATGTGGATAATCTCAGTTTTTGGAAATTATGGATAGCTTGTTATTGTATAAAAATGAGTTCATACATATTTTCAATGACAACTTTATAATAGTTATTTTACGTGACAAACATTTACATGCATTTTTTTCACTTAAAGTTGTCTTCGAAAAACAAAGGTTGTTTTATGTTTATATGTATTTTAGAGTGAAAACAAGCCATGGTCCATTTGTGTTGTTATTTTATGTGGACTTAAAAATGGGTTGTAATATTCTTTTATTTATAAAATATGTAATAATAAGTAGCTAGTTTTTTCATATTTGATATTTTATGTAATAGATTGGTTTTAGACTACATTTATTTTATATGAAATGTAACAAGATGAAGATGAATGTTATTTTTGAAGATCTTGGAGATTCTCACGGTTTTGTAAGTTTTATATAAAAGTTTATAACTTTTATAAAGTCTTATAAAATTGCTACAAAGTAGATTGTTAAAGCAAGTGGTGTTGGGTTTTATAACATCTAATTATTTAGGTATTCATTTAACCCTTGAGTTGTTCTTTATTTGTAAGTTTAGCCCCAGTGGCAATTTCGTAATTTCGGAGTCAGCTGGAGTACACGAGGCTTACACATTCATACGCAGGGCGTACCCGGGTTCACATTAGTAGTTGTGTGTATGCTGGTATGCAGGGCGTATGTAGCCAGGGCGCAAACCCTAAAATTTAGGATTTCGACCCTATTTAAACACATGTATGGCCACATGCACCTTCTTATCTTCAGCCACTTTCCTCATTTCAAAACCCTAAAGAGTGTTAGTGCATTGTGAAGCTTGTAGAGCCATTTTTGGTGCCATTTGGAGCTTTTGGAGTAGAAGGAAGAGTATTGAGGTGGTCGTGTTTCACTCAAGGCTTTGGATCCAACATCTTGCTCCCCTTGTGGACTTTGTGAAGGTAAAAATGTAACAACGCAAATTTTCAAACAAATTTTTCATTTTAAAACTAGAGTATTTTCATTCAAAACAAGGCATAAGAAATTTAAGTGTCATGTCAAACACAAATGTCTAAATCCCAAGATCATAAAAACATTCTTCAGTGTGTATCGATCACGCCGGCGCCTTCCCACGGTCCTCGCTAGTACCTGAAACACATACATAATAACTGTAAGCATAAACGCTTAGTGAGTTCCCCAATATACACTTACGCACATACGCCCTTCCAGGCCCTGACCTTCCGGTCCTCAACACAACGCCTTACGGCCCATAACATAATCGCCTTTCGGCCCATAACATATTGCCTTCCGGCCCACATAACATACATAGCACATATAACAAATAGCTTACCACATATAGCATACATATCACATATCATATCTGACCTTCCGGTCACACAGTCAAACCCTTCCGGGTACAGTGTAGTGAGAAGACTCACCTCGTAAATGCTGAAAGCTAGCAAATCCTGAAATCACTCGTGCACAATCCGACGAGCTACAACCTCCCTATAACATCACATATCTCTCATTAACACTTATATCTTCTAAGTGTGACTATCCCTAAGAAGTCAGACTTAGGTCAACTCTGGCCAACGGTCAACGGTCAACGGTCAACTCGACCGGACTCGGCGAGTGCCATGGCGACTCGGCGAGTCTAGACGTCCTCCAACTCTCTGAGATTCCCTATCTACTCGTCGAGTATCCTCCTTGACCCGACGAGTTACTCCTGGAAGAATCCCGGGCCCACCCCGACTCCACTTGCCGAGTCTGAAGAACAACTCGACGAGTCCCAGTAAATCTTCAAGCTACTCGCCGAGTCTGTTCATTGGACTCGGTGAGTCCATGTCATGCAGTCGATCAAACTGCTTCCTGAGATAAGTATGGTTCCGAAATACACAAGCATGGGACCTTCTGGACCTCTAAAGGTCGTAATACAGGGTTATATTCATTTGGGTAACAAGGTAATAATCCATCTAATCACCAAATGGGTTCCATAAACCCTAAATCCATGCACACATCAATATAACAGAAATGATCCGAAATATTACCTGAATAACGCACTCTCTGTGTCCCCAAACCTCAGAACTCGAATCCCTTGCATTTCCTTTAGCCAAGACTCTTCTCCTCCTTGCACAACAATTTCTTCAAGTCACCAATGGCCTTCAATCTTGCCCTAGATGCCCACAGCCGCTTAGGGTTCTTCTCAGTCGACTAAAAGTCGAACAATGACGGCATATAGTGCGTTATATACGTTCCAAAACCAAACGGCTAGGGTTTCCGCTGAACAACGTAGACTCATCGAGTCCATATCTGGACTCGTCGAGTCCAGTCGCGAACCCGCGACCAAGTCTGCGATCCTACTCGACGAGTCTAGGCTCCAACTCGCCGAGTCCCCTCTTAAATCACCCTAAAAACATAATTTAATAATACTTGAGATTCCGGGCTGTTACAACTCTCCCCCACTTGGATTAGACTTCGCCCTCGAAGTCTCACTCTGAAAATAGTTCCCGATGCTGCTCCCGCATCTCACGTTCCGGCTCCCAAGTCATTTCCGATCCCTTACGGTGTTGCCACTGAACCAAAGGCGTAGTTCAGGCTCGCATCCACCTGAATATCCTCTAGTGGAACCACTGCCGATTCATCGGCTATACACTTCCTCAACTGCGATACGTGAAAGGTATTGTGGATCTGTCCCAACTCTGCTGGCAACTCCAATCGATAGGCTACCCGGCCTACCCTTGCAATCACACGGAATGGACCTATGAACCGGGGCCCTAACTTGCCCCTCTTCCTGAACCGGATCACTCCTTTCCAAGGAGAAACCTTCAGGAGAACGAAGTCGCCAACCTGGAATTCAAGCTCGGACCGGCGTCTGTCCGCATAACTCTTCTGTCGGCTCTGGGCGGTCAATAACCTCTGTCTAACTTGTTGAATCTGCTCTGTCGTCCGAAGTACTATCTCTGTACTGCCCATCACTCTCTGTCCCACCTCTCCCCAGCAAATGGGGGTCCGACACCTCCTACCATACAACAACTCAAAAGGTGGCATACCAATGCTCGAATGATGGCTGTTGTTGTAGGAAAACTCTGCCAAGGGTAAATGCGCATCCCAGCTACCCCCGAAGTCTAACACACACGCTCGAAGCATGTCCTCCAATGTCTGAATCGTCCGCTCGCTCTGACCGTCTGTCTGGGGATGGTATGCGGTACTAAAATGCAATTTAGTACCCAGCTCCTCATGGAATTTCTTCCAGAACCTGGAAGTGAAGCGTACATCACGATCCGAAACAATCGAGATCGGCACTCCATGCCGAGATACCACCTCTCTCACATATAACTCCGCCAACTTCTCCGCTGATGAACTCTCGCTGATGGCAAGGAAGTGTGCACTCTTCGTCAATCTATCCACAATCACCCAAATTGCATCAACTCCCCTGGCAGTCCTCGGCAATTTGGTGATGAAATCCATAGTGATCTGTTCCCACTTCCACTCGGGAATCTCTAATGGCTGTAACTTGCCATGTGGTCTCTGGTGCTCGGCCTTAACCCTACGGCAGGTCAAGCACCTCTCAACGAACCATGCAACGTCCCTCTTCATACAGGGCCACCAATACTCTTTCCTCAAATCCAAATACATCTTCGTAGCACCGGGATGGATCGAGAATTTCGATCTATGAGCCTCTTCCATCAAAGTGATACGCGTACCGCCCACGAACGGTACCCAAATCCGACCCTGAAACGTCATAAGCCCTCGTCCATCCTTAACGAACTCTGAAATTAATCCCACAACCCGCTCTTTCTTCTGCATTTCTGGTCGCACAGCCTCGGCCTGTGCCCCACGAATAGCATCCAATACTGGAGTCATCACAGTCAGTCTCAAGCATACGTCTCGCAATGGAGTGCTCTCTGCCCTGCGGCTCAATGCATCGACTACCACATTAGCCTTGCCCGGGTGGTACAGGATCTCACAATCATAATCCTTGACCACATCCAACCACCTCCTCTGACGCATATTTAGGTTGGGCTGATCCATCAAATACTTCAAGCTCTTATGGTCCGTGTATATCGTACATCGAACCCCATACAGGTAGTGACGCCAAATCTTGAGAGCAAACACTACTGCCCCCAACTCTAAATCATGCGTGGGATATCTCGCCTCATGAGGCTTCAGCTGCCTCGACGCATACGCTATCACATGACCCCTCTGCATCAACACTGCACCCAGTCCCGAAATCGATGCGTCGCAATATACTACAAAATCTTCCATCCCTTCCGGGAGAGCTAATACCGGGGCTTCGCACAACCTCTGGCGAAGTGTCTCAAAGGAGGTCTGCTGCTCGGGCCCCCATGAGAATGCAACACCCTTCCGGGTCAATCTGGTGAGCGGCACTGCGATCTTGGAGAAATCCTTAATGAATCTCCGATAATACCCTGCCAACCCAAGGAAGCTCCTGATCTCAGAGGGTGACTTCGGCACCTCCCAACTCATCACCGCCTCAACCTTGGCCGGATCGACCAGTATCCCTTTCTGATTAACAACATGTCCTAGAAATTGGACCTCCTGCAACCAGAAGTCACATTTGGAGAACTTTGCATAAAGCTTCTCCGACCTCAATACCTCGAGGACCTCCCTTAAATGCTCTTCATGCTGCTCTCTAGATCTCGAATACACCAAAATGTCGTCGATAAATACAATCACTGACCGATCCAACATCGGCCTGCATACCCTGTTCATGAGATCCATGAACACAGCCGGGGCATTGGTGAGCCCGAAAGGCATCACCACAAACTCATAATGCCCATATCGCGTCCTAAATGCTGTTTTCTGGACATCCTCATCCCGCACTCTCACCTGATGGTACCCTGACCTCAGATCGATCTTGGAAAACCAAGATGCTCCCTGCAACTGATCGAATAAATCATCGATCCTCGGTAACGGGTAACGGTTCTTGACCGTCAACTTATTCAACTCCCGGTAATCAATACACATCCGGTGCGAACCATCCTTCTTCTTGATGAACAGAATAGGTGCTCCCCACGGCGAGCTGCTCGGCCGAATGAATCCCTTCCCCAGCAACTCCTGAAGCTGCGAGGACAACTCTTGCATCTCTGGAAGTGCAAGACGATAAGGCACCTTAGCAATAGGCGCGGCCCCCGGAACCAGATCGATACCAAACTCTACTTGTCTCACAGGAGGTACTCCCGGAAGCTCCTCGGGGAAAACATCTGGAAACTCACGCACCACAGGGACCTCCTCAACTGACTTCGGTCTCTCGGAAACCTTCCGCGTATCCATCACATACGCCACAAAACCCTTACAGCCCTGCTGTAGACACTGCCTCGCCCTAGCGGCCGAACAAAAAGCTGATCCCGAACGGGTACCCTCGCCGTACACCGAAAGGACCCCCCCACTATGGTCTCGTATAGTCACCAGCTGACGCTCACAGTCGATGACAGCGCCGAATCGGCTCAACCAGTCCATGCCCACGATGACACAGACATCACCCATCGCAATAGGAATCAGGTCAATCGGGAATTCGACCCCGAAAATCTCTAACACGCATCCCCGGAGAACTTCCGTGGCACAAATCACCCTCTCGTCAGCTATAGAAACTCTCAAAGGTCGGCTCAACGACTCGCGACTAACGCTGATATGCTGACTAAAGGCTAAAGATACAAAGGACCTACTCGCACCCGAGTCAAATAACACTAGAGCAGGCACAGAGTTCACAAGAAAAGTACCTACGCATATAATAACATAAGCATAACATCTCGACATTAAAATAAATACATGAATTACAGCATACCTGCCACAACATCGGGCGCAGCGCGGACCTCCTCCGCAGTCAGCTGAAAGGCTCTCCCACGAGCCCTCGGGGCCTCGACCTTCACCAGTCGAGTCTCAGTAGTCCTGGCAGTAGGTGTAGATCCCTGACGAAGCTGAGGGCACTCGGCCTTCCGATGGCCGGTCTGGTTGAAATGAAAGCAAACCATAAACCCCTTGGGGCACTCTCTAGCAATGTGCCCCTCCTTGCCGCACTTGTAGCAAGCACCAACTCGATACGCCCCATCGTGACCCTTGCCGCACTTTCCGCAAGTGCGGCTCTTCGAACCTCCTGTCCTCGAATCGGCGGACTTGGTCCGCTTGGCTGCCGGCTGAGACTGAGCCGGCCGCCGGTCTACCTGCTGAGACTCGGCCTCCTCCCTGGCCTGAGTCTCCAACTCGATCTCACGCTTCCTGGCATTCGCCTGAAGCTCAGTAAAAGTATGATAGGTGGAGTTCGACACAAACTCCCGGATATCCCTCCTCAAGACACCCAAGTACCGGCTCATCCGAGCCTGCTCTGTGGACACCAGCTCGGGGCAAAACATCGCCCTCTCATGAAACTTCCGCGTGATCGCCGCCACCGAATCAGTACCCTGCTTGAGGGTTAAGAACTCCTGAACCAATCGTTCCCGCTCCACCGGGGGAACGTACTCATCCCTGAACATGGCAGTAAACCCCTCCCATGTCACCGCTGTAGTCTCTGCCAAAGTGAAGTTCGCCGTCACGAACTTCCACCAGTCCTTCGCTCCCAGACGGAGCTGGTTCAAAGCGAACCGTACCCTCAGGTGCTCCGGGCATGAACAAGTGTAGAAGCACCCTTCTATATCCGCGATCCACCTCATCGCAGCAATCGGATCCTGCGTCCCATCGAACTCTGGTGGCTTCGTGTTGCTGAACTCTCGGAACAACAACGAGTCACCCCCCTGTGGCCTAGCAGCGGCCACAGCTGCGGTAGCTGCAGCGGTTGCAGCCTCAGTCAATGCGGCGTACCGCTCATCAAACGTCTCCATCAGGGTGGTCTTAATAGACCCAAACATCTCCGGGATCTCGGCCCGGATCGCCGCAGCTACCTCCTCGTGGATCATCTGACGAATCTCCTCGTCACTCACACCGCTCGAAATCGCTCCGTGGCGTGGTCTAACCATGATGTCTCTGAAATACAACATAAAACTATTAGAGACTCCACCGAGTATAATCGCACTCGATAACGCAACCCTACCCAGTCTCCGATATCCAGGGATTCTTACTTGGGTCTCCCACTGACCCGGTGTCTTCGGTAGTACGGGCCCAATACTACCGACCACACCGCATCAGCATTCATCCCAAATCTTCCTCCCCAAATCCCGGATAGTGAGTACTCTACTTCTGTTATGCACTATCTACCCGCACACTATCAAAGCATCTCATACCAGCAAACTTCCCTAGACTAAGGTATCACAAATCAGGCCACTCTAGTCCTATCATGAATACCTAGTCTTCTAGCATGCATAACAATTCATATCATATAACATTGTAAGGTATTTTGGGGATCTTTACCGTTCGGGCGCTGACTGACCGTACACACTGCTTCTTTCTTGCTTACCACAAAACCATTTACAAAAGTTTATGCCTTTATTTAAGAAGTTTTCCTCAAATCCTCGGTTTGAGTTCAGTTACTCCCGAAGGTGCACCCGAATCCCTCAACCAAGGCTCTGATACCAATTGTAACAACGCAAATTTTCAAACAAATTTTTCATTTTAAAACTAGAGTATTTTCATTCAAAACAAGGCATAAGAAATTTAAGTGTCGTGTCAAACACAAATGTCTAAATCCCAAGATCATAAAAACATTCTTCAGTGTGTATCGATCACGCCGGCGCCTTCTCACGGTCCTCGCTAGTACCTGAAACACATACATAATAACTGTAAGCATAAACGCTTAGTGAGTTCCCCAATATACACTTACGCACATACGCCCTTCCAGGCCCTGACCTTCCGGTCCTCAACACAACGCCTTACGGCCCATAACATAATCGCCTTCCGGCCCATAACATATTGCCTTCCGGCCCACATAACATACATAGCACATATAACAAATAACTTACCACATATAGCATACATATCACATATCATATCTGACCTTCCGGTCACACAGTCAAACCCTTCCGGGTACAGTGTAGTGAGAAGACTCACCTCGTAAATGCTGAAAGCTAGCAAATCCTGAAATCACTCGTGCACAATCCGACGAGCTACAACCTCCCTATAACATCACATATCTCTCATTAACACTTATATCTTCTAAGTGTGACTATCCCTAAGAAGTCAGACTTAGGTCAACTCTGGCCAACGGTCAACGGTCAACGGTCAACTCGACCGGACTCGGCGAGTGCCATGGCGACTCGGCGAGTCTAGACGTCCTCCAACTCTCTGAGATTCCCTATCTACTCGTCGAGTATCCTCCTTGACCCGACGAGTTACTCCTGGAAGAATCGCGGGGCCACCCCGACTCCACTCGCCGAGTCTGAAGAACAACTCGACGAGTCCCAGTAAATCTTCAAGCTACTCGCCGAGTCTGTTCATTGGACTCGGCGAGTCCATGTCATGCAGTCGATCAAACTGCTTCCTGAGATAAGTATGGTTCCGAAATACACAAGCATGGGACCTTCTGGACCTCTAAAGGTCCTAATACAGGGTTATATTCGTTTGGGTAACAAGGTAATAATCCATCTAATCACCAAATGGGTTCCATAAACCCTAAATCCATGCACACATCAATATAACAGAAATGATCCGAAATATTACCTGAATAACGCACTCTCTGTGTCCCCAAACCTCAGAACTCGAATCCCTTGCAGTTCCTTTAGCCAAGACTCTTCTCCTCCTTGCACAACAATTTCTTCAAGTCACCAATGGCCTTCAATCTTGCCCTAGATGCCCACAGCCGCTTAGGGTTCTTCTCAGTCGACTAAAAGACGGACAATGACGGCATATAGTGCGTTATATACGTTCCAAAACCAAACGGCTAGGGTTTCCGCTGAACAGCGTAGACTCGCCGAGTCCATATCTGGACTCGTCGAGTCCAGTCGCGAACCCGCGACC
Source organism: Lactuca sativa (assembly GCF_002870075.4). Classification (NCBI taxonomy): domain Eukaryota; kingdom Viridiplantae; phylum Streptophyta; class Magnoliopsida; order Asterales; family Asteraceae; genus Lactuca; species Lactuca sativa. The sequence goes on along the minus strand of NC_056628.2, from coordinate 78,945,442 downwards.
AAGTCTGCGATCCTACTCGGCGAGTCTAGGCTCCAACTCGTCGAGTCCCCTCTTAAATCACCCTAAAAACATAATTTAATAATACCTGAGATTCCGGGCTGTTACAAAAAAGCTTCAACCTTGGTGTAGAAATCTTATGGATCTAGTCTTAGCTAAAAGTTGTTCCCCTTTTTGTACCAAACTTGGTCTTTGTGAGTAGAAGGTACTCCAAGGCATTTGAGTTGTCCTTTAAAAGGTTTTGAGGGGTGTTAAGTCATAAAGTTGGGTTTTTGGTCATTAGTTTCTCTCCATACAAGTGTTACATTATCTTAATGGGTTAAGAGAGTAGGGTTTTTGGAGTTAAGGTCTTAATAGCCATGCTAAACCATAAAGTTGGAAACTTTATGATTAAGAACAACTTTTGTTGCTTAGATTTGAAATTTAGACGTGAATGATTAAGGAATTAAGCACTTAATAAGAGGGGCGGTGAGCAGCTGCATACCCTGGGCGTAGCGAGGGATACGTTGCGCGTACGAGGTCAACTCCTTGATCATCGGTTAATTACAAAGTATGCTCTGCGTACACAAGGAGTATGCCCCGTGTCACACCCCGAAAAAGTGGAAACATAGGACACGACAGTACAAAGGGTTTCATTGCAAAAGATAAAATGCAACACCAACCATAGTATTAAAAGCTTTATAATTAACAATAAGTTTGAGCAATTTTTAAAAGTAATTAAAACATGTAAAAAAACACAAATGCGAATGCTCCTACAAGTGATGTGTCACTATGTTCCACTTGCTCGATGATTCCAGAAAAAGCATGTATACGAGTGTCAACTATAAAAATTTTGTACAACTGTTACTTGATGTATAAAAACTGGGAAAAATATAAAAACTGGTTTTTGAACAACTTAACTTGTTTTTATGATTTTTGTGTATTTATTCTATTAAAAATGAAAATAAGGGATTTTGACTTAAAAGTCCACAAGTTTTCAAAATTTGTTCAGCTTAGTCCCTGCGACGAATTTTGGTACGTTAATGCCCAACATTTGGGCTCTTTTTGTCAAAAACACCATTTAGCAAGTTTGGAGCCGGTCATCCAGTGACATCCAACCTGTTATAGAAATACCTTTATAAAAAAGGGAATCCTAATGACTTTCGTCTCTCCTCCTTCATTTACGTAGCCCTAATCAGAGCATCTTTACACAACAATGGCTGCATTGTTTCCAAACTCAGCAACTTCATGTAGAACAAAACTTGTTAAATGATATTGTGGTGATGTGTGCTACGTAGCAGTGTCAAGAACACCAGATAACCCTGGTAGAAAATTTTGGGGATGCCCTAATTACAAGGTATTTTGTAATTTTTTGTGTTAAATAGAAATGATTACTATTAACAGGGTTTTAGGGTTTTGATTACATGTTTTTCTCCCTTTTAGTTTGTAGGAGTCTTCAAGGTGCCGTTTTTTCAAGTGGGTGGATAAATGTGGGAACAAATCTATCCAGCAAGAAGATAAATTGATGGGTATGATGAAGAATGTTGCAAGGTTGTTAATGTTTATTGCAATAATTCTTGTAATTGTTGTCCTAAAAATGTAATTTAGGTATTGTACTTTTGTAATGTGGTTAATAATGTAATGCAGTTGTGTTTTGAACTAGAATCAATGTAATTTAGACAATGATAATGTAATGGTAATCCTTTTTGTACTCTTTCTAATTTGGTATGTGCAAAGTTGTAAATGGTAGCCCAGTTTAGGCATTGAACAATATTAACATAGGGTAGTTTAGGCATTGAATAATGTCATGACAGAGGGCAATTCAGATGATATAATTCATATAAAATTAGGAATCCTGAGCAGATCCTTATCCCTAATCTAGCATGCAATTCTTATAACATATAACATAACATCATGTATGGGTATTTTGGGAATCACTTACTTGAGCTCAACTGATTGCATGAATCGCACCCTTTTGCTCCATAAAAATGTTATTATAAAATTCATTTTTTAAAGATTACCAATTCCTCAGTTTGAGTTTAGACACACCCAAGAGTGTGCCCGAATCCCTCAAACCAAGGCTTTGATACCAACTTGTAACATCCCAAAAACTCTAAGCAAAAAAATTATTTTTAAGACAACCAAAACCATCAATCCTTCATTTAAAGACCATCAAAGTATGACAAGGTGAAAAATAGTTATCAAAGTATAACCCCAAAATCATAAAATGCGGAACACCGGTGGTTGCTGTGATGTCATTCCAGGCCCTTCCCTTTCAAACCAGAAGTACATGAAAAACAATTTAAATGTAAATCATAAGCACAAAGCTTAGTGAGTTCCCCAAAATACTACACACCATACATACATTGCCATGGGCTACCCCATGGTCTTGCATACAAGTGTCATGTGATACCCCCATGGTCTTTTCCCTGGAATGCCATGGGCTATCCCTAGGGTCTTACAACCAAGTTACATGGGCTACCCCCATGGTCTTTTTTTGAAATACCATGGGCTACCCCATGGTCTAACATCCAATTTCCGTGGGCTACCCTAATGGTCTTTCCTTGAAATGCCATTGGTTATCCTTATGGTCTAACATCCAAGTGTCATAGGCTACCTCATGGTATTTCATTCAGTTGTCATGGGTTACCCTCTGGTCTTTCATACAAATTATTAGGGTACAAAGTCACTCTTGGATGTCATGTATGCTTACTCCTTTGTATGTGTGTAATGAGTTGTCTTTCCTTTATAAGGAAGTGAGTGGCACTCATTTTATGGAAGGAACATTTATGAGAGATTAGTTTAGAGAGATAATTTATTGCAAACCCATTTGTACTCTTTCTAAAAACTCATGAGAGCTTAAACGAGATTTATTTACTCTTGTGTTCTTCATGTTCACGATTCTTATATGATTCACTAAATCATTTCATATTCCGCATTTGTCATGATGATTTACACCACTACAATTGGTATCAGAGCGGCTGTTCTTGATTTTCTTAGAATTGTTCCATGATGACATTTTTCATTTGGGGATTCTTCATTGTTATTTTGAGCTTTGTGTTTTAGAGAGTTTTTGGATTCTAGAATCGAATTGTTCCTTGATTCAAATCATAATTCGATTTTCTTCACTATATTTCAAGTGATTTTTGCTTTCTCTCTATAGAAAACTCATTCCTAGAAAAACCCAAGATCTTATCAATTGATCAAAGATGGTGTACTTGCATTATGATTCTTGGATTACGATAGTTGAATATGTCAACTACAAAGCCAATGAAAATCAATTCTATAGATTATTGTTGAAAGGTAGATTGACTACATGGAATACTTTGGTTTCTTATGGAGGGTTGAAGGATGATCATGTAATATTGATATTTCAATCACTTTCAAAGATTGAATGCTTGGTTCAAATTTCCATGATCATGTTATCTTGTAGTGAAAATCTAAAGGAAGAAGAATAAAGAGATTTGCTTGAAAAGAAATAGATTTCTCTTGTCGAAAACCCAAGTGATCTTCATGCTCTTAAGTTTGTTGAAGTTTAAGACTATGGAGTTCAATGTGATGTTCTTGAAGTTCATGACAAGAAGATTCAAGTTTATTCTCATGAAGACGAAAAAGGTTTTTGCTCGAATGGAGTTCAAACCAATGATATTTTGTGTTATTGTGATTTGTTTGAAGGAATGATTCCTTATCGAAAATCGTCAATCCAAGAAATTCACAACTATCAAACTTCAAAAGATTTGATTCAAATTTGCAAATTTGAAGTTTTCAAGAATGAAGTTGTTCTTGAAATCAAATCTTCAAGATGAATAAAGATGAGAAAGAAAAAGAAGAAGAATATCAAACTTAAGAACAAGTGAGTTTATTCACAAAAATCATCAAATGTTGTTGTGAATCCGAAACCCATGAAGCAAATTTGGGTTCTAAAGCAACAATCTCCAAATGTTGCAATGAATTTGAATTCAAAACCCAAAAGTGTTGATGGTTCATATGAGGATGGTGTTAGATCGTTGAAGAACATGAAGAACGAGTTGTACAACATGGATTAAGGGTGGTACAACTTGCAATTTGGTGATTTCCTTGTTCCAACTAAAGAGCCAAGATCATCAAAGCTTGATTCATTCATTGCAAACGGAACTCGGATCGTCAAAAAGGTATCTCAAATTCTCAAATGGATTCTAAAACGTTCATGATTTTGATTCATGCTTCACATTTTTTATTTGTGATCCTTTTGTTTCATTGGATTAAATCTGTGTCAACCCCATTGTTGATTCAATTATTTTTTGTTTAGATCAAATCACAAAAATCAAAATCATATTCTCTCATTTTTTTTAATTTCGAAATTCACTGTTCATTCTCACAATCCTTGAGCCCAAATCTAAATTTCGAACTGATACTATTCATTGATCCAATATTTTGAAACGTTTTCTGTTAATCGATCCAATTTTCTAAGCCTAATCCAAAAGTATTTTAATGTTCATCATAGCCCGTTACGAGTCATTTTATCAGTATTCGACATATCAATTTCGTCAAAATATATGGAGTCGGAGGTTGAACAAATAACCTTATAACGCTGATTAGATTCGCTTTGATTGTTCTATTTATGCAAAATTCGAATTTGATTTGTTGATAATCGAAATCGATTTGAGTGATGATATTGATTCTACTTGCTTAATGTTGGTTCGATGGCTGATCAAATCTAATCTAGAAGTTGCATCAAAAAGTCAAACCAAAAGTCAAAATTGATTCTTTAGTTTTCGATCAGTGAATTTTGATTCGAAATTCGTTGATTTTTTGATAAGTCGAAATCTTTGAATATGTATCGGAATCAAATGATTTGGAAGTTAGGTCGATTGTGATTATTGGAGTCGAAATCGGTTTTGGTTGGTGTTCTTTGGTCACATACCGAACCGAGATTGTATCGAATTTATAATTGTAAATCAAAAGCAGATGGGATTTTTGATGTTTTACGAGTTTGATTTGGAGTTGAATGTACTTGGAATTGAAACAAATTAGAACAATATTGTAATTTCTAGTCCAGATTTTTAGATGTCGATGTCGACTGGTGATGGTCGTTAGTTTGAATCGAGATACACTGGATTCGAACTTGGTTTGAGTCGTTCGAGTTGATGAAGTGTCGAATGCCTTACGTGGAGTCGAAAGCCTTGGAAACAAACATGAACTAGGAATAAAATTGATGTTGGAATTTTGGGTGCCTAGTCGACATTTGACTACTCTTGAGGGAATGAGTTTCGAAGTCGGGGTTGAGTAGATAAAAATAAAGGATGTGTATTTGAAATGGGTTTCTGGCTTGGAAATCGAATGGATGATTTTGAAGATTGAGTATCGAGCAGAGGAAGACTTTGAAATTGATTCATGGTTTGGTGTTTCAAAATGGGAATTTCTACTTGGATGTTCATTTACTGAAAGTGAAGCCTTGGAGTCGATACTAGCTCCTTCTGTGAAATCGGCATCAAAGTGTCGATTTTGAAGACTTTGAAATGGGTAACTTGGGTATTAATGTCGAATGGTCTGGGTTGTCATCGAAGGACACTGTTCGAGACTGATACAACAAAATTAGGGAAAATAAAGACATTTTTAAAAATAGTCCTTATTCTTTAAAATGAATTGACAGTTTTAGTCCAACTTCGAAAAGGTGATAAAATTTTGAGAAGAATGAAAATTTTTCATGTTGCATCCCTGATGTTTCGAAAACTTAGCAGAATTAGCCAACTTCGAAATTGGGCTGAAAATTCTGAAACATGGGAGATTTTTCAAAACAGGCCCCTGCTGTTAATGTGAATTGTCACTTTATGCCCAGTTATGCAATTGGGGTAAATTTCGCATCTGAGATAAATGGGTCCCTGTAGAATTCTGATATTGGCAGTTTTTACCCGATTTTCGAAATTCTTGCAACTCCCACCCAAAAGTTGAGAATTTTCATAAAAATTGGAAAATTTTCATGACTTTTTCATGATTGTTTTTTCATGCAAGGTTTTCACGATATCATTTTTGGTACACACCAAGAGGGATATTTGTTAAGTTTATTCCTTGGGCGCTTCTTAACCTTAGTGGGTTTTATAATCACTTGATGATTATAAAAAGGGGGAGAATGCAGAGTGGGTATTTGAAGCTTCTCGGGTATTCATTTGAGGATTTGAAGACCGATATTACTTCGAGGGGGAGTTGGTCTTGATCGCGCGAGCTCGTTTGATATTGAAGTCAGGACATCCAAACCTAACTTTGAGGGGAAGAATGTTAGGGTGCAAAGCTCTCTTGAATGTCACGTGTGCTTACTCCTTTATATGTATGTAATGAGTTTTCTTTCCTTTATAAGGAAGTGAGTGACACTCACTTTATGGAAGGAATATTTATGAGAGATTAGTTTAGAGAGAGAATTATTGCAAACCCATTTGTACTCTTTCTAAAAACTAATGAGAGCTTAAACGAGATTTGTTTACTCTTGTGTTATTCATGTTCATGATTCTTGTATGATTCACTAAATCATTTCATATTCCACATTTGTCATCACGATTAACACCACTACACAAATGACACGGGCTGCCCCTAGGGTCTTCCATGCAAGTATCACAAAGATAACTAGCATCCTACATAGTATAGTGAGAAGACTCACCTCAATCTGATGATAAACAAATCACACATTCGAGCGGTTGCTACAAGGCTCCTCACACTGAACATATCCAAAACCAACCCCAATTAATAATTAGGGTAATAACCCATAGTCGAAGGTCCATTTCATATTCTCTCTTACTGTAACACCCATTTTCCATGATGAATCAAATTAGGGTTCCAAGGAGTCAACAGGTTGTATTTTGGAAGAAAAGGAAGCCTCACAAAGTGAGACATAGAGGCTCACGACATGAGATGGGTGACATGAAAACTCTTGTTCAGGACTGGTCTCACGACGCGAGACATAGTGGCTCACGATGTGAGAGCTGCTGCAGCCCAAGCCCATGATCTTTTAGGGTTTCCTTCGCATTTAAGCATATATAACTTCATTTTAGGGTTTCTTATTAGCCGTTAACCCTCTTTCACCTCAAAAAACCCTAGTCTTCATCCGTGCCTAATCTTTGGTCATTTTGGAGCCTTTGTAGGTTTGGAATAAGAAGAAAATACGAAGAATAAGGTGATCTTTTGTGGAGGCTTTCAAGGAATTATCATCATCATCCCCTTACATTGATCATAGACCATTGTAAGTGTTAAAGCTTCTATCTTTATGGTTATATGAGGCTAGATCTAAGTTTTGTCCCATTTTTCTCCTTGATTGAGCAAGTTGAATGAATGGAAACTATAAAGTTGGCAACTTTATGGGTTATGAGGGCCTGTGGAGTGTCGTGGAGTTCAGATCTTGAGAATGGTTGAGTTTTGGAACCTTGCATGAAAGTTGGAAGTCTTTTCTTCAACTTTTGACCTAAATGAGATCTAGACATGTATTGGACATATATGTCTTAAAAGCATCGACTTTTTAGTGTATTAAGAAGTTATAAGACCTTTTGGAAAGTTGTAGTGTAAGGGTTAATGGACTAAGGACTTAAAATATGGACATTTGGCTTTAAACTGTTCTCACAATGTGAGACATGGGGGTCTCACGACATAAGGGTTTAATGACCCCGTTCCTGGTTATCTTCTTGGAGCTCACAACATGAGAGGAGGATGCTCACGATGTGAGGCCAAGTCCATTGACTTTTCTTGACTGAATTGGCCAGGGTGTGTTGGGATGAGCTGGAATCGGACTGAGTGAGATCTTACGGCATGACCAAGGGTTGGTCATGATGTGAGGGTGGATAGTTGACATTATGGGATGTTGATTTTAACAGTTGACTTTTTGTCAAAATTCTACTTTTAGAAGGTAGACTTAGGGTTGACCTTGTGTGGATCGATAGGAGGTGCCGAGGACCCATCTTTTGGTAGGAGATTAGTTAGTTGTGGTTGACTTTGTGATTCAGGTGAGTCTCCTCACTGGACCCGTGGGTCGAATGCACCAATGCCAACCCACTAGGATATGTTATACTAGTTGTCTTTGTGACTCTTGCATGGTATGATGGGCTGGGCCTATTTTTATGATGGGCTAGGCCCATGCATCAGGAAGGGCTAGGCCCATTGTATGTTATGTAGGGTGCTAGCTGTCTTTGTGACTCTTGCATTGTATGTCAGGTTGGGTCCATTGATTTGGAAGGGCTAGGCCTATTATGGTGAGTTGGAACCAATGTGCGGGCTAGGCCCAATGATATGTATGGTTTGTAGTATTTTTAGGAACTCACTAAGCTTTGTTCTTACAGTTGTATGGTTATGGTTTCAGGTACTTTCAGTTCGAAAGGGAAGGGCCCTGCTTGATTGCAACGCATCCACCCATGTTACAGCAACTTATTGATTTTAGGATTGTACCTTGACGATTTTTTTTATTCTTATATACTTTTGAATGATTGGAAAAAGGTAAATTGGTGTTTCTGGTTGAATTAAAAATGAAAATTTTACCTTACAATTTTTGGGATGTTACAAGTTGGTATTAGAGCCTTGGTTTGAGGGATTTGGGCACACTCTCGAGAGTGACAGAACTCAAACTGAGGAGTTCGTAATCTTTTAAAAGAAAACAAATTTCTAAAAAGATTTTTGTAAAGAATTAAAGGGGGTGTGAGGCGTGCAATCGGCCGAGCTCAAGTAAGTGATTTCCAGAATACCCATACATGTTGGTATGCTATATGATATGAATGTTTGCATGTTAGGATAAGGCTAGGGACACTTTCTAGAATTGCATGATAGATTGGCCTGATATGTGATTCCTCGTATCCTAGGAAGCATTTGATGATATTATTGGGAATATGTATTAGTAACAATAATTCCTCGGTGTATGCTTTAAAAATTGTATACGATTAGGATCATATATTACTAGAATGATTGATTTGGCCTTATTTCCTGTTCCTCGTTTGGTTGTGGTCCTAGGGTTGAGTCTTTTATTCAATAGTCTTTTTGATCCTGTATTGTGTATAGTTTACATAAATAAGACAACCGGGAGTGAAAGTAGAAGTTCTTAGCATGGTAATAGCAAGTGAACTTGGGATACCCTTTGTTTGTTTTATGGCTTGGAGTGTTACTGCACGAATGTTGCTTGGTTTGTGTTTGTGGAACTCTTAGTGATGTGAGTTAACTATTAAGTGAATATGTTTAGTCACATGTTGAAAAGGTTAAATAATCTCAGAGTGACGGATGTGACTCTATTGCACACCCCTTGTTTGAGTCTAACCGTTGTAGGGTTAAGTCTTTTAATCAAAGGATTATCTAAGCTTTATGGTATGTGATTGTATTCATTAAGTAGTTAGCTGACATTAGTGGGAGTTCTTCAGCGATGGCAGGGTCAGGTCAGGAACCTAGGAGAGCCTAGGAAGTGATTTAGTGGGTTTGGTTGCACTGTTTAAGGAGTACTCGGAGTACCAGTTTGATAAGGTGAACTGGAGGATTTAGGATAATTCTTGAGGAAAGTACGGATAGGTGTTTAAGGTAGTATTGGGATGGTACTACTGAAAACACAGGATCCATACTCGAACCGAGGAGAATCTAGGGAGTCAGTGGGTTGAGGATTCTTGGGCATGTTCTGATCATTTGTATGATTGTTTTTTAGAATGGGATGGGCACACATGGAGGAGGTTCAAGTTCTAGTTCAGGAACAGGCGTAGGTACTGAGCCGATTAATGAGCAGATGTGGGAGTACATCTCGTCAGATATTACCCGCGGTATTTTGGAGCAGACTCCCGTGATTTTCGGAACGGTCAAGGAGGGGATTATGGAGATTTTGGATGAGCATCTGGGCACATTCTACAATGAGATTATGGTTATTGTGGGAGCTTGCACTCTTTACTTCCGTGATTTTCATGCCTGTGGAGCTCCCGAGTTCTTTGGGGGGAAGGACCTCATTGCTACTATGAGATGGTTAGTGGATATGGTGAATATTTTTCGGACGACTTTCTATTCCGCGGGGTCGAAGGTCAGATTTGCTTCCTGTCATCTGAAAGCCAAAGCTTGAGATTGGTGGAAGGAGGTAGACTTCGATTTGGGAGGCAAATCCCTGGAGACGATTACTTAGGATGAGTTTGTGACCCGGTTTAGGGTAGAGTTTGCATCAGCTATTGAGGTGCAACAGCTGGCGAGGAAGTTTCACGACCTTCACCAGATGACTGAGATTGTGGTAGAGATTACTGCCAAGTTCCGGGAGAGGGTTTTACTAGTTTCTCCGTATGCATTGGACAAGGAGATGAAGAAGGTATATCATGATATGTTGAGGGATGACATCTAGGAATTTTTGAGTTTGTCAGGGTGCGAGTACCTAATGATATTATTGCTAGAGTTCGAGAATAGGAGATCTATTTGGAGCACCTTGGAAAGAGGATGTCATAGCAGATTCAGGTCGCAGTGGGCCACGTGAAGAGGCCCAAGACTTAGGATTCACATTTAGGAGGCCATCAGGGCCAGGGCCATTGTTCCAAGTGTGGGAGGACCCATGAGGGGAGCTATCGAGAGACAGGTAGGGGATGTTTCAGTTGTGGTCAGATGGGTCATTTCAGTTAGGATTGCCCCCGTGGGTCAGTTCTGATGTGTTTTCATTGCAACCAAGTGGGCCACAAGAAGGCTGACTATTCAATATTAAGGGGTGGAACAGTGAGTGCAACTGCTCTAATTACTATGAGAATCATGGACGGTCATAAGGGCTGGGTAGGAGCCCCAACAGTGAGGAGCCGAGCATTGTAGTTTCAGACAGGAGAGGCCAGAGTTTCATTCGACACTGTCGCAGGTATGTTATCTTTTGTTTTCCTCATGCCTTATTATTCAGATATATATGTGTCCATGAATCATGTGGTTTGTGTAAGGCATTGTCTTCGATTTAGTTTCTTTGTAATTTCCAAATTTGATATTATCAAAGATTGTTATATCCCATGTCTGCATGCCGAGGGTTAGGAGTGGGACACATCTAGTGGAGTTGGATTTGGATTGTCAAATAGTTTGTTATGAGACATTGATGAAAGAAATTTACGGGGTACCACTTAAAAGACCAGCAGTTGGATTAGAGTGATTAGTTCAACTATAAAGTAAAAAGCTTAGAAGTGTTGCGTCACAAAGTAGGGATGACAAATGTTTATGGAAGGACTTTGGGGTTCGATCATTACCTTTACTAGGGAAGGGGCGATAGCAAGTGGATAATGATTAAGTTCATGTGGGTCTATTCAAATGCCATAATTGGCAAAGGAATTTTAGGGCTTGAAGATGGAATGCAAAGATCCTTTGGTGAGTGGGTAGTTGGATTGGTGATTCGTCCGTTCTGGTAAAGGGTTTTTGTTCTTTTTCACGAGCTAAAATGAATTAAAGATTTGGAGTTGTAGCATGGGAAGTGCTTTGGATTATCGAACTTGCTTAGATTTCGGGAATTATTCATTTGGTTTTGGGATGTGTAGTAATGGACACTAGTTCTTGTAAGCTGAGGTTGTTGACAGTGTGAATTGTAAGAATGTGAGATGGGTTAGAAATCCATTAATTTTGTGGATTGGAAGAGGACAATCGAATCCAAGTATGGAGAGCTATTTGGATTTATGGTCATAGAGAACTAGGAAAATTTCCACATCGTAGTCGAGAGGGAATCCATTTCAAGTGGAGGTTTGGATAGAGGTTTCACAAGATTGGAGGTTCAGATACTTCCAACGACAGGTTGGCGCATTTGTAGTAATGCATACCAGATATGGGAATGGATCCAAGTTGAGGGTTGTGTTAGAGCCTCTATATCTGTTCTTTTCTGATTAAGGCTTTGGGGTTCAAAGCATGACCTGAACTCCTGATTAGAGTATAGTTGGATGTAGGTTCGACTCGTGATGACTATGTTAGGTACGGTATATGGATGGTAAGACTATAGGTTGGGTCCATGGTAGTATGTGTGACATCCCCAAAATCTCGGCCAGAAAAGACCGATTTCATTTATGCTTTTTAAAACATTTTCAGAGTAAATCCATTTGATTTTTAAAAGAGATGCGGAATTTGTTCCCAAAAACAAAACATGATAAAATAGATATTTATCAAAACATTTCATATAGAAATATGATTTCATTTCATAATCAAAAGTCGGGATGTCATGTTCCGATATAGATCATAAAGCATAAACGATAACATTACAAGTCGTTCAACAAATATACACATATACAGACTTGTAAACAAAACAACTTGATGATTCGCCCATCTTAAGCTCTTGCGCCACTTCCTGTAATACAAATCAACTGAGTGGGTCAGGCTTGGGAGCCTGGTGAGCATATAGGGTTTTCAAACCCACAATAATTATATTTAATTACAACAATCAACAATAAACCCGATTACCCATTCCCGTTATCCTCACCTTACGTTCCTAAAAATAATGTCTATTATAAGGAACTTATTTCAGGATTTTCATCGGGACGGACATTACTGCAAAGGGGCTTCCTCAACAATAAGTGTTCTAAAGGCAACCATGTGGGGGATAGAGTACACCGGTGAACACGTCGTTCACAACACCTACAGGTAATGAGCCTGCTAGTGTTCCACAGGACAGTCTAGAATAGTCCGTGGTCGTCATCCATACTCTGCTGAATGACTAGAATAACACCAATAACACCGAGGCCTCTCATCTGTTTATTACACACCAATTATCTACCCATGTTCTACCCAACATATTAGTAGATAAAAATATACATTTTTATACATTGTTTAAAAAAAACCTGTATAGCATGCTTTAATCAATACATATTCCACATAACAGATGAGGCATACACACATAACACGTATTTCATAGAGAATATACATTCACACATATAACCACAAAATATATACACATAGCACGTATTTTATATTAAATACTTCATAATATTGCGTTGGAGAGAAAATAACTACACACTCACTTGATCAGAAGATGATCGGACAGCACTACGGCTTATAGAAGTAGCGTCTCTCCGTAGATCTGGAAGATCTTCACAAAAACCGGCTCCTCGCGGGCAGGGCTTCGGCTCGGGAATAACGCTCTTCGGGATCCTCGGGGCTTCGGATCTTGCTTCGGGGCTCGGGAATAATATCGGGGCTTCGGGGTACAAACGACACGCAAAACGAGGCAAAGGGATAAAGAGAATGAGGGAATTTGCAAAGGAAACTCGGCTGCTTCGGATCTCCTTTTATAGGTGCTGAACCCTCGCACGTACGCGGGGCGTACGAGGCTACGCGGGGCGTACGCCTCGGTGGTCGTCAGCGCTTACGTCATCGGTCCATCTACGTCATTGCATACGACTCACTACTCCGTAGAACTCGAGTGCCCTACGCTGTACGCGGGGCGTACATCAGTACGCGCTGCGTACTTCGGATAGACCGCCTCATCCTTCTTCGGATAATATCGGAGATAAAAATAAATATTAAATATTTATTAAACTTCACAAATTCATATCTCCTTCATACGAACTCCGTTTTCGACGTTCTTTATATCCACGCGAAGGTGAGACTACGCTCTACAACTTTCGTTTAGACTCCGTCGGCTAATTTTGATTTTATTTTTATTAATTATTTTTAGAAGGTTCGGACAGGAAACTTCGTTATTAAATCATAACTTCTTCGTCCGACGTCCGTTCTCACCTATCTTTTCATCGTTTCGCTACTAACAACGAGATCTTCGATTCTCATTTAGATTGTTTCGGCTAGAAATCGCTCGATCTCAAATCAAGTATTCGGGCTGCATACTGCCACGTCGAAACTTCAGAAAATCATAACTTCATCATACGAAGTCAGATTTGGGCGTTCCTTTTACGCACGCTCTCGGTTTAACGAAATCTACGACTTTCGTTTAGATCGCTAAGGCTAAATATCGCTCTATCTTAAATTCATATTTTTACGTCACTCGACGTCGTGCCGGTTCTGTCGCGAAACTTCGACAGGTCATAACTTCTTAGTTATAACTCGGATTTTGGCATTCCTTATATCTCCGGAATCCTTGTTTCAACCACTACAACTTTATGCAAAGATATCGGGCTTATCTCACACTTCAATTTTGACGCTTATTTTATTCTTAATTCATTAAATTATAATAATTAAGAAAATAAACACATAAATCACATAATTCACAAATAATACATTTTTATTATTTCAAATTGGGGTTACAAAGGTTAACCTAGACTATTACATTGCTAAAAATGGCAAGCCTAGAAACACGGGCGTTACAGTATGGAAGTGTTGTAAGTCTTCAAGGTAGTCGCAACATTCACCACAATGAAGTAGGCCATGGTAGGAGTGGTCGATAGGCAGAAAGAGGATCAACATATACCTGTGTTGAGGCATACAATATTCATGAAGGATTCCCCTTGTTATGGTATGAGGATTATTAGATCCGAGGTGAGGTTATGTCTATATAGAACTCTATTGGGTGAGACTTGTAGGCATGGCTCATTCAATAGGGCAGACTGGGTGAGACCCATAGGCGAGGCCCGTATGGTCATGATAGAGTGGGTGAGACCCGGTGGAAATTACCTTGAGCAAGGTATTGGATCACGTTTAGAATAGGATGACTTTGTGGTCAGTGGTTGGATCAGGTGTGAGATTGCCAATCTCGGCAGTTGAATGAGGAATTTATAGCTCATTTCAGTGGGAGGTCACCATGGAGGCGGGAGATCTTAGACAGATAGAGTTTGTGAATTTTTGGCTTTCAGGATATAAGTTTTTAGATTGGTCTGGTACTTAGGGGTGAGACCTACGTTAGGAGTCACCCCTGATCTCAATTGAAGGATTCGATTGTGATTAAATTTATGTTATCCTTCATTGGACTAGAAGAGTTGTTGGAGCCATTATGGCAAGCAAGCTAGGACTTGCCAGATAAACCTTCGTTTAGGAGATGTGTTGTGCGATTATGTGATTCTATCGGCCTCAACAACCAGTTGTAAATCCGGTATATCGGTTAGTTAATTGGTAAGTACGAGACCATGGAGGTCTTGGTTGCATTAGAAATGAAATTATAGAATGACAAGATAATCCATGGTTGGAAGAGTTTATGCTCAGCTTGGAATACAAAGTGGAGCGGAATTAGCAAGGACTTAGTTTGGGCCGTCTTTCGGGGAGTCAGACAACGTTTTAGGAATTCGGTTTTTGGACAAAGAAGTAATGTTTATTCTTTAGTAACTAATGTTGGTAGGACAAGGACTCGTTCATCGCCAGGGTTTGAGAGCCCTACTAAAGGTGGGTTTGGTTACAGTTTAGGGCTTCCTTCTTATTTAAGCATCTCTAACCTCATTTTAGCGTTTTTTTTATCAGCCCCAAAACCTCTTTCACCACAAAAACCCTAGTCTCCATCCTTTATTGATCTTTGGTCATTTTGGTGCCTTTCTTGGTTTGGAAGAAGAAGAAAAAAAAAGAAGAATATGGTCTTTTGTGGATGCTTGCAAGGAATCATCATCATCATCACATTACATCGTTTCTGGACCATTGTAAGTGTTAAAGCTTCTATATTTTTGGTTATATGAGGCTAGATCTAATTTTTGTCCCACTTTTCTCCTTGATTGATCAAGTTGAATTAATGGAAACCATAAAGTTGGCAACTTTATGGGTTATGAGGTCCTTAGGAGTGTCTTGGAGTTCAGATCTAGAGAATGGTTGAGTTTTGGAACCTTGCATTAAAGTTGGATGTCTTTTCTTCAACTTTTGACCTAAATGAGATCTAGACATGTGTTGGGAATATATGTATTAAAAGCATCGATTTTCTAGTGTATTAAGAAGTTATAAGACCTTTTGTAAAGTTGGAGTGCAAGGCTTAATGGAGTAAGGACTTAAAAGATGCACCTTTTGCTTCATACTATTCTTACGACATGAGATACAGGCGTCTCACTACATGGGGGTTGAATGACCCCATTTTTGTTTAGCTTCTTGGATCTCACGGCGTTAGAGAAGGCCACGCACGATGTGAGGTCAACTTCGTTGACTTTTCTTGACTGAGTTGGCCAGGGTGAGTCGGGATGAATTGGAATCGGACCAAGTGAGATCTCACAAGGTGACCAAGAGCTGGTTACGATGTGAGGGTACATAGCTGACATTTTAGGCTGCTGACTTTGACTTTGACCATTGACGTCTGGTTTGGTTTGACTTTTGGTCAAAATTCTACTTTTAAAAGGTAGACTTAGGGTTTACCTTGTGTGAATCGATAGGAGGTGTCGAGCACCCATCTTTTGGCAGGAGAGCAGTTAGTTGTGGTCGACTTTATGATTCAGGTGAGTCTCCTCATTGTACCCGTGGGTCGAAGGCACCAATGCCGACCCCCTAGGTTATGTTATGCTAGTTGTCTTTGTGAATCTTGCATGGTATGTTGGGCTAGACCCGTTGTATGATGGGTTAGGCCCATTATATGACGAGATAGGTCTATTTGTATGATGGGCTATGCCTATGGATCTGGAAGGGCTAGGCTCATTGTATGTTATGTAGGGTGTTAGTTGTCTCTGTGACTCTTGCATTGTATGCCGAGTTGGGCCCATTAATTTGGAAGGGCTAGGACCATTATGGTGGGTTGGGACCAATGTGCGAGCTAGGCCCAGTGATATGTATGCTATGTGGTATTTTGGGGAACTCACTAAGCTTTATGCTTATGGTTTTAAGGTCATGCTTTCAGGTACTTCCAGTGTGAAAGGGAAGGGTCCGACTTGATCACAACAGATCCACCCATGTTTCCGCAACTTATTGATTTTGGGATTGTACTTTAACAACTATTTTTATTCTGATATACTTTTGAATGATTGGAAAAAGGGAAATCGGTGTTTATGGTTTAATTAAAAATGAAAATTTTACCTTATGATTTTTGGGGTGTTACACTTACTAAGGTAAAATACCATTTTACGCTTCCAAGGCTAAACCCATCCACTCATGGCCCAACGCCCAAAATAACATATTTTTGATTTTGGGATTACCTCAAACTTTGAAACCGAAAACTCAATATCTCGTTTTGCTTCTCATAGGAAACGGGAACAGCGCAACTCTTGTCACAGGAAGTGACATCTCAACTATCGGCCGATTGCTCAACTCGGGCCGTAATTCTCCATAAAGTCTCATCTCTATTCATCCCTGTGTCCTGTGACTCTAACTGACATCTCACCACTAAATATCTCGGAAACTAACTCGATTCCTTCTCTCGGTATGCTCCATTAAAACTCGCTCGACATGGCCCTCTTTCCCCACACCCTATCACATCTGATCTCAGACTGCTCAATTACAACGGAAAAATTGGCGAACCAAAAACACTATCCGCCATGAATCATGGTACTCGAACCATGTGGTCACATTTTAATCTTCTATGAATCATGGTACCCGAACCATGCGTCACTAAAATCTCAATAATAACTCATAACACAAATAAGTAAGGGTATTTTGGGAAATCACCGTTCGGGCTCTGGCTGATTGTACACACTACTCCTCCTCGTTTTTCTCTTAGAAACTCTTGCTCGTTTTAGAAAAATCATTTCTTTTGAAAATTTCTCTCAATTCCTCAGTTTGAGTCTAGATATACCCTAAGGTGCATTCGAATCCCTCAAACCAAGGCTATGATACGAACTTGTAACAACGTGAATTTTGAAGAAAATTTTCATTTTAAAAATCACATAAATCTCATAACACATTTCACAAAAACCCCATTTAGTTAATTTACAAACACAACCGCATAATTGTTTGATTAATAATCCATGATCCTCAAAACATAACTCTTTCTCTGGTGTGTACAATCGAGTCGATGCCTTCTCGCGATCCTGAGAAAAACTTGAAACACATATCACATAACACGGTAAGCACGGAGCTTAGCGAGTTCCCCTAAAATACCACATACAACACATTTGCCACTCGAGGTTATAACTCTGTAGGACCCTCCGGTCGATGTGTCTCAGTGGGACCCTCTGGTTCCACAACTCAGGTGGACCCTTTGGTCCCTCAACTCACCAACTTAATATAATACACAGTAAACATATCACAGAACAAATAACAGGATATCTCAATACACAACATATACACATAAGACCCTCTGGTCACACATAAATTACCATTCAAAGTAAGTATAGTGAGAAGACTCACCTCAAATGATGAACAACCCTTACAAACGCTGCTGCTACGCACTGGCCTCTAAATCTGAGCCAAAACCACAATTAACCCATGTAAAATCTAAGTCCAGACTCTTAATCATTAGGTATAAAGGAAGACCACTAACCAGCCCATTAATAGACTAAAACCTATTGGGCCCACCAAGGCCCAATAATAAATGGGCTCACCTGAGACCCACTTTCAAAACTAAACGGAAAGCCCAACTCAAGGGCCCAAGGCAAAATTATAATATTTCTCTGCTCATAGTCTCTAATTCAAAAGCCCAAAGATTCAGTCCCAACCCTCACAACCCATGATAAGATCCAGCCCAAAAGCCTACAGTGAAGTTACGCGGGGCGTAGCTCTCTTCGTACGCTCAGCGTACTTACGCATGCATGAAACTGATCGGGGACACCAACCCAATACGTGGGGCGTACTGGAAGATGTCCATGTCATCTTTATTGATGTACACCCCGCATAAATTGAAAATCTCCATTTTCCACTTCAACTTCAAGCATCCATAACTTCTTTGTTTCAAATCCGTTTTGGCGTTATTTATATGCACAGAAGGGTATTGAGGAGCTCCAAAATCCTATCTCATTACTTTTGAATTAAAACATATTGAACTACAATTCTTAATACGCACAAGAAGCGCGATCCATAACTTTTCTCCCTTTATTCCCTTTAGGTCCAGCATACGAATCAAGGGCTTGGACCTTACAGCCAATATTATCAACTTTTAATAAGGCCCAACTTTACCTTCTCAAAGCCCCAAATCCTTTACATGATTGAATTCAAGTCCACAACCTCGAATTTAGAGATGACCTAAAACAAGGTGTTACATGTGGCACCACAGTTTGGTGACATGCGGCAAATTCTAGAAGATGTGGAGGTGGTCCACTCTTGTTGCAACACGTGGAAGACAAGCAATGGAGCCAAAAAGACCAGGGGCACGGCGTGCTCCTATCTGAGCGCGGCGCGCCCGTCTCCCCTTTATAGTTTTGAAGCACATACCTTGTTAAGATGATGTTTATAGTGAAGAAGAAGCATTAACTTGAAACAAAAACCCAAAAATAAGTCCAAAATTCAAAGCCCTAGTTTTTGAGGGTTTTAAAAATCGGCAAAAAGAAGTGATTTGAGTATGAAAATCTTGCAATGTGATGTTTCTCACTTGATTTCTTGAACATTGGAGCAAAAATCACAAAATTTGATTGAGTTTTGGTCAAGAATCAAAGAAAAAAGATGGTTTTTGAAGTTTTTTCGTGAAAGATGTGTGAAGTGAGGAGATGGTGCAAAAAAAACGCTTCCTAAAACGCTTAAAGAAGGCTGCCAGAGGCGTCGATGTCCTACTGGGCGTCTTAGACATCCCATAAGATGTCACTCATTAAAAAGGGTATTTTTTTAATTTTCGGCAGGCATTTCAACGGATGGGAAAACTTAACAGCTCGTCGGCGTCTAAGACGGCTCCTAGGATGCCTAAAGCTATTTTTATTTTTTTCTGCTGTTTTTTGCGTATTTGATTGTTCTAGAGAGTTTTTAGGGTTTTTTTTAGAGATTTTTTTTTAATTTTATGCAAAATTAATTACCCCCTCCCTTACTTTAAACCTTGGACCGTCCTTGATCCAAAAAGAATTAAAACACACAAAACGAAAAATAAAAGTAAAAACACACCAAACCATGGGTTGCCTCCCGAAAAGTGCTAAGTTTTACGTCTTCAGCCGGATGGTTTACCTCAACTAAGTTGTTTTCTGAATATTGAGGTACCTCGAGTGGTGTTTTCTCAACAAGTGTCATTTGGCCATCTACCATTCGAATGTATGGTTTGAGTCTTTGTTCGTTTACCTTGAATGGTTCACCACTTTTTGTGTCTTTGATTTCAATTGCACCGTGATCTGCCACATTTGTCACCACAAAAGTTCCACTACATTTACTCCGAAGCTTTCTGAGGAAGAGTTTGAGATGAGAGTTAAATAGGCACACCAATTGTCCTTCAACAAATTGTTTTCAGACAATATGCTGGTCATGAAATGCCTTCGTCTTTTCTTTATAGATCCTTGTGCTTTCGTAAGCTTCTTTTCGAATCTCTTCTAATTCAACAAGTTGAAGTTTTCTTTCCGTACCTGCATCACTTAATTCAAAGTTAGCCTTTTTAATGGCCCACGTGGCACAATATTCCAACTCCACCGGGAGATGGCATGGCTTTTCATAAACAAGCAGGTACGGGGACATTCCAATGGGCATCTTATAGGCTATTTGATATGCCCATAATGCGTCATCTAATCTTAGGGACCAATCTTTTTGGTCAGGACGAACAATCTTTTCCAAGATGCGTTTAATTTCCCTATTTGACACCTCTACTTGTCCACTTGTTTGTGGGTGATATGGAGTAGCAATCCTATGTGTGACACCATAGTGTTTTAGTAACTTTGCAAAATCCCAATTTTTAAAATGGGAACCCCTGTCACTAATAATAGTTCGAGGGATTCCGTGTCTAGAAAAGATGTTCTTTTTGACAAATTTACAAACAACATTATGGTCATTCGTGTGTGTAGCCACGACTTTGACCCATTTTGATACATAATCAATGGCTACAAGAATGTATAGATTGCCAAAAGAAGTGGGGAGCAGACCCATGAAATCAATGGACCATACATCAAAATTTTCAACTACTAAAATTGGGGTCATTGGCATCATGTCCCGCCGTGAGATCCCCCCCCCCCCCCCCCCAACTTATTGGCAATGAATACAAGCTTTAACAAATATATGTGCATCTATAAAAATAGAGGGCTAGAAAAAACCGCTTTGTAGAAACCGGTGCCCTTTCTTTTTGGCACTAAAATGTTTTCCACATGCATATGAGTGGCAATGTCAAAGAATGTCTTCTTGTTCCCTATGTGGTACACATCGCCTAATCACTTGATACACTCCAATTTTGAAAAGACCAGGGACCTCCCATATGTAGTATTTTGTTTGAGAGTGGAAGAACCTCATTTGTTGAGCATTCCAATATGACAGAGTTTCCCATGTCACAAAATAATTCACTAAATTAGCAAACCATGGTATAGTTTTGACAACAAGAATATGCTCATCCAGAAAGTTTTCTTGAATAACTTCCGGTGAGTTGTCATTATTAGTTATTCTAGATAAAGTATCTGCCACAACATTTTCGGAACCATTTTTGTCCCGGATATCAAGATCAAATTATTGAAGAAGAAGAATCCATCTAATGAGACGTGGTTTAGCATCCTTCTTTTCCAAGTGGTGGCGGATGGCACTATGGTCGGTAAAAATTACAACTTTAAACCCCCAAATGTAGGATCTAAATTTGTTGAGTAGAAACACGACCGCATGCAACTCTTTTTAGGTAGTAGTGTAATTCAATTGTGCATCCGAAAAGTTTTGCTCGCATAACATATTGCAACAAGTTTTTTATTCATCCGTTGTCCCAAAACTGCTCCTACCGCGTAATCACTAGCGTCACACATAATTTCAAAAAGTAAAGTCCAATCGGGTGATTGCAAGATAGGAGGTTCAACAAGTTTATTTTTTTTAAATGGTGAAAGCTTCAAGACATGCTTTATCAAAGGAAAATGGTGCGTCTTTTAAAAGTAGATTACAAATAGGTTTTGAGATTGCACTAAAATCCTTGATAAATCTTCGTTAAAAGTCAACATGTCCAAGAAAAGAACGGATGCCTTTTAACAAAGTTGGTGGAAAGAGTAGAAATAATTTGTACTTTGGCCCGGTCAACTTCAAAACCACGCTCGTAGACAACATGGCCAAGTACAGTTCCCTCTTTTACCATGAAATGACTCTTCTCCAAACTTAAAACCAAATTAGACTCAACAAAAGTTTCAAAACTTTTTCTAATTGGTTTAAGCATGTCGCAAAGGAAGATCCAAAAATTGAAAAATCATCCATGAAAATTTCTATTGAGTCCCCCACCATGTCTGAAAAATAGCTATCATACATCTTTGGAATGTGGCGGGGGCATTACACAAGACGAATGGCATCCTTCGGAAAGCAAAGGTGCCATAGGGACACATGAATGTGGTTTTGGATTGATCCTTGGGGTGGATGGCCATTTGATTATACCCCAAGTATCCATCCAAAAAACAATAAAAGGCATCCGAATCTAACCACATACATCGAGTCTGCAGTGTTATTGGTCCGCCCGCACCAGGCCTTCAATCCACCTGGTCCACTCTCCGAATCTAACCACATACATCGAGTCTGCAGTGTTATTGGTCCGCCCGCACCGGGCCTTCAATCCACCTGGTCCACCCTCTGAGTCTACAGTACAACTGGTCCGCCTGCACCGGGCCTTCAGTCGGCCTGGTCCACTCTCCGAGCCTCGGCACGTCTGGTCCGCCCTCTTGGGGCCTACAGCCTATCCGGACCGCTCGTTGGGCCTTCGGAACAACCGGTTTGCCCTGGGTATCTTGGCCTACAACACAAAGCAGGACCCGCCTCAACCCAACTCCAGGCCAAACAACCGTGTGCACATATACATACCATCATATAGCAATTCACAGTCAACAAGCAGATCAAACAAATCACATAACATATCATCATCCTAACCAGGATACCGACCTAACAGGTCACTAGCATAGCATCTCCCTATCTCTCAGGATACCGATCTCAATCAGGTCTCTAACATATACCATCCTAGCTCTCAGGATGCAAACATATCAAAGCAGTAACACAACAACAACTACCCGGATCTCAATCCGATAAGGGCCGGCCTTGGTGCCTTAGACCCTGTTGATATAGTGAGGATAACTCACCTCGAAACTGCCGGCTGAAAGGATAAGATCCCGCTGCTCCAAACTCCGACACGAACTCCTCCACTGAACACCAAAATACTCAACTCAATAAATACCCTTAATTACCAAAATACCCCTGGAAGACAACTGGTCAACCTTTGGACAAGGTCAAAGTCAACCCTTGACTGACTCTACTCGCCGAGTCAACTCGATGACTCGCCGAGTCCCCAAGCTCAGAACTTCCCTCAATCCGCGACCTAACTCGCCGAGTCACCCCGAGACTCATCGAGTCCAACAACTCTGAGTCCACTCGCCCACAACTCACCGAGTCATCCCTTGACTCGCCGATTCTCGACTCAACCAGAAAATATTGGGACTCTTCGACAAGACTCGCCGAGTCCAAGAACAGACTCGCCGAGTCTAAGGCTATCTTCAACCTACTCGCCGAGTTGTTCATACAACTCGCCGAGTTCCAGGCCATCTTCATCCAACTCGCCGAGTTGTTCTTCTAACTCGTCGAGTCCACCCATGTGACTCGCCGAGTACCACCGGTCTGAATCCATACAGAAGCACTCCAGGCCATGCAATTGATCCAAAACATAGATCTAGCCTTCTACAACCCATCCATCACGTAAAGTGGCAAACTTTACGTGAATCCAAAGAGATCTAGGCCTTTAAAACTTTAGGGCTAGGGTTTGGGACATGATAGATTCTCTACACACTCAACACAGGGACTTTCAATCATTCCAACCCTTCTCCATTCCAAATCTGAGGTAGCAACCTCAGATCTAACCTCTAAACTCCAAAACACCAAAAGATAAACTCCCCACAAACCCCATAATGATGAATCCATAAGAACAACAGCCCAAGGACGAGATATTACCTCAAAAGAACGCCCCAACTGCAATGGAACTCGAATCCACGCAAAGCCCCTTGCTCCAAGCCTCCTACCCTTCAAGATTTCCTCAACAATTGCTTCTCCAAGCTCCCAAATGCAACTTGATCCACTCACATACGAAGGTTAGGGTTTCTGGACTTGAGGATGAGTAAAGAGGCTGGGGGAATGGATGTTATGTTCTTTATATAGGGCTCAACCCCGAGAATTAGGGTTTTCTCCACTCAGCGCCTACTCGCCGAGTCCATCTTACTGACTCGCCGAGTCGGCTACTTAACACGCGACCAATTCGCGACTCTACTCGCCGAGTCCACCCATGGACTCGCCGAGTTGCTCTTTCCCAATTTACTCTTTTAGCCCTTCAACTCTACTCTTGATATTTCCGTATGTTACAATTCTCCCCCACTTAAATTAGGCTTCGTCCTCGAAGCCTACGGCAACTCAACTCCCAAAATACTCCCACGACGCGCCACCTGGCCCTAACCGGACCAGGTTCCACAAGGCATAACCATCGAAACTCGAACTCATTTCCTCTTTCCTTGCGGTGTCCTGACCACCATCTCAAACCGGGCACCAGCTGTACCCTCTGATAATCATACTCAATAATCGAGAATTACCCAAGATGCATCACTGCACCAAATCATAACCATCACTCGACCCATATGCTCTAGAAAACCATGAACCATCGGATCCCCGGTCCGAATCCCACTCTATCCATTCCATGCTGACGGAAAGACCCATTCTTCAATCTCAGAGCAACTCCCACGAGTTCTCCTCTTGCAATCACATACACATGCTGAACTAGCTCTAGCACCCTCAGGTTGGGAAAACTCGATACACTGATGATATCCTCAAACATCCCCCAGGATGAACCACTACTACGCACTCAACCCTTGATCAGAATCACACTGAGAGTCCAAGACTCTCTCCCTGCATCCCTTTCGAGCCTCTTGGCTCTACATCTGCGGAATTCCCTCCGCGACCTCAACATACATCCCAAACCGGATGTGCTTCTATTCCACTGCCGCAACACGCTGCTCAATAACCATACTCGAATTACTCTAATCATAACTCTGCTCTGCCGCTTTCACTTCCGTGAACTTGCACTCCCTCTCTGAGTTACACACCTCTCTCTTTTCCTTTACCAAGGAATCCACTTGGCCACACTGCCACTCCGACAAGTGCCACGGTGCTTGCCCAACGCTACACCACCCTTTTATAGCGTATTCGCTATCCATCCAACACACATACTCTGAATCTCATCGCAGGGACTCTCAAGCCCATGCACTATCTCAACAAATCAAGATCACTACCCGGGGCCAGACCTTCTAACGCAATCACACTGCAACATACACAATCCATATCCTCGAACCGATCCAAAAATACCTGCAGAGTCTTCAGCATGACTGGACCGCCTCACCAGGCCTTCAACCAATCTGGACCACTCTCAGAACCTTCACCCAATCTGGACCGCTCTCAGTGCCTTCAGTTAGGCTGGACCGTTCTCCGAGCCTTCGGCCTGACTGGTACGCCTACCGGCCTTCAGTCTATCCGGACCGCTCAATTAGCATTCATCATTCCGAGCTATCTCTCCTGAAAATCCTCCCATGCATACTATTCTAGCTCTTTAAGGGTTCCGAACTCTATCTCAATCACACATGCTCGATCTCGGCCTGCCCCCAGGCCCTCCACAATTGAATGCCCTAGGTCTGTATTCTGCCCCGCATGCCTGCCACTTACTCGTACCAGCCTATACTATTGACTGACAGAACCACTGCTGAATCGCAACAGCTAAGCACCCTCAAATACTCATCGATCTCCCGGAGAATTTTCCAATTCTCCCCCACTTGTAGCACTGATTAACAACCACTGGTCGCCATCACCGACCTCCCAGAACATCTCTGAACAAAACCAACACTTACACGCGGACTGATTCCCACAAGCATAAACAACCTTAACAAGATCCCCCATCAACACTGATAACTCGCTCGAAAGAAATTCAACCTGCATCTAACCACTCCTCAGAAAGCAGATGCTACCCGACCTTCAACCCAATGCCAGGTTTCCACTAATAACCCTCATGGATGATAACCAACGAAATTCCCAAAACAACAACCCAAAACTCTCAAAAAGACGAATACCGCATCGAAACCACACAAAGATACCAGCACATAAACAAAACACCACAATAATCACAAGATAACAAGATGTCAAGAAAGAAACATACCCGTAGCTGCATCCGGCACTGCTTTGACCTCCTCTGCCGCAAGCTGATAAGCATGACCCTGAGCCCCTGGGGGCTCTGCTCCACCCTGACCTCCACATGTAATCCTCAAAGTGGCCGGTGCTGGAGCCTGCACCGGTCCCACAACAAGCTGTGGACAGTTGACCCTCAAATGTCCAACCTGATGACAATGATAACAAATCCTCAACTCCCGAACCGGCGCTGACTGCCGACAATCCCTCGCATAGTGCCCCTCCTTTCTGCACTTGCGGCATGCACCACCGGACCTACAAACTCCGGTGTGACCCCTCCCACACTTCACAATAGTGTGGCTGCACAGATCCCCCACTCTAACATCAACGGTCTTGGACCGTTTCGACGCCGGCTGCGACTGCACCGGAGCCTGCCTCAGCTCACGAAACTACAACTCAATCTCTAACTCACGCCGCCTAGCGGCCTCCTGCAACTCCAACAAGGTCTCACACCTCTGGGTAGACACAAACTGTCTGATATCCCTCTTGAGCATGCTCAGATATCGAGACATCTGAGCCTGCTCTGAAGCGAACTCTGGGCAAAACATTGCCCTCTCAGTGAACATCCTAGTGATCTTAGTCACCGACTCCGAACCCTGCTTCAGCTCAAGGAACTCCTGAGCCAATCTCTCCCTCTCAACTTGCGGAACATAACGAGTACTGAACATCTCCCTGAACTGATCCCATGAAACCGCAACCCTCTGCGCATCCGAATATGACCCCGCGGTCAATCTCCACCAATCCTTCGCCCCGAGCCTCAACAGGTTCAGAGCACACCTCACCCTCTGATCAGCAGGGCATGAACACGTGAAGAAACACCCCTCCACGTCCGATAACCACCTCATAGCAACAATCGGGTCCTGAACTCCATCAAAGGTGGGAGGCTTCGTATTGTCGAAGTCCCGATACTGAAAGCCCCGACCAACTCCTCCCCCTGCCGCTGCTACAGCTGCTGTAGCCGCCGCGGCAGCCGTCTCTGTGAGAGCTGCATAGCGCTCATCAAAATACTCAACCATGGCGGTCTTGATCGACCCAAACAGCTCCGACAACTCAGCCCGGAACAACTCAGCAATCTCATCACGCAGGATCTCACGAATCCTCGCATCCAATTGACACGTGCTCATCTGACCGATAACCTCGGGCGGTACTGACCCGCCCGGAACTCCCTCTCCTGCTCCCGGTCCTGATCCGGATCCACTCTCATCATGCCTCGGAATCTCCATACTGAAAAACACCACACAAAATCTCATACTCTTCCCATTATCCTGGGATCCAACTCTCTCAACCCAACCCTAGAGGTCATTGTTTCCCTGATACGCGTATGGGTCCTGTGCTTTCAGTAGTACGAGCCCATACTACCTTCCACACCTACCCATATTTGTATGAAGTACTACCACAACACCCTAGTGGAAACATGCATAATAACTCTCAACCCTCACCACTAGAGGAACTCTGAAAATCTCCCACAAGGAAACCCTAAGCTACAGGCATCACAAATCAGGCAACATTATCATGAAATCCTGAAGATCCCTAGCCTAACACTAGCATGTTGTTCTATCAAAGCTCAAAAACAAATAACATGCATGGTATTTTGGGGTTACTTACTGGCTCCAGCTGATCGTACCTCCGCGTCCTCCTTTACTCATTTGAAAACCATTTTAAACTCTCTTTTGAGTCTCCTCGATTTGAGACTGGAGTCACACGAGTTTTTCTCCAATTCACTCAAACCAAGGCTCTGATACCAACTTGTAACAACCAAAAAATACAACCAATTTTAAATTTTCCAAAAACAACTCGATTCCAATAAATCATTACAAAAAGGTTTTCAATACAAAACATTTAGCGTATTCCCAGAATCACATTACTACAAAATCATGAGGAGCGGTACGATCACGCCTTCGCCTTGCCACGGTCTTCTGAAAAACCTGAAAAACATAAAACCACAACTGTAAGCCCGAAAGCTTAATGAGATATCCCCAAAATACCAACCACTTATACCATACACACATAACATGCCACACCATATCTGATCACAGAACAACCATGCACTTCGGGTCTACTGTGTGACTGGTCCGCCGCACCGACCTACAGTCCACCTGGTCCACCCTCTGAGTCTAGCCATAAACCTCGAGTCTACAGTGTGATTGGTCCGCCCGCACCAGGCCTTCAATCCACCTGGTTCACTCTCCGAATCTAACCACATACATCGAGTCTGCAGTGTTATTGGTCCGCCCGCACCGGGCCTTCAATCCACCTGGTCCACCCTCTGAGTCTACAGTACGACTGGTCCGCCCGCACCGGGCCTTCAGTCGGCCTGGTCCACTTTTCGAGCCTCGGCACGTCTGGTCCGCCCTCTTGGGGCCTACAGCCTATCCGGACCGCTCGCTGGGCCTTCGGAACAACCGGTCCGCCCTGGGTATCTTGGCCTACAGCACAAACAGGACCCGCCTCAACCCAACTCCAGTCCAAACAACCATGTGCACATATACATACCATCATATAGCAATTCACAGTCAACAAGCAGATCAAACAGATCACATAACATATCATTATCCTAACCAGGATACCGACCTAACAGGTCACTAGCATAGCATCTCCCTATCTCTCAGGATACTGATCTCAATCAGGTGTCTAACATATACCATCCTAGCTCTCAGGATGCAAACATATCAAAGCAGTAACATAACAACAACTACCCGGATCTCAATCCGATAAGGGCCAGCCTTGGTGCCTTAGACCCTGTTGATATAGTGAGGATAACTCACCTCGAAACTGCCGGCTGAAAGGATAAGATCCCGCTGCTCCAAACTCCGACACGAACTCCTCCACTGAACACCAAAACACTCAACTCAATAAATACCCTTAATTACCAAAATACCCCTGGAAGACAACTGGTCAACCTTTGGACAAGGTCAAAGTCAACCCTTGACTGACTCTACTCGCCGAGTCAACTCGATGACTCGCCGAGTCCCCAAGCTCAGAACTTCCCTCAATCCGTGACCTAACTCGCCGAGTCACCCCGAGACTCATCGAGTCCAACAACTCAGAGTCCACTCGCCCACAACTCACCGAGTCATCCCTTGACTCGCCGATTCTCGACTCACCCAGAAAATATTGGGACTCTTCGACAAGACTCGCCGAGTCCAAGAACAGACTCGCCGAGTCTAAGGCTATCTTCAACCTACTCGCCGAGTTGTTCATACAACTCGCCGAGTTCCAGGCCATCTTCATCCAACTCGCTGAGTTGTTCTTCCAACTCGTCGAGTTCCAGCTCGTCTTTAAGCAACTCGTCGAGTCCACCCATGTGACTCGTCGAGTACCACCGGTCTGAATCCATACAAAAGCACTCCAGGCCATGCAATTGATCCAAAACATAGATCTAGCCTTCTACAACCCATCCATCACGTAAAGTGGCAAACTTTATGTGAATCCAAAGAGATCTAGGCCTTTAAAACTTTAGGGCTAGGGTTTGGGACATGATAGCTTCTCTACACACTCAACACAGGGACTTTCAGGCATTCCAACCCTTCTCCATTCCAAATTTGAGGTAGCAACCTCAGATCTAACCTCTAAACTCCAAAACAACAAAAGATAAACTCCCCACAAACCCCATAATGATGAATCCATAAGAACAACAGCCCAAGGACGAGATATTACCTCAAAAGAACGCCCCAACTGCAATGGAACTCGAATCCACGCAAAGCCCCTTGCTCCAAGCCTCCTACCCTTCAAGATTTCCTCAACAATTGCTTCTCCAAGCTCCCAAATGCAACTTGATCCACTCACATACGAAGGTTAGGGTTTCTGGACTTGAGGATGAGTAAAGAGGCTGGGGGAATGGCTGTTATGTTCTTTATATAGGGCTCAACCCCGAGAATTAGGGTTTTCTCCACTCAGCGCCTACTCGCCGAGTCCATCTTACTGACTCGCCGAGTCGGCTACTTAACACGCGACCAAGTCGCGACTCTACTCGCCGAGTCCACCCATGGACTCACCGAGTCGCTCTTTCCCAATTTACTCTTTTAGCCCTTCAACTCTACTCTTGATATTTCGGGATGTTACAATTCTCCCCCACTTAAATTAGGCTTCGTCCTCGAAGCCTACGGCAACTCAACTCCCAAAATACTCCCACGACGCGCCACCTGGCCCTAACCGGACCAGGTTCCACAAGGCATAACCATCGAAACTCGAACTCATTTCCTCTTTCCTTGCGGTGTCCTGACCACCGTCTCAAACCGGGCACCAGCTGTACCCTCTGATAATCATACTCAACAATCGAGAATTACCCAAGATGCATCACTGCACCAAATCACAACCATCACTCGACCCATATGCTCTAGAAAACCATGAACCATCGGATCCTCGGTCCGAATCCCACTCTATCCATTCCATGCTGACGGAAAGACCCATTCTTCAATCTCAGAGCAACTCCCACGAGTTCTCCTCTTGCAATCACATACACATGTTGAACTAGCTCTAGCACCCTCAGGTTGGGAAAACTCGATACACTGATGATATCCTCAAACATCCCCCAGGATGAACCACTACTACGCACTCAACCCTTGATCAGAATCACACTGAGAGTCCAAGTCTCTCTCCCTGCATCCCTTCCGAGCCTCTTGGCTCTACACCTGTGGAATTCCCTCCGCGACCTCAACAGACATCCCAAACCAGATGTGCTTCTATTCCACTGCCGCAACACGCTGCTCAATAACCATACTCGAATTACTCTAATCATAACTCTGCTATGCCGCTTTCACTTCCGTGAACTTGCACTCCCTCTCGGAGTTACACACCTCTTTCTTTTCCTTTACTAAGGAATCCACTTGGCCACACTGCCACTCCAACAAGTGCCACGGTGCTTGCCCAACGCTACACCACCCTTTTATAGCGTATCCGCTATCCATCCAACACACATACTCTGACTCTCATCGCAGGGACTCTCAAGCCCATGCACTATCTCAACAAATCAAGATCACTACCCGGGGCCAGACCTTCTAACGCAATCACACTGCAACATACACAATCCATATCCTCGAACCGATCCAACAATACCTGTCGAGTCTTCAGCATGACTGGACCACCTCACCAGGCCTTCAGCCAATCTGGACCACTCTCAGAACCTTCACCCAATCTGGACCGCTCTTAGTGCCTTCAGTTAGGCTGGACCGTTCTCCGAGCCTTCGGCCTGACTGGTACGCCTACCGGCCTTCAGTCTATCCGGACCGCTCAACTAGCATTCATCAGATTTGAAACCTTTCTCAAACTCTTCTTTTTCATCAAAGATGACTTCAGTGTCACTTTATTATCTAATGTATGAGCACTTACCTTGTTGTCAACCTTTTTCCCACTACATAAGGTGCTTACCTCGTTCACTTGATTCTCTTTTCTCGGTCTTTAAGTGTGAGATGGGTTGACTGTTGTAGTGCTTGGAAACTTGCCATCTTCTCTTTTCCCAATTAGCTCCGCAAGTTGAGCAATTTGCTTTTCAAGAGAAACTATAGACTTTGAATTTATATCAGCTTTCTGATATGTTTGGGTTATGAACTCCATGATTTTGTCCAACTTATTGCCAACTGTTTCCTCCTTCTTTGATCTTCCACCATGGTTAAAGTCGGACCGCTAGAACTGTTTTGGCTAATATTGGTTTTGGTAATTCCCTTGATGGTTGTTGTTGTTGAAATTCCCATTGTTATTGTAGTTCCCGCATTGGTTGTAGTTCCGATCGAATGGTCGTGGACTATTTTGGATTTGACCATTGTCGTACACTTGATTGATTTCCTCTTTTATGTCTAGTTATTACATTCCATGTCATCCTAATTAATGATATATACATATTTTCCCATTTGATCTCAATTTAGTTTTTACTTAGTTTTTGTTTTGCTAGTTGTAGTTTGCATATAGTTGTGATTTGTATTTTTATTCAATGTAATATTTGTATAACTCCTTAGTAAACCAAAAAAGTGAGCCAAAAAAATGTGAAACAAAAAAAAATGAAAAAAAAATAAAAAATAAAAAATAGAGGCAACAACCCCTTTATAGTATTGTTCATTTTGTTTATAAGTGTCTTTGTAGTTATTTGTGTGTCTTGTAAATCAAATGTTAGTTGTTTTAAAAAGTCGTTTAGAAAATTTTGTATTAATTTTCGACAAATTTTAGTAGAAGCCTTATAATTAGTATGTGTTATACGAAGTCTCATATGTTTTTATTGTTGTTAGAAAAATCAAGTTTTGATCCTATCTTTGTAGATAAAGTTTCAAATTCGTTTTTTTTTGTTTTTTATTTATTTTAGTATTTAAAAGTCTTTAAAAAAACGTTTAGAAAAGTCGGATATTATCGCAATCATAAAATGCGAATATAGTTAGATGTTTTTAGTATTTCCTTCATTGTATTTTTATTGATTTTTTGTTAGTAGCTCAAACATTTTTATTTGTAGTAGTATCTTTGGGGTTTTGTTGTCTTAAAAAAAAGAAAAAGAAAAGGAAATAAATGAAGAAGTAGAAAAAAAATGAAAAAAAAAACCAAAAAAAAAGAAAAAAAATAGTGAAAAGGGTCGGGCCAAGCGAGTTGCATTCTTTTTTTCATTTATTAGATGTTTAGATTAGATTTCTTCTTATATATATCCAATTTACGTTTTGATGTATTTTTAGACTAGAATTTATAATTTGTTGGTAAATAATAGCACTACATGATCATATTTTGCTCGAGCATTCACTTTATATGAATTACATTTTAATATGAGCACTAGTATCTTTAGATTATTGTAGTTTTGTCAACCTTTGTATATGTGACATCCCCAATTTCACGGCCAGAAAAGACCGATTTTGTTTATGCTTTATGAAAATCAGAGTGCCTTTTTTAATAAAAATGTTGCGGAATTTATTCCCAGAAAAACACGATAAATATGTTATCAAAGCATTTCCGAAGAAATGTATTTTATTCATTTTAAAACATTTGGGATGTCATCGTCAATACAGAAACATAAGCATAAACAAAACTTACATTCATTTCACTAGTGATCTATATCTCCTTAATCTCTCAGTGTAAAGCAACTTCGTATCGATACCTGTGATACAATTAAACTGAGTGGGTCAGGCTTGGGAGCCTGGTGAGCATATAGGGTTTTTACCCCACAATAAATAAATTTATTATGCTTAAACATCAAACAATCAACCCAATTACCCAATCCCCATTATCTTATTTATTTCTTAAGGATTTACCCTAAGAATGAACTATCACTCATTACTAAGGATTCATCCTAAGGAATAGGCACGAAGTCCATCGCTGCTCAAGGTTTATATTACAAGTACTAACAACGCCGATCCCCACATACTGATCCTATACAATGATCTTACTAGATCTAGCCTAAAGGATCGATATGAACAACCAACTAACGAAACTGCTTCGGAAATTCCCTAGCAGCAAACGAGGATCGAAGAAGACATCAAATGAATGGAATAAGTTTAACCACGAACCTTTGTTCGTAAAAGAAAGAACCACCAGACAATTAAGTCAGGGGTAATTATTAATGCCTAGGCTATGGTCTGAATATCATGAGGTATATAACCCCCAGACGCACCCTATCCAGCAATGGAAACGCTGACTAATGCCTAGGTTGTGGTCTGAATATCGTGAGGTATTTAACCCCCAGACTCACTCCTATCCGGCATCGAGAATGGAAACACTGACTAATGCCTAGGCTGTGGTCTGAATATCATGAGGTATATAACCCATAGACTCACTCCTATCCAGCATCGAGAATGGAAACACTGACTCATGAAGCTCTTCCAATCACTTCATAAAAGAAACAAAGACTCCAAATCTCTTCAAAATAAAGGTATAGGGAAAATACTAATAAAGTACTCCCGTACGCTCCCGTACCCCGACACGTAATAGTGTCAAAAAGAAGAACTAACAGATGAACACATAGTTCAAAAACACCTAATGAACATATAGTTCAAGAATACCTACCGATTACAAGTCTGCTAACGTTCCACTAGACTATCTAAAATAGTATGTGACCGTTGTCTATACTCTGCTAGGTGACTAGATTATCTTAAACATCGATACCTCTCATCACCTTTTATTTCATCACACATCATCTAATTCATCTACCCATGTTTTACCCAACATATTTGTAGATAAAAATACATATACAGTTTAAAACTTGTATAAAACATCTATTCAACATTCACCTTAATTAAACAATTAATATAATTACACATAGCACGTATTTAAAAGAAAATACTTCATATATATGTGTAAGGTGAAAGTGACTATACACTCACTTGAGTAGGTGGTGACTCAGCACTCAGACAGTGCTTCGATACTCTAAAAACAATTTTCCTTCGATAAAACCTAGTATCAATTCCACTAGGGTTTAGTCTAACGTCAACCGTGACTAATTAATAGTCTAGCTATTATTATTATTATATAAGTGTTAAATAACACTCAATATAACTCATAATAATAGCCCAAATAATTATTTTAAGGACCTAAAAACATTACTATAACTATTTGAAAGCTATATTAAAAATTGCGTAAGCGTAGCTCACTTACAGCGGATTTTAAAGAAAACCATGCTTTATTTGGAGCAGCGTTTCGAAACCGAAAGACTTTTTCTCGGGACTCCGAGAGCCTCGGGGATTCCTTAGGGTGCTAGGGGATCACCTAGGCTTAAGGGAGGGTTAAAACCCTTAGAGAGAGAAAGTTTAGAGAGAAGAAATGAAGAAAGGTGTGAGATTTTCGAAATGGCTCGCATGCTATTTATAGTAAGTTTTTATGACACTCACGTCGTGA
Organism: Lactuca sativa; assembly: GCF_002870075.4. Classification (NCBI taxonomy): domain Eukaryota; kingdom Viridiplantae; phylum Streptophyta; class Magnoliopsida; order Asterales; family Asteraceae; genus Lactuca; species Lactuca sativa. The sequence goes on along the minus strand of NC_056628.2, from coordinate 78,910,648 downwards.
GTGTCATAAGACTCACGTCGTGAATATCATGATTCACTCCGTAGACTTGCCATTTGCGTCCTTAGCTTCGGATGGTGGCCATGACACCTCACGTCGTGAATTGGATCTTATCCTCTCGCAGCTTCTAGATTCCCAATTATGACAGAATTTCGTGAGCGTCATAATTCTCACGTCGTGAATTGGATCTTATCCTCTTGCAGCTTCTAGATTCCGAATTATGACAGAATGTCGTGAGCGTCATAATTCTCTCATCGTGAATTAGCTAGTTTAGGGTTTTTAAAAGCTAAATCTTCGGAATGCCATAACTTTTGCATACGAACTCCGTTTTTGACGTTCTTTATATCCACGCGTAGGGGGGACAACCTCTTGTGATGTGAAGGCTAGATCGGACCACATATTGTGTCATGTGTGTTATATTAGTGAAGTGTGCATAAATAGTTTTGTATCTCTTTTGTATTTGTCCATTTGCTAGAAATGTAACAGATGTTCGTCCCTTAAAGTGATTCTTAAATATAAAATGATGGTTTTTATTTCTAAATGATGTTGTTTTGATTTGTTACCGAAGATGTTTATTCTTTTTATTTTGCTTGTTTTGTCATTCTCGTTTTCTCCCGTTCTTGTTTTCCTTGAGGGCAAGGAAATGTTCAAAGCTTGGGGGAGGATGTTTTATTTATTTTATTTTTTATCATTTCATTTTTTTCATTTAGGATAAAATTTGTTTTGCAATGTATTTAGTTAATTTCATGTTTTTTTATATGTACAAAAAAAAAAACAATTTTTTTAGCATTCTCAAGTTGCATTAGTATGATAATTTTGTGTTTAGTAGGTAATTTATGTTTATTTAGTTAATTTATGTTTGTTGAAATTTCACATATTAGGCTTAGTGGTTTTGTTGTTTGTCCCCATGTTGTTGAAATTTAAAATTTCCTTATTGTTTCAAAATTTGGGTATAAGTTGGATTTTTTTTTTGCATGATCATTAAGCCCGTGTCTTAATTGCAACTTACATAATCTTGGTCAAGTGTTTTTTTATGAAGTATTTGAAAAAAAAAAGATTTTTTATATTAGTTTTGATAAATTTGCATTTGTCGTATTTTTATTTTTGTTGTTTATCTTCGGTTTGACTTTTCCGTATTGCTTTCCTTGAGGACAAGGAAATGTTACGCTTGGGGGATTTTGATAGCTTGATTATTTGTATTTATTTTAACAATCGTTTTCTTTTACTTTTAGCATTTTTAATATTTTTTTTTGCATTAAATCGTTAGATTTATTGTTTTGAATATTTCTACTCGTTTAAGCTAATTTTGTGTAAATTTGTTTGAGCAAGATGGTATTTTGGAGCATCTTTAAAGGCACATCGAATTCTTTGCGACCACGATTGAAGTCTCGTAGCAAAATCCGTAAGCGAAAAGAAAAACAAAGCGATATAAATTAATTTTTCGGATTATGACAGCTTTGTGTGGCTGTCTTCAAGCGATCAGACGGAAGGACAAACGATGTCCGATTGGGCTGGAAATTTACAGGAGTCTTCATAACTCATCAATCTTCGACCTCACCAAAAAGAAATTGATTAGGAATAGTTTTGATATAGTTTTTGGTCTTGTGAACATCAGGACACAAAGCTGCCAGCATCAAAAAAGCCCAATAATACATAATTTATCACCCATATATCATCCCATTACTTAATACTTCAAAAGCCCAACTTATTAGCCCATTTGTCTTGTGCTGGGAATTGAACGCAGAAAGAAAAACAACACTAGGGCATCTCCATTTAAATAAAATTTCGCCGGCAGGAAAGAAAAAGAAGGGACGGCGCCCCTTGGTGTCTCTTTTCTTTTTCTGCTTTCATTTTTTTTGGAACTTTAATATATCTTTCATTATATTATTATTGTGATGATTTATTTTTTTTAATTAGATTAGGTTAGGCTGATTTTTGTATTAATAATTGGATTATGAATGAAGTTTTTTTGGAGCAACAAGAAGTGAAGATTTTAAGGAGCTTTATCATCTTCATTTCGTAATCGGTATTTGTATAATTTCTATCTTTTTTATTGTTATTATTATTATTATGTGTTGTTAGTTTTTATTTTCAATATTGGGTGAATCTATGGAACAATTAATTGATTAAGAATAGTTTTTGTGTAGTTTTGATGGTATGCTATAAAAATATTTTCTAGCAAAACATATGTTATGGTTATATGTCTTTAATCATGAGTTTAGATATGTGAATGTTTAATTAGTTGGTTAATTTCTTGATTACGTAATAGATCCTCAAATTAACAAGCGACAAATGGTTCTTGTGATTACTTTCCTTTCACACAATCACGAAAGTATTTTCTCTAATATGGTAGTGAAATATTTTGACTCCTCTTGGATTTGGTGACTTTTAAATCTTAATACTAGTTAATTTTCATTAATTTCATGCTTCATGAAAATTGTGACTTTCTTAGATTGCTATAGCCAAATTTGGTGGTCTCGACAACCACCAAATTTTTGGCGCCGTTACCGGGGATTGGTTAGTTTGATCGATTTTTTTTCTAGGCTAAAGTTTCTATATGTATATATTTTTTATGTCTTACTTTTGTTATTGTTATTGTTTTTAATGCATTTTTAGGTTGTATATATAGTTGCATTTTAGATAATATTTTATTGAAAATTCCCAAAAAAAGAGTTTATTATTTTTTGAGTTTTCATTTTACCATTGCATTTAACTTAAGTTTTGCATGCATTTGTTTATTTATTCATTTTTTTCATTTTTATCTAAAACCCAAAAAGATTTTAGTTTCTTCTTTTCAATTTTTTTAGCATAACATTTAGTTTAGGTTCATTCTCATGCATTTTTATTATCTCTTTATTCTCACCTCCAAACATCTTTAATTGCAAGTATTAATACGCCAAATGTGCAAATCTTTTTAAAACAATAGAATTGTTCATTGAAACCTTCATTTGTCACATCTTCTTATAACAAACATAAGGTAGAGTACAATTTATTTATGCAAATGAATCAACTTATTGCAACCATGACATGACGTGTTAGACAAGTTAGCCCTAAAGTCTTAGAAACCGTCCCCCACGAGCATATTATTTGTTAAGTATACCGTTCTTCTGAAGAATGGAACAAGAACTAGAACTTGCTATTTTGAGATCTTTTATGTCTAGTTATTACATTCCATGTCATCCTACTTAATGATATAGACATATTTTTCCATTTGATCTCAATTTAGTTTTTACTTAGTTTTTGTTTTGCTAGTTGTAGTTTGTATATAATTTTTCTTTGTATTTTTATTCAATGTAATATTTGTATAACTCCTTGGTAAACCAAAAAAGTAAGCAAAAAAAAAGTGAAACAAAAAAAAAATGAAAAAAAAATAGAGGCAACTTCCCCTTTATAGTATTGTTCATTTTGTTTATAAGTGTCTTTGTAGTTATTTTTGTTTTTTGTAAATCAAATGCTAGTTGTTTTAAAAAGTCGTTCAGAAAATTTTATACTAATTTTCGACAAATTTTAGTAGAAGCCCTATAATTAGTATGTGTTATATGAAGTCTCATATGTTTTTATTGTTGTTAGAAAAATCAAGTTTTGATCCTATCTTTCTAGATAAAGTTTCAAATTCATTTTTTTATATTTATTTTAGTATTTAAAAGTCTTTAAAAGAAACGTTTAGAAAAAGTCGGATATTATCACAATTATAAAATGCGAATATATTTAGATGTTTTTAGTATTTCCTTCATTGTATTTTTATTGATTTTTTGTTAGTAGCTCAAACATTTTTATTTGTAATAGTATCTTTGGGGTTTTGTTGTCTTAAAAAAAAAGCAAAAAAAACAGTGAAAAGGGCCGGGCCAAGTGAGTTGCATTCTTTTTTTTTTCATTTATTAGATGTTTAGATTAGATTTCTTCTTTTATATTCAATTTACGTTTTGATGTATTTTTAGGCTAGAATTTATATTTTGTTGGTAATTATAATAGCACTACATGATCATATTTTGCTCGAGCATTCACTTTATATGGATCACATTTTAATAGGAGCATTAGTATCTTTAGATTATTGTAGTTTTGTCAACCTTTGTATATAGCTCGTTTCTCTTTTGTCCTTTAGATTCGGGTTATTTTTCTTGGTCTTGTTCCTCGATTTGGAAGAGAATTGTGACTAGTGAGTGGTATGCAAATGGGGGACAACCTCTTGTGATGTGAAGGCTAGATCAGACCACATATTGTGTCATGTGTGTTATATTAGTGAAGTGTGCATAAATAGTTTTGTATCTCTTTTGTATTTGTCCATTTGCTAGAAATGTAACAGATGTTCGTCCCTTAAAGTTATTCTTAAATATAAAATGATGGTTTTTATTTCTAAATGATGTTGTTTTGATTTGTTACCGAAGATGTTTATTCTTTTTATTTTGCTTGTTTTGTCATTCTCGTTTTCTCCCGTTCTTGTTTTCCTTGAGGGCAAGGAAATGTTCAAAGCTTGGGGGAGGATGTTTTATTTATTTTATTTTTTATCATTTCATTTTTTTCATTTAGGATAAAAATTGTTTTGCATTGTATTTAGTTAATTTCATGTTTTTTTATATGTAAAAAAAACAATTTTTTTTAGCATTCTCAAGTTGCATTAGTATGATAATTTTGTGTTTAGTAGGTAATTTATGTTTATTTAGTTAATTTATGTTTGTTGAAATTTCACATATTAGGCTTAGTGATTTTGTTGCTTGTCCCCATTTTGTTGAAATTTCTAATTTCCTTTTTGTTTCAAAATTTGGGTATAAGTTGGATTTTTTTTTGCATGATCATTAAGCCCGTGTCTTAATTGCAACTTACATAATCTTGGTCAAATGTTTTTTTTTTATGAAGTATTTGAAAAAAAAATATTTTTTATATTAGTTTTGATAAATTTGCATTTGTCGTATTTTTATTTTTGTTGTTTTTCTTCGGTTTGACTTTTCCGTATTGTTTTCCTTGAGGAGAAGGAAATGTTAAGCTTGGGGGATTTTGATAGCTTGATTATTTGTAACACCCAGTTTCCCAGGTATATTGATTTATGTTGCAATTTTTTATTTATGTAGGGTGACTCGACGAGTTGGTGCTTAGACTCGTCGAGTCTGGTCGCGACTGGATGATGTGGTTAATGAGGGGACTCGACGAGTCAGGGGAGTGACTCGCCGAGTCAGAGCTGAAGAAATAAACCCTAATTTCTCGGGTTTGAGACCTATTTAAAGGCCCTTATGGCCTTCATTTGCGGCTACCAATCCATAGAGAGAAACCCTAGAATGCTTGAGCGTTTTGAGAGAGAAAGGAAGCCATTATTGATTTTTGTGGTGTTGTGTAGCAACAAGGAGGTCCTAGTCAAGAGGAAGCAAAGAAGGTTGTTATTCTGTGGATTTGAAGCTAAGATCATCGCATTTGAGGTATCAAATTCAGCTCATCTTCTTTTTATGAAGTATATATGGATTCAGGGTTTCTTGTGCCCTTTGTTAGGTTGATTTGATGTCCAATAGTGCCTTTTTGGTGATGAGGCTTTGGATATGGATCCATAGAGGTCTAGAGAGCCTCACTCATCAAGCTTTATGGAGAGCAATGGAGGTTATGACCTTGGGTTGTGGTATTTAGGGCTAAATCATCATATATGGTCATATAGTTATTGCATGTACATCAAGATAGAGAATTTACGTGATTATTGAGCTTGGAAAGGTTAGATCTAAGGATTAGAGGAATAGATCTGACCTCGGAAGGTCGTTTGAGGTTGTGCATGAAACGAACTCGCCGAGTCCATGATCAGCCTCGATGAGTCTGAGCGGGTTGTCCCGTGATTCAGATCAGTGGATGACTCGCCGAGTTGGGTGAGTGACTCGGTGAGTCAGAAGGGATTCAAAAGACTCGAGTTTACGTATGGACTCGACGAGTCTATGCAAGACCCGACGAGTCGGGTCAAAGGTTGACCGTTGACCAGTGTTGACCAGGGTTGACTAGAGTTGACTTAATAGTGTTAGTCAAACTAAGTCAGGAAGGTATTAATTAGGGATGTACTTATGTTATAGGAGGCGATACATCGGGGAATCGAGCTCGAGTGATTATCCGACATCAGCAAGGTGAGTCTTCTCACTATGCCATACCCGATGGGGTAGGTAGGTGTGACCGGAAGGTCTTATGTGTATGATCTTTATGTGATGCATGTTATATATGTGATATGTTATGATATGAGTATGATGATATGGACCGGAAGGTCAACAGAGTATGGGCCAGAAGGTCAATAAAGTTATGGGATGGAAATCCCCTGAGACACTTTGATCGGAGGATCCTATGGAGTTATTTCCTGGAAAGGCGTATGTGTTGTATGTGGTATTTTGAGGAACTCACTAAGCATTTATGCTTACCGTTTGTGTGTTACGTGTTTCAGGTACCAGTGATGATCGCGGGAAGGCGCCGACATGATCCGTACACACTTTTAGATGACATGTTTTGAGACCTTGGAATTTGGATTTGTTTTGTTTTTGATGAAAACTATTGGATATATGATTTTGGGATGATTTGGAAATGAAATGTTTTTATTAAAATTAAATGAAAAATTGTTTGAAATTTAACGGTGTTACAAATTGGTATCAGATCTTAGGTTTGAGGGATTCTGATTCACATTTGAGTGTATTTGAACTCAAACTGAGGATTTGAGAAAGATTTTCATAAAAAAACAATTTTTCTAAGGAGTAAAAGAATTTGGACGATGCGCAAGGAAACAGTGTGTACAATCAGCCAACGCCCGAACGGTGATTTCCCAAATTACCCTTACATTATGTGTTATGATATATATATATATATATATATATATATATATATATATATATATATATATGTATGTATATATATATATATATATATAGAAATGTATTATGTATGCTAGAGTAGGCTAGGTATTCATATTAGGACTAGAGTGGCATGATTTGTGATGCCTTAGCCTAGGAAGATTTTCGCTGCCATGGGATGTTTTAGAATGAGTAAGTAGCAGTGAGGTGTTATGAGAGTCTACCGAAGGGTAGTTTATGTGTGGAAAGAGATATAGTACTTGTGACTTGGGATGAATACTGGTGCGGTGTGGAAGATAGTATTGGGCCCGTACTACTGGAAACACCGGATCAGTGTGCAGCCCAAGTAGGAATCCTTAGGGTACTAGGAATCAAGAAGGGTTGGGTTATCGAGTGTGAGTATACTGGAGCGAGTCCCTGATATTTTTATGTTGTATTTCAGAGACATCATGGTTGGGACACACCACAGACCAGAGACTAGCGAGGGAGGTGTGAGTGATGAGGAGCTCCGCCAGATGATTCATGAGGAGGTGGTTGCTGCCGTCCGAGCTGAGGTTCCAGAGATGTTCGGGTCTATTAAGACCACACTGATTGAGACCTTTGATGAGCAGTACGCTGATCTTACTGAGGCTGTTGTTGCTGCGGCCACTGCAGCTGTTGCTGCCGCCAGGCCACAGGGGGGTGACTCGTTGCTGTACCGGGAGTTCAGCAACCCGAAGCCACCAGAGTTTGACGGGATGCAGGACCCGATTGCTGTGATGAGATGGATATCTGACATTAAGGGATGCTTCTACACTTGGTCGTGTCCAGAGCATCTAAGGGTTCGGTTTGCGCTGAACCAACTTCGCTTGGGAGCGAAGGACTGGTGGAAGTTTGTGACTGCGCATCTTAGTTCTACGGAGATTTCAGCGGTGACCTGGGAGAGGTTCACCACCACGTTCAGAGAAGAGTACGTCCCCCCAGTGGAAAGGGAATGGTTGGCTCAAGAGTTCTTGACCCTCAAGCAGGGTACCGAGTCTGTTACTGTGATTACCACGATGTTTCATGAGAGGGCGATGTTCTCCCCTGAGCACGTGTCGACCGATCAGGCACGCATGAGCCGATATTTGAGCGTTCTGAGGAGAGACATTCATGAGTTCGCAGCGAACTCATCATATCGGACATTTGCTGAGCTCCAGACAAATGCCCGAAAGAGGGAGATTGAGCTGGAGACTCGGGTCAGGGAGGAGGCCGAGTCTCAAAGCAGGGATCGCCGACCGGCACAGTCTTAGTCGGCGGCTAAGCGGGGAAAGCCCGCCGATTTGAGATCTGGGGGACAGAAGGGCCGCACTTGCGGGATGTGCGGAAAGGGTCATGAGGGGGTTAGTAGGTCTGGAGCTTGCTACAAGTGTGGCAAGGAGGGGCATATCGCCAAGGATTTCCCCAAGGGGTTCATGGTTTGCTTTCATTGCAACCAGACCGAACATTGGCAAGATGAGTGTCCGCAGTTGAGGGGGACATCACAGGGGACACCGCAGGGATCTGCCCCTACTTCTACGCAAGCTATTGAGGGTCGGTCGGTGAAGGCCGAGGCGCCAAAGGCGCGAGGGAGAGCGTTCCGGCTGACAGCGGAGGAGGTCCGCGCAACACCCGACGTCATGGCCGGTATGTATTATGTTCATATTTATTTATGCTGTAATAAGATCTTGTGTTTATATTATGTTATGCATAGGTACTTTTCTTTTGAATTCTGTACCTGCCTAGGTGTTATTTGACTCGGGTGCGAGTCGGTCTTTTGTGTCATTAGCATTCAGTAAGCACATCAGTATCCAGCGAGAGGCGATGAGTAAACCTTTGCATGTTTCTATAGCTAACGAGTGAGCAGTGTATGCCACAGATGTGATTCGAGGGTGTGTACTTGAGATCTTCGGCATTGGGTTTCCGATAGATCTGGTCCCGATTGCAATGGGGGACGTATGTGTTATCGTGGGTATGGATTGGTTGAGCCGATTTGTGGCAGTAATAGACTGCGAGTAGCAATTGGTGATGATCCGAGATCCGAGATCCTAATGGGGGAGTGCTGACAGTTTATGGTGAGGGGACTCGTAGTGGGTCAACATTATGTTCGGCTGCCAGGGCGAGGCAGAGTTTGCAGCAGGGCTGCAAGGGGTTCGTAGCCTATGTTATGGATGCACGGGAGGCCTCTGGGAGGCCAAGTTTGCTTGACGATGTCCTGATAGTGCGAGAGTTCCCGGACATATTTCCCGAGGAGTTGTCGGGTGTGCCTCTCGAGAGGTAGGTGGAGTTTCGCATCGATTTGATTCCCGGGGCCGCCCCTATCGCTAAGGTGCCTTATAGTTTAGCACCGCCGGAGATGCATGAGTTATCCTCACAGCTGCAGGAGCTGTTGGGGAAGGGGTTTATTCGTCCAAGCAGCTCACCTTGGGGAGCGCCGATCCTATTCGTTAAGAAGAAGGATGGTTCACACCGGATGTGTATTGATTACTGGGAGTTGAACAAGTTAACGGTTAAGAACCGTTATCCGTTGTCGAGGATTGATGACTTATTTGATTAACTGCAGGGGGCATCTTGGTTCTCCAAGATTGATCTGAGGCCCGAATATCATCAGATGAGGGTGCGTGATGAGGATATCCAGAAGATGGAGTTCAGGACGCGTTATGGGCACTATGAGTTCGTGGTGATGCCTTTCGAGCTCACCAATATGCCATCAGCATTCATGGATCTCATGAACAAAGTATGTAGGCCGATGTTGGATCGATCAGTGATCGTGTTCATTGACGACATTCTGGTGTATTCTAGATCCTGGGAGCAGCATGAGGAGCACTTGAGAGAGGTTCTTGAGGTGTTGAGATCGGAGAGGCTTTATGCCAAATTCTCCAAGTGTGCTTTCTGGCTACGAGAGGTCCAATTCCTGGGGCATCTCGTTAATCAGAATGGGATATTGGTTGATCCAGCCAATATTGAGGCAGTGATGAGTTGGGAAGTGCCAAAGTCCGCTACCGAGATCAGGAGTTTTCTGGGGTTGGCCGGTTATTATCGGAGATTCATTCAGGATTTCTCCAAGATTGCAGTGCCACTCACTAGGTTCCATTAGAGGACATTTAGGTGGATGCGAGCCTGAACTATGTTGAAAGGTCGATCGCGATTCGGGATAGGAGGATCAAGGTTTTGAGAAACAAGGAGGTGTCATTAGTTTAGGTCCAGTGGCAACATCGGAAAGGGGTCCGAGCTGACTTGGGAGCCGGAGTTAGAGATGCGAGAACAATATCCAGAGTTATTTAATGAGCGAGACTTCGAGGGAGAAGTCTGATTCAAGTGGGGAGAATTGTAACACCCAGTTTTCCAGTTATATTGATTTATGTTGCAATTTTTTATTTATGTAGGGTGACTCGACGAGTTGGTGCTTAGACTCGTCGAGTCTGGTTGCGACTGGATGATGTGGTTAATGAGGGGACTCGACGAGTCAGGGGAGTGACTCGCCGAGTCAGAGCTGAAGAAATAAACCCTAATTTCTCGGGTTTGAGACCTATTTAAAGGCCCTTATGGCCTTCATTTGCAGCTACCAATCCATAGAGAGAAACCCTAGAATGCTTGAGCGTTTTGAGAGAGAAAGGAAGCCATTATTGACCTTTGTGGTGTTGTGTAGCAACAAGAAGGAGGTCCTAGTCAAGAGGAAGCAAAGAAGGTTGTTATTCTGTGGATTTGAAGCTAAGATCATCGCATTTGAGGTATCAAATTCAGCTCATCTTCTTTTTATGAAGTATATATGGATTCAGGGTTTCTTGTGCCCTTTGTTAGGTTGATTTGATGTCCAATAGTCCCTTTCTGGTGATGAGGCTTTGGATCTGGATCCATAGAGGCCCAGAGAGCCTAACTCATCAAGCTTTATGGAGAGGAATAGAGGTTATGACCTTGGGTTGTGGTATTTGGGGCTAAATCATCATATATGGTTGCATGTACATCAAGATAGAGACTTTACGTGATTATTGAGCTTGGAAAGGTTAGATCTAAGGATTAGAGGAACAGATCTGACCTCAGAAGGTCGTTTGAGGTTGTGCATGAAACGAACTCGCCGAGTCCATGATCAAACTCGACGAGTTGGAGCGGGTTGTCCCGTGATTCAGATCAGTGGATGACTCGTCGAGTTGGGTGAGTGGCTCGGTGAGTCAGAAGGGATTCAAAGGACTCGAGTTTACGTATGGACTCGACGAGTCTATGCAAGACTCGACGAGTCGGGTCAAAGGTTGACCGTTGACCAGCGTTGACCAGGGTTGACTAGAGTTGACTTAATAGTGTTAGTCAAACTAAGTCGGGAAGGTATTAATTAGAGATGTACTTATGTTACAGGAGGCGATACATCGGGGAATCGAGCTCGAGTGATTATCCGACATCAGCGAGGTGAGTCTTCTCACTATGCCATACCCGATGGGGTAGGTAGGTGTGACCGGAAGGTCTTATGTGTATGATGTTTATGTGATGCATGTTATATATGTGATATGTTATGATATGAGTATGATGATATGGACCGGACGGTCAACAGAGTATGGGCCGGAAGGTCAATAGAGTTATGGGATGGAAATCCCCTAAGACACTTGGATCGGAAGATCCTATGGAGTTATGGTCTGGAAAGGCGTATGTGTTGTACGTGGTATTTTGGGGAACTCACTAAGCATTTATGCTTACCGTTTGTGTGTTATGTGTTTCAGGTACCAGTGATGATCGCAGGAAGGCGCCAGCATGATCCGTACACACTTGTAGATGGCATGTTTTGAGACCTTGGAATTTGGATTTGTTTTGTTTTTGATGAAAACTATTGGATATATGATTTTGGGATGATTTGGAAATAATATGTTTTTATTAAAATTAAATGAAAAATTGTTTGAAATTTAACGGTGTTACATTATTTGTATATATTTTAACAATCGTTTTCTTTTACTTTTAGCATTTTTAATATTCTTTTTGCATTAAATCGTTAGATTTATTGTTTTGAATATTTCTACTCGTTTAAGCTAATTTTGTGTAAATTTGTTTGAGCAAGATGGTATTTTGGAGCATCTTTAAAGGCACATCGAATTCCTTGCGACCACGATTGAAGTCTCGTAGCAAAATCCGGAAGCGAAAAGAAAAACAAAGCGATATAAATTAATTTTTCGGATTTTGACAGCTTTGCGTGGCTTTCTTCAAGCGATCAGACGGATGGGCAACCGATGTCCGATTGAGCTGGAAATTTATAGGAGTCTTCATAACTCATCAATCTTCGACCTCACCAAAAAGAAATTGATTCGAACTAGTTTTGATATAGTTTTTGGCCTTGTGAACATCAGGACACAAAGCTGTCACCATCAGAAAGCCCAATAGTGCATAATTTATCAGCCGATATAGCAGCCCATTACTTAATACTTCAACAGCTCAATTTATTAGCCCATTTGTCTTGTGCTGGGAATTGAAAGAAAAACAGCACTAAGGCATCTCCATTTTAAAAAAATTTCGCTGGTAGGAAAGAAAAAGAAGGGACGGCGCCCCGTGGTGTCTCTTTTCTTTTGCTGCTTCATTTTTTTGGAACTTTAATATATCTTTCATGATATTATTATTGTGATGATTTATTTTTTTAATTAGATTAGATTAGGTTGATTTTTGTATTAATACTTGGATTATGAATGGAGTTTTTTTTTAGCAACAAGAAGTGACAATTTCAAGGAGCTTTATCGTCTTCATTTCGTAATCGGTATTGGTATAATTTCTATCATTTTTATTGTTATTATTATTACGTGTTGTTAGTTTTTATTTTCAATATTGGGTAAATCTATGGAATAATTAATTGATTAGGAATAGTTTTTATTTTCAATATTGGGTGAATCTATGGAATACTAATAAATCAAACTATTTTTTTAATATGCCTTCATTTATTTTGACTTAAACTAATATTTTATAAGAATCTATCGTTGGTTTTTGTACTTAAAAGATTGTTGATTATATTTGTGTTTGTAATTTTTTTTGATAAACATTAATAAAAGAAAATAATAACAAAAAGTTCAAAAAAAAGTCAAAAGAGTATGTTAGAAACAATAAAAAGAAAAAACTTTTTTTTAAAACTATTACTACATTATTGAAACTACCTAAATACGTTTAAAACTACACCTATACCATTTCATAGTAAAAAAAAAAGAAAGATAAGAACATTTCGTAATTCACGTTCACCCTCTGTCTCTCTAATTTGGTGAAAGGTCAAATTGCCACTATATTAAAAAGTAATCAGTGGAAGCTGGACCAATAAAAGTATACAAGAAAATGGAAAAAACAAACAAAAATAGAGTAGATGTAGCAAAAGGCAAAACTAAAAAAAAACACACTAAAATAACAAAAACGAATAACATTTGTAGAGCCATATGAGTCACAGCTGTAGATTAACTTTGTAGATGAAATGTATCCAACATCAAATACCATTCCAAGGTACTTTCGTCAAAGTTTGGCATTAATGCCACCCCACTCAAACCATTCTATTTGTATGAAACAATTCTCTCCATCATCTTCATCCATATCTCTCCTCCCCAACTTCAAATAATTCCCCCACAAGCCCAACTTGATATCAACGAGTTCACAAGCTTTAAGATCCCAGAATGTAAGACTCCCCTGTTTTGCAACCTTGTGACTCTAAAAGCTCAAGAAATCTCCATCTTGGTGATAGGTTAGCTATATTGTCACTCTCTTGTTATTTTATCTTATTACCTTTTGAATACAATTATTAAATTTCAGAGTTATTCGTTTATTTATTTATACCTTTTTCCTTGTTGCAGGGTTCTTGCAAGGTTTGGAGAAGAATCAGGAAGAAATCATGTTCCTCTAGGACTCCCTTATTTCATGGTTCTCTTGAAATAGGTGGTGGACAACAAGCACCTGATGTCAAGAAGTACAAAAAATCTCATCCATTCGTATTTGTTCATAAACCCATGGAAAATCCCTCACTTAGGTAATCATTAATCACTTCCTATAGTTCTGTATTAGCATTAGATATGATAAAATTTTCGTCATGGGGGGTTTTGTGACTTTTTTTTTATTTAACAAAACTAGGGTGAATTTATATTTTTAACCATATAAGGGTGTTAAAGTTAAAAAAAATCAGGTTTTCCTAACTTTTTCAAAAAGTTCATTTTTACTTGTATCCAAATCTAAAATTAGCTTTTAAAATGCATTTAACAAACATCTTTTGTTTTCTATCTTTTTCTAAAAGGACTTTTGGCATCTAAAAAGCTAAGCCAAACACCCCATAAACATACTCTTTGTAATCAGATATAATAAAAAAATATGTTTTTGTCATATTTTATTTAATTTGGCATTTCAGTTTTAGTTGTATATTTAACATTATATTTATATTTTTAACCATATATAAAAATAGTCTTTGGATATATTATTGTTTATATTGAGAATTTTATTGTATGCTTTTGAATTTAACTTCATGTTTAGATAAACAAAAAATATTAACAATTTAAAAGTTAAAAAAAATAATGTTTTACATCAAACAACATATCTATATCAATAAGTTATATATATATATATATATATATATATATATATATATATATATATATATATATATTAGCTTGATAAGTAAATAAGTAACTCAACAACTAATATATTTAATATCTAAGGGCTATATTTTCATTACATATTTTTCATAATAAAAATTAACTAATTAAGTTTTTTCACACAAATGATTAAAAATATTAAGTTATATAAAAAGTATTTTCATTCAAATTCTATAACATTATATAAAAAAGGGTTTTTAAAAATATACATAAAAATGATCTGAACGAAATGGAACGAACAGTTTTAAAAAGACTGAAGAAAAAGTTATATATTGACACCACTTTAATATATGCTTAGAAATTGATATTGATATCAACTGAAATATTGACACCACTTTAATATATGCTTAGAAATTGATATTGATATCAATTGAAATATATTAATGAATTTTTTGTACCGGTAATATGGTAGAAATAACACATAAATTTATCTATGTTTAAGATAACATTAGAATAAACATAAATATTTAAAGTATAAGATACAAATAAAAAGTATCATAGAAGTCAAAGGGTTGAAAAGTTAAGTTGTAGAGGTTGAAAATGAAAATTCTATAAAAAAAAATTGATTTTTGCAATGGGCCAACTAAATTGACCCTACTTTTACAAAGAGATTTTGAAATGCCCTACTTTTGCAAATGGTTTATAAATCGACCCTAGTTTTGCCAAAAAAAAAAAATCGGCTTTTGTTCCTTCATTCTTGATAACTTGTCATTATATGTAAGAGTATTTTATGATTCGTAGAGGATGTGTTCTCATGGTGGTATATCATTAGGATGAGAGAAATGTACAAATAGCACTAATTGAAACATGTTCTTATGAGGTTTTGTTTTGTTTATGACATTGAAATCAAATCCTTTAATGATCATTTTCTAAAAATGATTTGAACTAAAAGTAGAACAAATCTGTGATTATGAATGTGTATTATTAGGAGATTGGAGTTCATAATTTAAGCTCTTATAAATGAATACATCTATAATTGATTTTATACTTGATACAAAGATTGTATTTTTCGAACACATTAACTCTAACCATGCAACTATGTCTGATGGCCTAATTTTAATCTTTATATTTTGTTGGTTTTAAAAGACACCTGAAACGTTTGAGCGAATTTTTCTATTCCCCATAATACCCTTCTGATTGAGATATAACATGGTCAATAGGTCTTACAGTAAAGGGGGGTATAGTTTCAAGTTACTTTAATATCATTGAGAACCTTCTCTTCCATGTGATCTAATTTAGGTAAGGATGAGGTGAAAAGAAAATATCATTGAGAAGTGAGAACCCTCACCAATTCATATTATCCAAATAAAATATCAAAGGGAAGCATGGCCTAATAATCTTAAAATGCAAATACTTGTGGCTATCTCTTACTAGATGTGATGAAAAAAGTACTCAACAAAATTTTGCTAGGTTATATAAATTGTGTTAGTTGTATATATTGATAAATAATAGAATTCTTTACATATATTAATAAACATATATAGTCATATGACATAAAAAAACAATAAGCTTGTGTGAATATATGTTATTATATAGCGGAATCATACATAGAAAAGGGTAAAGCTAATAAAAACAAACTAGTAGGATTATAGATACGTACCAAGAATTAAGGAAGAATAAGTGTATTGTAGCTTATACTTTCCCACCATTATGTGAGGTCTCTCAATTTTCGACGAACATAAAAAAAAATTGTGTCAACATATGCTATCATTTAATTGAGTAGAATTGCAACGACAAGACTGATGTGTAGGTGGTAAAAGGTGTTAAGGATGTCGATTGTGGAATTGATTTGCATGTCGTCGATTCAATCAATCCATTTGAGCTTAAGTTCTTTCATCCTTGGCTATAATTGGCTTGAGTTTAAATTGCTACCTTTCAACGAGTTTGTTTTCTATCCGGTTGATGTGAGCCCAAAGTGCTAAGTTCTTCCTTATGCAGTTATCAAGGTCCAAAATCTAATCACGGTCAGTTGCCATGAGTTAAAATAGCGGTTCTCGTGGTGAGATAGCGGTGGGATAGTGGTTTTTAAATATTATGTAATATATATTTCATTAATTAATTAATAGAAGAGAAATACATAGTTCCTCTGTTCTAAAATCTAAATCCAATCAATTCACTGAATTAAGTAAAATCAATCAATTAAATATTTCTTATAAATA
The DNA here is from genome assembly GCF_002870075.4 of Lactuca sativa. Classification (NCBI taxonomy): domain Eukaryota; kingdom Viridiplantae; phylum Streptophyta; class Magnoliopsida; order Asterales; family Asteraceae; genus Lactuca; species Lactuca sativa. Next base: position 78,894,112 of record NC_056628.2, on the reverse strand, counting down.
AGTTAATCGTTTACTTATATGAAATTAATCAATAGAAGAAGGAAAAAAGAGATAGAAAAAGCAATCGGCATAGCTAAAATAGATTTTATGAAATAGCGGTCAAAAACCGAGTTCTCGGAGTAGAAATAGCGGTAAATAGCGGCCAATGTTGACTGATCTCAGAGATATTAGTGGCCCCGCTATTTTGAGCGCTATTTGAAACCACTATATGGCCACTACCCGCGAAACGCTATCCAACCGAGATTTTATCAAGATCTCAGTGCTATTAATTGCCCAGGTTTTGTCTAATTTTTAAGCCCATTTTTGCAAAACTCTAGAAGCGCATCTTCCTGTCTGTCGTTTAACGGAGCTATCATCTCCATGAGGCTACATTAGAGCTCCAATTGTATTTCTTCCTGGAAAACCTTTGCGGTTGCTGTGAGGATCTCTAATCATGACGTATCAACCCTTTTAATTCATCCCAATCACATATAGGTCTCCTTTGATTCTCTTATTCATACCACAAAAGAGCATCACCTTCAAGAGTCTTCATAACTACTTCCAACCTATCTTGTTCTGTAACACCCAACTAAAATAAAGTACACTCGATTTTTTCTAAACTAGAGAGTGTATATTATATTAACCTATCATACAAGTTATTATCATATACATCAAAATAAAGTATTAGATCATGCCGGGTTTACGCCTTATCAAAATACATCCTTAAAAGTTTGATTACCAAAAGACACTATGGCTTCTACATCGCACCCTTTCCCTTGTCCGACATACTTGTATCTGTAACAATAAAAGTATCCAAGTTGATAAGTTTGGAAGCTTAGTGAGTAATAATCAATCCCATTATAACAAACTCAACATATGATCATATACTAACAAGATATGAGATACTCGTTAACCATATTTTATTAATTCAATTATATCAAAATGATAAGCAACTCGCCATTTTGATCATTATTCCTTAGAAAAGGAACAATCTTTCTCATATTCTCATTTTAATAATCTCATGGAATAGCTCATCCATATAATATGATCATTTTATCTCTCATAGATCCATTGTACCCATTAATCAAAATCTCAACAAGTCGGCTCTATCCAAATGATCTCACACATAGTTTGATCCATTCATCTTTCACAGATTCATCATGTGTGTTTCTCATACTCAATCTATTTCTCATTATACATCATTTATATATTATACATAAACCACATAATTCGTATCTAAACATTCATAATTTCATAATAAGCAAATGTATCATGTGTTAATAATCTCATAAGTTAGTTAGATGTTACTCACCTTGTCTAGGGATTATGTAGGTGATATCCCAAGCTTGGAAGTTTTTTGTTCAACCCTTTCTATGGATTTCCTATTTACTATCAACTCATACATATTATTTATCATGCCACCATCTCAACATTTATCAAGAATCCAAACATATATCAATATAATACTCGTAAAAGGTTCATATTACCTGCCATACACATTAGGCCTTCCGGTATGGAGGCCACGAACGACGTCGTGGTCTAGATCGTGCACACCATCCCGGTGGCTCGTTGTGGGTCGTGATCGTGGACCTTCATACTCCCAACAACGAACTGCAACGCCCAATCAATTCATTTCCTTCTTTAAATCTTGTTTGACCTCTTACAATAACTACTTTCTTTTATTTTTTCTCTCCAATATTCACCTATAAATATTACCACCCATCTTCTTAATTTTCACACATTTCTTCTCCCTTTAGTCATATTCATACATTTTTGTTGTTTGTTCTTTCAAAAACCATGCCTCCCAAAAACAAGAAATGGTCAAAAGAGGAAGAAGAGAAATTAGCACAAGCATGGGTGACGGTTTCGGAAGAAGGCGCTGGTCAAACGTCTGTTTTAGAGAAATGTTGAAAGTGTTTTCATGGTTTAATGAGTTGTGCAATTCGAAATGTTGATGAAATATGCTCGAAGTGGCGCGATATGAGGGTCAACTGTTGTGAGGTCAATGGAATTTACAACTTTGTTATAAACAACGTACACGAAGCCGATATCGATCCGGATAATGTGGCCATGGAGCAATATGAAAACAAAAATAATAAACATTTTGGATATGTCAAAGCTTGACAAAAGTTGAAGAATTCTTCAAAATGGAATAACCTTGCTTAAAACACAAATCATAAGTTCGGTATTTTTAGGTTTTTAATTTTTAATATTATTAATTTTTAATTTTTTTTATTTCAATTAATGTAATTTTATTTTTAATGTTTTGTTTATTTTTTATTTAATTAATGTAGTTTTATTTAATGTAATTTGGTATTTTAAACTAATAAAAAACTAGTATTTAAAAAAATTATATGATTTTTATGTATTTTTTATTTAAATTTAATTAAAAAAATGAGGTGGAGTAGTGTATTTAGTGGTAGGTATCTCATATGTTTAGTGAAGGTTAGTGGTGATGATGTGGCACCCACCACTATAGTGGTTAGTGGCGGGTATAACGGATGGTGTTACATATATCATATTTTATCACTTAAGGACATTCCTTCGGTCACACTTTTCGCATATGAACCCTAAATCCTATGAACTTGGTTTCTCATATCAATCTTCGAATTTCACATACAAGGTTCATAATCATTAGAATAGTCTATAATTAAGCTATATGACATCAACCTCTAATTCAATTTCATGATATAAAATCATACCCTTCATCTAGGGTTTCACCAATAACTTCAGAATCTTGCCCTAAATCCAAAATCAATGTATTAAGAGTAGCAATATTTACCTTGATCCACCAAAATTGAAGCTTGAATCTCTTTATCTCCTTAAAATCGAACCTCTAGAGCTTCAGTGTGTGAAAACTACACCTTAGAGTGTGTTATGGAAGTGTTTAATTGGATTGATCTGTTTACAGATCGTACTTTTCTAAGTTCGTTTCGTCGCCACATCATGGCATTTTACCGGCCACGTCGTGGAGGATCTCTTATGACACTATTCTCATGCAATAATATTTGATCTGTCACTAATAATAAAGAGTAATTTACTTTTCCACATCGTCTCTAGACTCTATCCATATCGTGGTATCTTTAAAGTACATTGTTGCCCTTATTTACTTACGTAACTTGAATCTTCGTTGTTAGCTGTAACGCCCACAGATTCGGGTTAGTCAATTTAGAGATAATAAGCGTTAAAAATGAGTTTTTTTTATAGAAGATTATTTAGCATAAATAATCTTAACCAAAATTATAGTATATGTCACAAGGATTCTGTATATATAAAGAACATTGAAATCCGAATTAAAACGAAGAAGTTATGACTCGTCGAAGTTTTGCGACAAAACCAGCACGACTCCGCGTAACGTAAAAAGTGAATTTTTGACGAATACTTTTTAGCCTTAGCGACCTAAACAAAATTCATAGTATACATTAAACCGAGAACGTACATAAAAGAACGTCCAAATCTGACTTCGTTTGAGGAAGTTATGATTTTTCTAAGATTTAGCCTAGCAGTGCATAGCCCGGAAATCAATTTTAGATCGATCGATTTTTAGGCGACACAACCTAAATGAGAGTTGAAGATTTCATTAATAGGAGCTCAATGATATAAAGACAGTAAAAACGGACGTCGGATGACAAAATTATGAATTTTTAATGGACATTAACTCTCTACGCCTGTTAAAATATAACTTAAAAAATATAGTCAAAATTAGCCAATAGAGTCTAAACAAAAGTTGTATATGACATCGCTACCTATGTGTGGATATAAAGAACGTAAAAAACGGAGCTCGTATTCGAAAGTTACGAAATTTAGAAGATAATTAATTTTGGGGTTAAGTTCCAGAGGTGACACGTGGCACCATCTCAGCCACAACTTCCTCCCCACGCCTTGGCATCAGATCGTGACACCAGGCAACCCAACACGATGTGTTGGGCTCGGTAACACACCGTGTTTCTGATGGGTTTTGGTCATAAGAACATCCTATATGCTCATGTAAACCCTAATGCTTAGATCTAGGTTTCTATATTGTATATGCATTCATCCAAGACTTTAAACCCTAGATCTATCATGTGATAATCGATATTAACATAAGAATAGGGTTTAGATCTTACCTTGATTGTTATGTAGCAATAACAATCTCAAATCCTCCTTGTAATTTGCTTTTGAAAGCTTAGTGTCACAAATGTCACACCTTTAATGGCTCACAAACACCAAGAGCAAGAGGATGACTTAGGTGAAGAGAAGGAGGCACCAAAACGTCCAAGAAACCCTAAGGAACACTTAGCCATGTTTTTGGGTGCCCTAGGAGTCCTTATATAGTGAGGCCATTAGGGTTTTTGAACTAGGAAACCCTAATCTGGCTGCTTAGGCTCTAAGCAGCCAATGGAGTCCCTCTTAAAGGCCTTGGACGAATTCTCATGGGTTTACCCATATATTTCGTCCACTCCATCCTTTATGGAGTCCATTAGCCCAATATCCAATTATCACACAATTGACAGTTCTAGTCCCCTTTATTTAATTAATGTCTTTTAGCCACAAAATTAATTTTATTAATTCTTTACTAATATTAATTAAACAATATGATTTCTCTTATAATATATTATTCACATAATATACTAATAAATTATAATTAATCTGTTTCTCCACAAATCATCCTATCAAGTTGCTTTAGTGAAGGTAACCCAAAAAGACCATGCTTACAATCGGGTCAAGTACATACCAAAATAGTTATGGACTTAGACACTAATCCAATAGTCTCCCACTTGGATAAGTCTAATAACTATTCTGCGTATAACTTCAAATCTAATTAGCAATCGTAGCTTTCAAAAGCCGTTGTCAACTCTGATCTTATCAGATACGCGTCCTTTAGATAAGGGATCATATATTCCTCCATTCTAGATATCGTATGAACTGAGACATGGATTTTAATTATACTCTCTGTTCATGTGTTGTTTCCCGATTTCCGATTTATGACAACTAACAACAGACTACAATTGAACACATCAAATTAGTCCCGGCTTGGCCAAGCGCTTAGGTGTCATTACCAAATCATCGAGGGGCCCACAGATATCGCTTTTTATCCAACTTTGGGCAAAAGGAACGGATAAACTTCGACTCAATGCTTGCTTGTACTCACTCATCGAATCACACACAACAACACGTTTTATAACACCAAGTTGCTGGTGCGTTTACATATTATCAATGTGTAACCGACTCGCAAGATACAACTCACACATCTCGGTTTCAATAATATAAGATATTATCATCTCACCAATCACTCGAGATAAAATCCATGAAACGATCTAAGTGAGCATGGGTTTAATCCAATACTCTAATCTTATAGCAGCACTCACAAACCCTGCAACAAACTTTTGCTATGTCTAAAACACTTTAGACAATCTACAGTTAGATTCATGACATTCTTCTTTCATTCCTACTTCCAAAGAATGAGCGACTGTGGAGGGTTTGAATAATCTTATTATTCGGGAAGTCAAAACATGCAAAGTGAAACACAAGAATAATACTAATCCTATATGGTCCCAAACCTTTGAGTATAAATAAAACATTTTGTTTATTCACCACATTGATTACTCATTATTTGTTGTTTCGGGTAACCAACTTCTTACTTGAATTATAACAACAATTGTCCCATGCTCTTAGCATGCACACTATGTTTACCTATGGTCCTTACTTTGTGAAATAGATCATATGAACACATTTCCAATGATGCTCATTTCATAATTCCTAATCCATTAGTGTAAGAATACAAAATTCTCGCCACTACTAGAATATGTTAGATTCTAACATTTTATGCAACGGTCATTTCGTAATATCACAGCGCCAAAGTCACCAAGACTTTGCCAATGAAATTACAAAGTACTCTATTGGAGATTGTTACAAGACAATTCCATAGTCATGAAGTCTCACATTTAAGATACATTCCTATGAACATCCTTCTTGCATAAAAGTTTCTAATCTAGACATTGATTCTCGATATCCAACTCCTAATATGGAAACATTTCCATATTTTCCATATGACAACTTATTCTAAATAGAATCTTATCTATTCATAATAATGTCAATTTGGTCCATCCATGACTATACTTCCAACTGTCCTCAAGCGACCAATCCTTAGCGAACCTTAGGTTGTCCTTAACAGTCGCTTAATTATTTTAGTCAAATCCAGTTATATTCCCTTTTTTTCTCTAAATGCCCTAGGCATTTGGAAAATTTTAGAACGGTCGAATATTTCCATAATATTTCTATTTGTCGTGTTCTCAAAATTCGAACTATGAAGAGGGATGCCATAATCATAATCGAACTTTGAGAATGCAAATAATAAATATATCCTTGACTAAATTCAATTAAAATTTATCGATCTAAGCTTTTAGATTGGAAACGTAGTATAACATTCTCTCCCTTAATTATAGCAAAAATAACTTTTCAACCCCTGCAACTTTGCAAAGTGAAACCTTTTGTTTTTCTGTAATTAATATTTCCAACTTGCAATACTTAAATAATAATCATGCTCCCACTAACATGATGATTATATCTGTTCCAGCATAACATTTATACTCCCATTAGCTTTGACACGTATTCAAAAAATAGTTGGACTTTTAAAAGACAATTCTTATTGACTTCCAAAGTTCATATTTCCAATACGATGTGCTTCGATAAGCTTTTTATTTAAGCTTCTGAAACTCACACACCTTTCCTTAGATAACTCACATGTGTTTCTAAACTAATTCAGAACTTATATTACCAAGTCCCAAATGTTCAGACTAATTGCCAAATCTCACAATTCGAACTATGAAGAGGGATGTCGTAATCATAATTGAATTTGAGAATGCAATTTACATAATCGCTATCTCTTTAAAATCTCTCTTAGTGAAAGCGTTTCCTCACAATCATTTTCATGAATGAGAGAAACCTTATAACACTTAGATTTTATGGTGCATGTGTTCCTATCCATGTGAATTTGTCATAACCATAATCATAAGATAATGTTTGTGACGAATTCAAAATCTTATGGACATAACTTGTTCATTCTTAATTTCTTGCCATCAAGGGTCCCACCATTTCTTTCAAGTTATTTAGCACCTCACCTATGCCAGTCAATGTACTTTCATTGAACAAGGTGCTTGCCTTTATGTAGTCTATTGAGAACTCGTAGAACTCATATGCATAATCACTCAACTGGATTGACACAGAAACAGAATTTTGTCAACACGATAGGTTACAATCCTCAAGTCGTGTGCTAGTGTTTAATAATAGGTTTACTCTTGATTAGTTCTTGAAACTTTTCAAGATCATTTAGACTCCCACTGACCTCTTGACATATAAGATTCTCTTGTCAAGAAAACAGTTCTTGACAAACAAATATTCAAGAATTAGTGCGGATTGTTATCAAGACAAACACTACACATAATTGGTATTAGTTGGTCTTTGTCTTATTCAAGACATCACAATTACCAATTTCAAACGTGCAAGAGTAAGAAAAACAATTTTCTACTTCACATTTGATGAGTGTGTTAGAACTCTTTAAGATGTGTCACTCAATTCACAATCTTGGAGTATGACTCTAAGACTTGATTTTTTGGAACGAAGTATGACTCATCCTTTTGATTTAACCATTTCAACAATTTTCGATTCCTCTTTTCAGCCATACTAGTGCACTAAGATGTCCTTAGAGGATCAATTGTGATATGGTCCTTAATCATTAAGACGATCATAAAAACTGATACAAAAGTACTCTCCCTTCTTCTTAGATTTGAGAAACTTTTTATCTTTCTGCCTTCATTGATTCTTCTTATTCGTTCTGTCATTCATTGAAACCTTTCAATGATTCAGAATTACACTTAATCTTGTAAGTATAACCACATTTACTAGACTTTTAGTAAATTATGATGAATAGTCTTATTGTTATTTGTGGTGGACTTGACTAGTGCACAACATTGTATTCTAGTCCTTTACACAACATTGTTATTTGTGTGATCAAGGAATTAGTCTTAATTTCCTAAGTACCAAGATTTCCATACATCACACAATACAAGTTGTATGATTCCAAGTTTCTGTCCAATTGAAACTTGGGTGATCGGAATCTTTCCGTACGTAGAAAATTTTGACACTACCACAAATAACATAACTAAGAATCACACCCACTTATAGAAATACACAAACGTTAATTTTCATAACGATTTCATTGCAAGGATATATATAAATAAGACAAATCAAAAAATTTATTTTATTAATAAAAGCAGCGGAAAACATGTCCTTACAATGCAAAATCAACTGAAAAACTATGTAATCAAATATTCTTAACAAATCTATCATAACTTTCTAAGCTCAAAATCTGATCTTCGAATCCATGCGATCGTGATCCATTTCTTCGTGATCAGACTCATCTTGCTCTTCCATCAAGCTTCCTCTCTTTTCTCTGATCCTGCAAAACATTCAAATGTAATCTTATCACATTATGTATTAAGAATCAATGAATAGGAACTTAATGGAGTTAGATAGTGGATTTTACCTGAAGTAGAGCCAAACATCTTGACACTCCCATCTCTTAGAACTTTCAGGTAGACTGGGCAGCTTTGTCTCCAATGCCCCTTCTCTTGGCAATAAAAGCAAATTGACTATTTTGGAACAACACACGGAACTACTTCAGACTTTACCTTTCTCTTATGATCAAACTTTTCGACCATGGCATGCCTTTCGTTGCCATTGCCTATATCCATAGAGGTCTGGAAGGCAGATCCACCAAGCAACTTTGCTTTTCCAGTGCACCAAATCATCGCTTATTCAACAACAATAAGTAAATAGGTGAGATCGATGAGGGTCACGTCGTGGTCTATCATATAGTACTCTCTTACGAACTCACTATATAAGTCAGGAAACGACTGAAGAACCCAGTCAACAGCCAGTTCCTCACAGACAACGACTCCCAACATTCTTAACCTATCAATGTGTGACTTCATCTTTCAAACGTATGCACACACTGACTTTCCTTCTTCATGTTTACTTTCCAAAAGGGCTTGAGTGAGCTTGAACTTTTCAAGCCTTTGAACTTGTGGGTTAGGGAGAACAATAGGAGGAGGTGGAGGAGGTGAAGCATGATCTCGTGTTCCTCGATCGAATCGTGGAATATCATCTTCATGTGGAAAGCTTGTTCCACGGGATTTGGGAAGATCATAGTTGTCATACTTTGACATCTACAAAACGGGAGAAAAATTCAAGTTAGTTGATTGATTGAGTCCTTAATAAAACACCCAAATGAGATATTAAGGCTAAGACCCAACACAATACTATACAACTTGGCAGATGGATGCCGTAACCCAAATTGCAGAACATTTGAAGGTAAGTGAATGACGATTCACTAATTTTCCACCATGAAAAACAAAAAAGAGATTAAGTTTTAAATGTATTGAAAACTCCTAGATCCTTTGAGATTCATTGAACCTTTCAACGTCATGTGTAAATCTCGATATGCCCCTCCATTTGTGACTGGGATGCTGAGGATCACAAAACAGGGTGTGAATAACCATGCAAACTTACATGGTGCCCCCAATGTTACAGTCATCTATTCCATGTGCCGTTTAACCACACATGCTCCACCGAACTATGACAAACATCGAGTCACGCTTTGCTACCTTTGCATAGAACCCATTTAGTGTGCCGGTTAACCACACACGCTCCACTAACGTCTTAGCAAGGGTAAAAAGTGTAATTTCATGGAATTGCATCAATTCACTTTTGCCGAAAGTAACTAAGATTGGGAAGTTTTTGTAAAACTGTCACAACTAGAAATTTTGTGCCTTGTAACTACAACACATAAGTAAAATTTTGAATAAAAAACATAAGAGCATGAATGATGCTTGTTCTATGACAACAAAAATTTCAATCAAATACACCATACAAGCATTTACAAATGGTCAACAAGCAAATGGGAAACCTTAGAAGTTCTTGTTTAGGTCCATTTTGGACTAGGACTTCCTTATTGGGCCCAATGGACCAATAAGCTTCCAATTTGACCATCTTGGGCTTAGAACCTTTAAATGGGCTCTAGTTGGACCCACTTCCATTTATCTCAACATTTTGGGCCATATTGGGCCTAGAATGAAATAAATCAATTATATGAACCATTTTAGGCCATAACTAGCCTAATTTAGCCCTAATAGGTCATAAAAATCACACTTATATTTGTTAGGACCAAAAATCACTCAACATAATCAAGTAATTAGGATTAAGCCTTTAAGGCCCAAAACTCACTTCTCTTTCTCTAATTCTCGGCCCAAGTGGGATAAACAAAAAAGAAAAAGGAAAGAGAGAATGAAATTAAGAGAGTTGACTTTTAAGTTGACACCTCATTAATATCCAACATATCTCTAAGTATTATCTCCCATGTATCCATGCATAGTTTCATGTATCAAGGCAAGCTCATCTCTTCCCCCTCTCTCTTTTCATTTGGCCGAGAGCCTCCCAAACATACACACTTCATCCAATTTTTTTAAACCAACTCTCTCAAAGAACATCCTCACCTTCCTTCATCAAATTTTCGAGACTTAAGAGCTTTTCAAAGAGATTTTTCCACAAAAATCATCATCCAAGGTAAGTTTATACTTAAATCTATGATCTAGGTTCCTTGTTTTATCAAACATCTCATCTTAACTCATGCAAATTTATTGTCTAACTCCCTAGAACCATCTAAGTTCGAAAACTTCCTCAAGAAGTTGCTAGGGCCGAAATCTCCTCTCAAATCTTCATCAAAACCAAATCCAAACCACAAGGTGAGCTTCATACCCCCTATTTTTTTGGTTTTTATAAGTTTTGTGGGGGGGGGGGAATACAAGCAAATGTGTAGATCTATGAGTATATGTATGCTTTGTGTGATTTCTATGCTTGTATATATGTTCTTATGTGATTGTGGTGTTGGATCTAGTCAAAAAGACCTTAAAATCTAGATCTACATTAAGTTGTATGAAATAAGTATAAATTATGTTATTTCACACAAATCATTTCTAGAAAAATAACCAAGTTGGTTAATATGAACATCTTTGGGCTTAAAACCCATTTTTGGACTCAAAATGCTAAAAATATGAAACTAAAGGGCCCAAAATGTCAAAATACAAATTCTGAGGGATGAGATGAGTCAAAACAGTTTCAAAAATGTATTTTCTGGAAATTTACTCTTTTGAAGGATTAAAATGTGAATTTTTAAGCATAATGGGCCAAAAATGAACTTTTCGGCCCAATAAAGCCCAAATTGCGAGATTTTCAAATTAGAGGGGCTGAAACTGTACTTTTCTCTAAAACAGGGGACTATTAGTTCTCCAAGTCCATTTCAAGGGTTAAAAATACTTTTCATATTTAAAAGGGACCAAAGATGCAAAAATTTTCTATTCTGGGCCAAAAGTGTAAAAATTTTGAAAATAGAGGTTTCAGCTGAGAAAACTTCATTCTGAGGGACTAAAACTGTTTTTCAAATAAATTTGAGCTGAAAAATACATTTTCAACAAGTTTTGATACTAAAGTGTCAAGAAAAATGGTTTAAGGACTAAAATGGAAATTCTTTTATACAAAGGGTCAAAAGTGTAAATTTATCCAAAAGAAAGGGGCTGCAAAAAGTAAAATTCTAATGTTTTAAACAATAAATCCATCATGATGAAATACTAGTACCACGACTACTGACGAAACATAATACGCCTTCAACACCAAAAATCGTTACCAAACGAATTGATTCGGTCTCGAATCAATAATGAATCAAAAATCTATACACGACGATACTACAATACACACGCTGAAATTACGGGAAGTCAATACACACGCGGGAATTCACCAGACGTCGATACACCATCTTTGGGCCCGAAAGTTTCAAATCGTGCTTGTTGGGCCTAGCTAGCCCAATAACATGATCTTTAGGCCCGAAGGAAACTCGCTTACATGTTGTTGGGTCTTACATGACCTAATTCCATGTAAAAGGACTTTCAATGGCTTTTGTGCTGTTGGGCCCCAAGGGTCCTTTGGTACTACTAGCAAAGTCGAGAATTCACCAATGCGAGTCGGGCCAAGGGCCTTTCGCATTCACGATAGCCTTAAACGACTTATGGAAATAGCGGGGGCTTCACACCCTCTTTTCTCCTCGGTTGTGAGGCTATGAGAAGTTTGGGTGGTTGGATTAAGTGAATAGTACGGACGACGCCTAAGGGATCGTTTGTATAGTTGTAAACTAGTCGTTTTCATTAATGCGTGTTGATAACAATTCACAATCCATAATTAATCCAATGTCACCTGGAATTATAGAATACACACGTCACAACGATATAACATAATATAAAACGCGTATTTCAAAGTATTAGGAAAACATCGGGTTTTCCTAGGATTTTCAATTCATACACCTACAAGATGCATACCAAGTCTAGCAATTTTTTTTATAGAAACAAACAAGCATACTTATGGATCTTCACACTTTTTACACGATACTCTTTTCAGAAATATCGGATTTTCTGGTGGTTTTCAAAACAATACAAAACATTATATTTCAAACATTACTTATGAACTCACCAACATTTCATATGTTGACGTTTTTCAAAATACTTGTATTCTCAGGTAACAGGTAAATCGAAGGGAAAATGTACTCAGTGATGTCTTGTTGTTTGTTAAACTAGTATCGAACAATCTACTTTTTGGGAATGTAATGTTATGAAACAATGTACTAAATGTAAACACTACCAGTTGTACTATTTCAATGCATGGTGATGAATGGTGTTATGTTTCATGTATATTCACTGTGATGGTATTCAATTGAGTCATAACAGCCCTCGGACGTTTCCGCCGTCTGGTTCGGGGGTGTGACAGGTTGGTATCAGAGCTTTGTTTATAATGAACTAGCATATCTAGCCACACATTGATATGCAACTATAAACCAAAAGAGGGACTGACACAACTCTGAACAAAACAAGTAAAACACTACAATAAAACACCCTTGCTTGCATTAGGAATAAGAACATAACGCCGAACCAAACAAGATAACGCTAGTATCCCGGTTAATTCAGGACTGTTCTTAGTGGTATCAAGGAGTGGATGTAGCCTGATCAACTACATTCTCTCCAAGGTATAACTAACACATGTTCTGATGAGATCGCGATAGCCTGGGAACCTAAAATCAAACCCCTTTATCACCAAAGAGAGAACGTCTGTTTAGTCTATATCATAGTTATAGAGTCATAGAAGTAACGATAGTTTATACCTTCCCCCAGTCTTCATGGAGGGAGAACAGCAGGGTATTCACTTACATCAGGTCTTAGTAGCCCACGAGAAGATCAAGGATGAGCCAGAGGTAGATCAAGGAAAGGTGCACGCCAATGGACCTGAAGAGGAACAGGACGAATACATGATGGTTGATTTCGACTATGATGAGTTGGACCAGGAGGCAAGCGAGGAAAAGGGCGTATAGGAGGCGTGTAGTGGACCTCACCAGTTGGAAGTCCCGCCAAAATTCTGCATGTTTCAAGGGGTGGATACGGACTACCTACGCGCTCTCGAGGAGACAGTTATCAGCCTAAAGCTTTAACTCATCATGGCCAAGGCAAGGGCTACGCGAGCCGAGCAAAAAGTGGAGGAAATCACCCATGAGGCGGATGAACTGGATGAACTTTTGGTACGTTAACTCGACGTTTGAGCGTCGTCGTCATCTTTACCGATAGGACTAGCCCCACTACTTGCTATTATATATTCTACAATATGTAGAACCAACCGTACTTCCTACTAGTATTATGTTTCTATGGATGTTATGTCGTAATACTGCCGGATCGTACGTTTTCTTACGGAATGTTTGTAATTTAGGCAAATTTTCCTGCATAAAAGAAAAATGGCTATTTCTAGTAGAAATGCTATGTGTTTTAATATGAGGATTCGCTTATGTGCTCAAACGAACATAAACACACCATAAGGATATAGATCGAAACATTGTGAACCATATGACAAAACGCAAAAAATTACAGAGCACCACCAGAAATAGTCGTCGTTACTCACGGTCCCGCTTATCAACATGCAGTAGAAGATGTCGTTCCATAGAAATAACGAGCACACCCGTGAAGCACCACTCTTGCAAGTGGACCTTACTACATTCCAAGTTGTTTTCACCGCTGCAGTAACTGTTGCTATGGCACAACTCAACGCCAACAACACCAAAAGAGGAGGAAATAACGTCGATAACACCAGTCGGAGTAATAACCACAGAAACCAACAAGTGGTCGTAGATCAAGACACTCTGAACCCCAAGCGTAAGAACAGTAAGCGAGCGTCGGGGAATAAGAGGAAAGGACAGCCAACTCAAGGATCCTTGAAGAAACAACATGTTATTGCTGTCGATGCTCCCATGATAGTTACTACACCAGCACAAGGGAGAACATATGCTGGAAGTCTTCCAAGATGCAACAAATGCAGTTTCCAACATCATGGCGAATGCAGGGAGATGCATTGTATCAATTGCAATAGAAATGGTCATACAGCAGAATATTGCAGAGCCTATCCCTCTCGGAATCAACAAGGAAGCAACAACAACACCAACAATGGCGGCAACAATGTAGGACCCAGCCACGCCTGCTACAGATGTGGAAGGACTGGGCATTTTCGTCGCGATTGCCCTAACAACAACAATCCTGGAAATGGAGGAACGAGAAGGGTGCTGGCCATGGGTCAGGGGGAAGCAATTCAGGATCCCGCAGTTGTTACCGGTACGTTTCCCCTAAACCACACTTATGCATGCATCCTATTTGACACCGAAGAGGAGCGAAGTTTCGTAAGCAATAAGTTTAAGCATTTATTAAATCAACAACCCCAGAAGCTCAATGAAACCTTTACGGTGGAAATGGCCAATGGGAAAACAGAATCCACGGGGGAAATCTACATTGGATGTACCCTAACCCTGAACCAACACGTCTTTCGAATAAACTTAATGCCTGTGTCCATTAGGAGTTTCGATGTGATTATTGGCATGGACTAGTTAAGCCTCTACCATGCTGAAATTATGTGTCACGAGAAGGCCGTTCTTCTTCGCCTTCCTAATCACGAAACCCTAGTTGTTTACGGAGACAAACCCAGCACGAACCTTCGCCTCATCTCGTGCATCCAGGCACAAAAGCATCTACGAAAGAAAGATTTGACATTCTTGGCTCACGTAGTGGATAAAACCAAGGAAGAGACTAACATTCAAGATATTCCAGTAGCACGTGAATTTCCAGACGTATTTCCTGAAGATCTTCCTGGAGTACCCCCAGAAAGGCAAGTTGAATTCCGAATTGATCTCGTTCCAGGAGCAACCCCTCTCGCTAAATCGCCCTATCGACTAGCTCCTGCTGAAATGCAGGAATTGTCCAGTCAACTCAGCAAACTCCTGGACAAGGGATTCATCCGACCTAGTTACTCGCCATGGGGAGCTCCGGTCCTGTTTGTCAAAAAGAAGGACGTATGTTTTAGGATGTGCATCGATTACAGAGAGTTAAACAAACTCACTATCAAAAATCGCTATCCACTCCCACGAATCGATGATCTATTTGACCAGCTCCAAGGTGCTAGTTACTTTTCTAAGATAGATCTACGGTCCGAATACCATCAACTCAAAGTCCGGGAAGAGTATATTCCTAAAATCGCTTTCCGAACTCGTTATGGACATTATGAATTTGTCGTAATGCCCTTCGGTCTAACGAATGCTCCTGCCGCATTTATGGATCTGATTAACCGAATATGTCGACCATTCCTCGACAACTTTTTCATTGTCTTCATTGATGACATTCTCGTCTATTCACGAAGCGAGGAAGAGCATGGTCAACATCTCCGACAAATTCTAGAAACTCTGCGATCGGAAAAGCTATACGCAAAACTCTCCAAGTGTGAGTTCTGGCTCCGTAGTGTGAACTTCCTAGGTCATGTTGTTAGTCAAGAAGGAATTCATGTGGATACTTCCAAAGTCAAAGCCGTCGAAGGATGGGCCGTCCCGACAACACCCACGGAAATTCGTCAATTCTTAGGTCTAGCAGGCTGCTATAGGAGGTTTATTCAAAACTTCTCTAAGATCGCCAAGCCACTTACCTCACTTACGCAAAAGGGCGTATCATTCAAATGGACGGACAAACAAGAGGTTGCATTCCGAACCCTAAAGCAAGCCCTCTGTAGTGCCCCGATACTATCTCTACCAGAGGGAACGGAAGATTTCGTGGTCTACTGTGACGCGTCGAATCAGGGCTTAGGTTGCGTTCTCATGCAGCGTGGAAGGGTGATAGCTTACGCATCTCGCCAACTAAAGACGCACGAAGTGAATTATACAACCCATGATCTGGAATTGGGAGCCGTGGTCTTTTCTCTGAAGATTTGGAGGCATTAACTTTATGGTACGAAGTGCACCATCTTCACGGACCGCAAAAGTCTCCAGCATATCTTGAATCAAAAAGAGCTGAATATGAGGCAAAGAAGATGGGTCTAATTATTAAACAATTACGAGTGTGAAATCAAGTACCACCCGGGCAAGGCCAACGTGGTAGCTGACGCATTGAGCCGGAAGGAGTACTCTAATCGTCGTGCGAAAACACTCTCAATAACCATCCAATCTCACTTAACCACTAAGATTGGAGTAGCCCAATCAGAGGCCATGAAGACAGAAAACAGAGTAAGCGAAGCATTACGCGGAATGGAGAAGAATCTAGAGGCAAAAGAGGACGGAGTATACTATTTCATGAACCGTATTTGGGTCCCTAAACTCGGAGGATTTAGGGAGGTAATCATGAAGGAAGCTCACAAGACGCGATACTCCATCCATCCCGGCTCAGACAAGATGTATTTGGATATTAAACAACACTATTGGTGGCCTAACATGAAGGCAGAGATTGCCACCTATGTCAGTAAGTGCCTTACTTGTGCCAAGGTAAAGGTGGAGTACCAGAAGCCCTCAGGGTTATTACAGCAACCGGTGATTCCCGAGTGGAAATGGGAAGGGATTTCTATGGATTTTGTGACCAAGCTGCCCAAGACATCGGACGAATTAGACACCATATGGGTAATAGTCGACCGACTGACAAAATCCGCTCATTTTCTGCCAATAAAGGAATCCTACAAGATGGAGAAACTGACGCGATTATATATTCGAGAAATCGTGAGACTCCACGGAGTACCAGTGTCTATTATCTCGGATAGAGACAGTAGGTTCACTTCACGTTTTTGGCAATCACTCCAGAAAGCACTGGGAACTCATCTCGACATGAGCACCGCTTATCATCCACAAACGGATGGTCAAAGCGAACGAACCATTCAAACGCTCGAAGACATGCTTCGCGCATGTGTGATAGACTTTGGGAAGTCTTGGGATACCCACTTACCTTTAGTTGAATTCTCGTATAACAACAGTTACCATTCGAGCATCAAGGTCGCTCCTTTCGAAGCACTGTATGGGCGTAAGTGTAGATCACCGTTATGTTGGGCTGAGGTGGGCGAAACCCAGCTAGCAAAGGCACTCACATCGGACAAGGCACTAACGGGATCGGAGATCATTCGTGAAACCACAGAAAAGATAGTTCAAATCAGAGCTCGATTACAAGCATCGCGCGACCGACAAAAGAGCTACGCCAATAAACGACGAAAGCCCTTAGAGTTTCAGGTCGGGGATCGAGTACTGTTAAAAGTCTCACCTTGGAAGGGAGTCGTTCGTTTCGGAAAACGGGGAAAACTGAACCCACGACACATTGGACCTCTCGAGATCGTCGCCCGAATAGGTCCAGTGGCGTATAAACTACAACTACCCGTAGAGCTAAACAATGTGCACCCCGTGTTCCATGTCTCTAATCTAAAGAAGTACCTGTCGGATGACACCCTTGTCATTCCCCTTGACGAGATTGAAATCAACGAGAATCTCCTGTTCGTTGAAGAACCGGTTGAAATCATGGACAGGGAGGTGAAGCGTACTAAGCAAAGTCGCATCCCGATCGTGAAAGTACGGTGGAACGCGAAGCGTGGGCCAGAATTCACGTGGGAACGCGAAGATCAAATGAAGCAAAAGTACCCCCACCTATTCTAGCATTCTCAAATCTAGCTTTCAAACAGAATTTCGGAACGAAATTCCCTCTAACGGGGGGATGATGTCACAACTAGAAATTTTGTGCCTTGTAACTACAACACATAAGTAAAATTTTGAATCAAAAACATAAGAGCATGAATGATGCTTATTCTATGACAACAAAAATTGCAATCAAATACACCATACAAGCATTTACAAATGGTCAACAAGCAAATGGGAAACCCTAGAAGTTCTTGTTTAGGTCCATTTTGGACTAGGACTTCCTTATTGGGCCCAAAGGACCAATAAGCTTCCAATTTGTCCATCTTGGGCTTAGAACCTTTAAATGGGCTCTAGTTGGACCCACTTCCATTTATTTCAACATTTTGGGCCATATTGGGCCTAGAATGAAATAAATCAATTATATGAACCATTTTAGGCCATAACTAGCCTAATTTAGCCCTAATAGGTCATAAAAATCACACTTATATTTGTTAGGACCAAAAATCACTCAACATAATCAAGTAATTAGGATTAAGCCTTTAAGGCCCAAAACTCACTTCTCTTTCTCTAATTCTCGGCCCAAGTGGGATAAACAAAAAAGAAAAAGGAAAGAGAGAATGAAATTAAGAGAGTTGACTTTTAAGTTGACACCTCATTAATATCCAACATATCTCTAAGTATTATCTCCCATGTATCCATGCATAGTTTCATGTATCAAGGCAAGCTCATCTCTTCCCCCTCTCTCTTTTCATTTGGCCGAGAGCCTCCCAAACATACACACTTCATCTAATTTTTTTTAAACCAACTCTCTCAAAGAACATCCTCACCTTCCTTCATCAAATTTTCGAGACTTAAGAGCTTTTCAAAGAGATTTTTCCACAAAAATCATCATCCAAGGTAAGTTTATACTTAAATCTATGATCTAGGTTCCTTGTTTTATCAAACATCTCATCTTAACTCATGCAAATTTATGGTCTAACTCCCTAGAACCATCTAAGTTCGAAAACTTCCTCAAGAAGTTGCTAGGGCCGAAATATCCTCTCAAATCTTCATCAAAACCAAATCCAAACCACAAGGTGAGCTTCATACCCCCTATTTTTTGGTTTTTATAAGTTTTGTGGGGGGGGGGGATACAAGCAAATGTGTAGATCTATGAGTATATGTATGCTTTGTGTGATTTCTATGCTTGTATATATGTTCTTATGTGATTGTGGTGTTGGATCTAGTCAAAAAGACCTTAAAACCGAGATCTACATTAAGTTGTATGAAATAAGTATAAA
This sequence comes from Lactuca sativa, assembly GCF_002870075.4. Classification (NCBI taxonomy): domain Eukaryota; kingdom Viridiplantae; phylum Streptophyta; class Magnoliopsida; order Asterales; family Asteraceae; genus Lactuca; species Lactuca sativa. The sequence goes on along the minus strand of NC_056628.2, from coordinate 78,874,813 downwards.
TTATGTTATTTCACACAAATCATTTCTAGAAAAATAACCAAGTTGGTTAATATGAACATCTTTGGGCTTAAAACCCATTTTTGGACTCCAAATGCAAAAAAATATGAAACTAAAGGGCCCAAAATGTCAAAATACAAATTCTGAGGGATGAGATGAGTCAAAACAGTTTCAAAAATGTATTTTCTGGAAATTTACTCTTTTGAAGGATTAAAATGTGAATTTTTAAGCATAATGGGCCAAAAATGAACTTTTCGGCCCAATAAAGCCCAAATTGCGAGATTTTCAAATTAGAGGGGCTGAAACTGTACTTTTTTGTAAAAAAGGGGACTATTAGTGCTCCAAGTCCATTTCAAGGGTTAAAAATACTTTTCATATTTAAAAGGGACCAAAGATGCAAAAATTTTCTATTCTGGGCCAAAAGTGTAAAAATTTCGAAAATAGAGGTTTCAGCCGAGAAAACTTCATTCTGAGGGACTAAAACTATTTTTCAAATAAATTTGAGCTGAAAAATACCTTTTCAACAAGTTTTGATACTAAAGTGTCAAGAAAAATGGTTTAAGGACTAAAATGGAAATTCTTTTATACAAAGGGTCAAAAGTGTAAATTTATCCAAAAGAAAGGGCTGCAAAAAGTAAAATTCTAATGTTTTAAACAATAAATCCATCATGATGAAATACTAGTACCACGACTACTGACGAAACATAATACGCCTTCAACACCAAAAATCGTTACCAAACGAATTGATTCGGTCTCGAATCAATAATGAATCAAAAATCTATACACGACGATACTACAATACACACGCTGAAATTACGGGAAGTCAATACACACGCAGGAATTCACCAGACGTCGATACACCATCTTTGGGCCCGAAAGTTTCAAATCGTGCTTGTTGGGCCTAGCTAGCCCAATAACATGATCTTTAGGCCCGAAGGAAACTCGCTTACATGTTGTTGGGTCTTACATGACCTAATTCCATGTAAAAGGACTTTCAATGGCTTTTGTGCTGTTGGGCCCCAAGGGTCCTTTGGTACTGCTAGCAAAGTCGAGAATTCACCAATGCGAGTCGGGCCAAGGGCCTTTCGCATTCACGATAGCCTTAAACGACTTATGGAAATAGCGGGGGCTTCACACCCTCTTTTCTCCTCGGTTGTGAGGCTATGAGAAGTTTGGGTGGTTGGATTAAGTGAATAGTACGGACGACGCCTAAGGGATCGTTTGTATAGTTGTAAACTAGTCGTTTTCATTAATGCGTGTTGATAACAATTCACAATCCATAATTAATCCAATGTCACCTGGAATTATAGAATACACACGTCACAACGATATAACATAATATAAAACGCGTATTTCAAAGTATTAGGAAAACATCGGGTTTTCCTAGGATTTTCAATTCATACACCTACAAGATGCATACCAAGTCTAGCAATTTTTTTATAGAAACAAACAAGCATACTTACGGATCTTCACACTTTTTACACGATACTCTTTTCAGAAAATATCGGATTTTCTGGTGGTTTTCAAAACAATACAAAACATTATATTTCAAACATTACTTATGAACTCACCAACATTTCATATGTTGACGTTTTTCAAAATACTTGTATTCTCAGGTAACAAGTAAATCGAAGGGAAAATGTACTCAGTGATGTCTTGTTGTTTGTTAAACTAGTATCAAACAATCTACTTTTTGGGAATGTAATGTTATGAAACAATGTACTAAATGTAAACACTACCAGTTGTACTATTTCAATGCATGGTGATGAATGGTGTTATGTTTCATGTATATTCACTGTGATGGTATTCAATTGAGTCATAACAGCCCTCGGATGTTTCCGCCGTCTGGTTCGGGGGTGTGACAAAAACATTTAGTTACTTTAACATTATACTTTTAATGAGGAGAGGGTTTACCCTATCCTACCTGTTCGGCTAACGACCATCCACCAATCAAGGAAGCAGTGGGTGAGAGTGGACACCCATTAAACGGCCATTTTATAGGCCATAACCTTATACCCCCTTTATAGATCGACTTCGTGAATGAGACCTACTAACGGTAAGACTAGCAGTTTAAGTTATACATATATAATATTAGACTTTTAATGTTATATATAGTATAAGGGTGTATTTTACACTTTTAAAATACTAGGTGGTATAATTTAATAAATTACACCTTTAATTTAATTAAATGTAAACCATATCACTATGGATTTATTAACTCTCTTTTAATTATACACCTAATTAATTTAATAAAACCATAAGGGTGCAATATGAACTTTTTTCAAAAATTAGGGTTTTAGAATTTAACATTTTAAAATTAAACTTTTAATTAAAATTTAAATTCTAAAACTTGAGGGCAATTTTTGAAACATTTCAAATCATTAGGGTTTAGAATTTAAATATTTCAAAATTAAACTTTTTAATCAAAAATTTAAATTCCAAAACTTGAGGGCAAGTTTTGAAACCTTTCAAAACTATTAGATCAAAATACAAATAAGGCAATTAAACATTTAATTGGTGGTTATCTAATTATGACCTAATTCAATTTCATGCAAGATAATGATCAAATAATCCAAAAAATTAACATTTATCATATAAGGAAGTAAACATTTGAGTAATTTGAAATTATCTTTTATTTTGGTAAGGATAATAATCCAGTATCAATAAAATTCGTAACTTATCAATAAAAAACGATTTGGCAATTATCCCACATCACAATAGGCATGAAATCCCGAGAATCCCTCCTTTTGACAGCATGACTCGCCGAGTTCCCATAGGGACTCGTCGAGTTCATCCTACTCGACGAGTTCACTTTGGGACTCGACGAGTTTGTCATTCAGAGGAGCAAAAAATTAATTTTCTAAGCATGAATGCAACACAAAACATCAATACAATAGAAACCAATCAAGGCTCAGATACCACCGATGGGTTTTGGCCATAATAACATCCTATGTGCTCATGTAAACCCTAATGCTTGGATCTAGGTTTCTTTATTGTACATGCATTCATCCAAGACTTTAAACCCTAGATCTAACATGTGATAATCGATATTAACATAAGAATAGGGTTTAGATCTTACCTTGATTGTTATGTAGCAATAACAATCTCAAATCCTCCTTGTAATTTGCTTCTGAAAGCTTAGTGTCACAAATGTCACACCTCTAATGGCTCACAAACACCAAGAGCAAGAGGATGACTTAGGAGAAGAGAAGGACGAAACAAAACGTCCAAGAAACCTTAAGTAACACTTAGCCGCGTTTTTGGGTTCCCTAGGGATCCTTATATAGTGAGGCCATTAGGGTTTTTGAACTAGGAAACCCTAATCTGGCTGCTTAGGCCCTAAGCAGCCCATGGACTCCTTCCTTAGAGGCCTTGGATGAATTCTCATGGGTTTCCCCATAGATTTCGTCCACTCCATCCTTTATGGAGTCCATTAGCCCAATATCCAACTATCACACAATTGACAGTTCTAGTCCCCTTTACTTAATTAATGTCTTTTAGCCACAAAATTAATTCTTATTAATTATTGACTAATATTAATTAAACAAGATGATTTCTCTTATAATATATTATTCACATAATATATTAATAAACCATAATTAATCTCTTTCTCCACAAATCATCCTATCAAGTTGCTTTGGTGAAGGCAACCCAAAAGGACCATGCTTACAATCGGGTCAAGTACATACCAAAATAGTTATGGACTTAGACACTAATCCAACAGTTTCTTTATTTCCATCCTACAAATAGAGGCGCAAATCACCTCATTTCCACACACATTCTCTTAACTTATCTCCCAAACCTCCCTAAAGCCTCAAGGCTTTTCTTTAGCCCTTCTTAGGAGTTAATAGCGAGTCCCAGAGCATTAGAAGGCTCTAAGAAGAAGACCTTTTGGCTCAAGATCTGCCCGCGCAGAGTCCAGATCCTCGCTAAACCCCCTTGTAAGTGAGTTATGCTTACCCTACTTTAAGTATATCTTATGTTTAAGTTCATTATCGTTATTATGAACCTATAAACAAGATTTATCAGTGATTTCACGTCGTTATACTGCTTGATCTACTTACATGGATGATGTTTAGGTTGTGATTTAGTGAGGTGTTTAAAGTGGGATTTCCAAACAGTATACTTTGTTTTCCAAACGGACACCACCTCCGATATGATCCTACCTGGTTGTTCCTTACTTGATAGATCATGAAAGTAGACTTTGAGTTAATTGATAAATCTAGACTAATAATTAGTCGCAATAAATATTAGACTAAAATCTAGTAATGATAATACTAGGTTTCGTCGAAGGAAAAGAAAATTGTTAGAAGCGAAGAGCTGCCCCGATTTCGAGTGATCACTTTAACAAGTAAGTTAATAGTTACTTTCATCTTACACATAAATATGAAGTATTTAATATTTAGTTGATTTAAATTGTATATCTATTTTATACCTATAAATATATTGGGTAAAGATGGATAGATGAAAGATGATATGGATGATGAGAGATAAAAGATGATATAGATGTTGAGAGGAGAAAGATGACAAGAAGCCTTGACTTAAAGGATGATCCAGTCATCTAGCAGAGTATAGATGACGACCACAAATTATTCTAGACACTCTACTGGAATGCTAGCAGGCTCGCAACCTGTAGATGTTTTGAACTACGTGTTCACGAGATGTACTCTAAAAACCCTGACAACTATGGACTTAGTTCCTTATAAGTGAATGTTGGCAGCTATGCATTTAGTGCCCTATAGATGAAAATTGGCAACTATGGACTTAGTACCTAACAGATAACATCGACAACTATGGACTTAGTGACTGTTAGATAAACCCTGGCTGCGATGGACTTCGTGCCTATTCCTTAGGACAATCCTTGAATAAATGAAGAATAGATGATTCTTAGGGTAGATCCTTAAGAATAAAGAAGAGAATGGAGATGGGAAGTTGGGTTAACTGTTTGATGATTAAACATAATAATTATATTATTGTGGGTTGAAAACCCTATGTACTCACTAATGTGTTTTATACATATCAAACAATCCTATGTGTGCATGCAACCCTAATTTGAGGATCTATGTTTTCACTATTAGACATACAATCATTGAACACAAAACAAGAAATCCTAGCATGCATCTAATAATTTCAAAATCAACATAAGAAGGATTAGATCACATGCCTTTATTTCTATATAGTAATAGCAATGATTCTTTAAAGATCTTTAGCTTTGAGAACAAGTACCACAAGTGTAGTACCTCTAATGGCTCACACACACACACACACACTAGGGCAAGAGGATGATTATGAGAGAGAGGAGAGAGGAGAGAGGAGATATGCACTCAAAGTTTCGACTCTTCTATTTACATAATCATGGCTGAAACTCATAGGGTGAGGGCTCTATTTATAGTTGAGGTGGCTTAGATCCAAAGCTAGGGTTTTGAGGTGGAAACCCTAATTCCTTAGCTTAGGGCTTAAGCAGCCCATGGACTCCCCTCCATGAGGCTTAGACGAAATCCTCTAGAATATTCTAGGGATTTTCGGCCTACCCCAATAAGGGTGATCCAAGAGCCCAAAACACCAATTATCAAATAATCACAAAATAGCCCCTATACTTTTAGTTAGTTCCTTTAATCCTAAAATTAATTCCAATTTAATTTGTGATTAAATACTAATTAATATCATTATTTCTAATTAATATATTATTTACATAACATATTAATAAATCATTTTATACACCAATTCATTATTCCAAATAATAAATTCAACCTCTCTCTCTTCAATAGTCATCATGTCTAGTTGCCAGTGTGAAGGCAACCCAAAAGAACAATGCTACTATCAAATCAAGTACATATCAATTATAGTTATGGGCTTAGACACATCGGCTACATCGTGGCTTCAATCTTGGGATGTCACATCGACCACGTCGACCACGCCATCCTGTCTAGTTGCCTGTGGATTTTGGGATATCACATCGACCACGTCGTGGCTTCAATCTTGTCACATCATGGCATACTGACAATGTATTTTATACACATTTAGTTAATAAATTACACTTATATTTTCAAAATCAAATACTCATATTATATCAAAACAACACATAATATTCTAACTAATTTCACAATCATAGATCAAATACGAACTTAAGAAAAACGATTATTACATCTTCTCTTAGTTGATAAAAAAACATCATTCAACCCAAAAAAAACCAATTATCAAAGTTGTAAACATCGAACAAAGACATTTTAAACGTTCTTAAACTCTGAGTTGCAACCACGTTGCTATTCTCTGATACCGATAGGAACGACGGTGGAGACAGGTGGCCGGAATGGTTGGAATCTTCCGAGACTTCTTCCTCCTCCTCAGATTAAGAATGGTTATTCTCCATCTCAAGATATTCTGAACTTGATGAATGAAGAGTTCTACATTTCTCCGCTCTCTTTGTCTATTTCTCTATAATATGAGAAATTTGTTCATTGAGGTTTTGTTACATCTCTGTCATGGTATATTGTTGTTCTTTCATTCCTTCTTTTCATTCTTCTTCTAGTGCTTTCTCTATTAGAACTGTAGCTCTAGGATCCATGCTATGATAACAATTGTTACGAACGAGCTTATAAGAACATATTCAATAAGAACATATTCAATAACAAGAAAACAAACAAATTGCTTCTAAGATTGATTGATAATACTTAATAATAACCAAAATATTACAAAAAGAATAGATGGTTGATTCGAGAAAGCCATCCTCCCTAAGAAAATAATTCTATATTTTACACAAAAGATAGATACTTCTTTCAATTACCCACTACCCTCTTATACTATTTAAATATCACTGTGATACATAATAATCTTAATCATATTAAACGCGTAAAATTCCCCTACTGCGCATGTACTAATAAGATTCTCTTTATTTGTTGAATTTCCCATATTTGATGCATAACATATTGTTGGTTTTCTAGGAGAAAGTTACTAATATTGATGTTTTTAAAAACTATTATAAATGAAATAATAATATCAGATCTTTTCAATGTATGTGGACCTTGGTATGATTTTCATTTTTTTTTTTCAAATTATATGATGATACTTAAAAAAATGTTTCACATTTTTTTGATAACTTTTTATGTTATTTCTCTATTATTGTAATAGATGTTATTGGGGATTGTTAATTAGCGTTACAAATTTTTGCAAATAAATAATTAAAAATTTAACATATAATATGATTAAGTGAAAAAAAACATTTAGTAAACTAACTATATTTTGTTTCTTAAAACAGCCTGAAATCACCCAATATTTGTTATGAAGCAAATCTATAGTAAGGTAATTATCTTTGTGTCTTAAACTACAAACAATTATTTAACATTAATAAGATCATAAAATTATCTTTTTATTTAGACGTAGATGTCCTTATTGACATTTTTGTTATAAAACTCCTGTATTACCTTGTTGGTTGTGCAACAAAAGACATATGTCCTTTGTGCAAAACAAGTACATGCTACACAATACTTGAGGCTACCATAAGTATTCTTTAATTGATGTTAAGTGCTATACAAGTCTCTCTCTCTCTCTCTCTCTCTCTCTCTATATATATATATATATATATATATATATATATATATATATATATAATATATATATATATATATATATATATAGAGAGAGAGAGAGAGAGAGAGAGAGACGAAGAGCACATAATTAATATGTTCAAATATCACTGTGATTATATATAAATCATTTGATTTACAACAGAGAAGAGCATATAATAAATATGTTCAAATATCACTGTGATTTTAGCACTTGTTTTTCAATATGAATACCATAATTCCAACAAAACAATATTGATATTCCTCATGACCACGTTTATGCTTGCTGCAACATTTCTAATATTTTGGGACATTTTCAAAGATTTTGGTGTTATGAACACTTCGTGGAGCACACTATCCAAAAAACGAAAAAAGATTTTACGTCTTGATGGTAAGTTATTTATGAGTAGTCAGTTTTAAAAATAAATATAGGATAACAAAGTAAAACTATATATATATATATATATATATATATATATATATATATATATATATATATATATATATATATATATATATATATATATATATATATATATATATATATATATATATATTAATTATATCTGTAGGCTCACATATATAAATCTGATGCTGACAAAGAATGTGATAGATTCATATCACTTATGCCTTAAACTCGGTATTAATTGTATATAGAGATGTAAACAAGTCGAGCTACTTCAGAGCTACACGGGATTAGATTGTTAAAAGCTCGAAACGAGTCAAGCCTTAACGAGCCCAAGCCTGAACTCGAGCCTAGAATAAAAGTCATTTAACAAACGAGTCTGATCTCCATCCTACACTTACGAGCTTGTTTAAGCTCATGAGCTTAAACGAACTTTCGTATATATATATATATATATATATATATATATATATATATATATATATATATATATATATATATATATATATATATCATTTAATGTACAACAGAGATGAGGAACACATAATTAATATGTTGAAATATCATTGTGATTTTAGTACTTGTTTTTCAATATGAATACAATAATTCCAACAAAGCAATATTGAAATTCCTATTGAGCCCTTCTATACTACAACATTTCTAATATTTTGGGTCATTTTCAATGATCTTGGTGTTATCGACACTTCCTGGAGCACAATATTTAAAAAACGAAAAAAGATTTTCTGTCTTGATAGTAAGTTATTTACGAGTAGTTAATTTTAAAAATAAAAATAGGATAACAAAGTAAAACAATATATATATATATATATATATATATATATATATATATATATATATATATATATATATATATATATATATATATATATATATATATATATATATATATATATATATATATATAGGGAAAAGTGAATATACCCTTAAGGGTATATAAGTTTAGGTACCCAAACTCACCATACTATGTCGTTTTGTATCATTTATATACATTGTAATTGTCTAATGTTCTTATAATTCAACTTCTAACTTGATTTATTTCAAAGATTTTTATAAATTTCGCATTTATCTTCCTCTTACATAATTTTCATTTTCAACTATAATATATATAACTTAGTAGGTGTTCGTCAAAAAATGTGATGTAAGAGGAAGATAATATTGAAAATTTGAAAATCTTGAAAATAAATCAAGTTAAGGATTGAAGTTTAAGAACATTATAATGAATATATCAAACAAAACGACGTATTATGGTGAGTTTGGATACCTAAGCTTATATACCCTTAAGGGTATATTCATTTTTCCCATATATATATATATATATATATATATATATATATATATATATATATGTATTATATGTAGTCTGACATAGGTAAATCTGATGAATGTGATAGATTCATATTACTTATGCCTTAAACTCGGTATTAATTGTATATAGGGATGTAAAGGAGTGAGATACTTAGGAGCTACATGGGATCATATTGTTAAAAGCTCGAAAAGAGCCGAGCCTTAACGAGCCCGGGCCTGAGCTCAATCCTAGAATAAAACTCATTTAACAAACGAGTCTGATCTTCATCCTTTACTTACGAGCTTGTTTAATCTCACAAGCTTAAATGAACCTTTGTATAATATACTTTTATTTTATATATTATTATTTATTACTTATATATTAGTAAAATATGAAAAACTAACAAATTGATCTAGATTTTAATGCGCTTTATGGACAAACGAGCCTTAATGAGTCTTAGCATGCCGATCCTGATATTCATATATATTTCATGAGCTCGAGTCTCGAAACTCTTAACGAGCTCGATCTCGAGACCAAGCTTTAGTAACTTTTATCGAACTTGGTTCGATTAGTGTGAAGTTCAACTAGTTTACATCCCTAGTTGTATACAGATGATTCAAAGAGGAATCTGGAATTTTTATCGTTAAATTATTTCCTATTGTTCCTTTCAAATTCAAGTGTTGACAAATAATTTTAAATATGTTTTTCTTGTATATTGATAGAGTCTACTATTTGGACTTGAAATGATGAACTATGACATCAATGAACAATCATTAAGGTGGCGACCTTGGTGATATGGTGGTGGCGGACTTTGTGCACCTTATCCATAGTTATTTAATTTCAAGACTTCTGTGAAATGGTTGTATCTAATTTGATGACATATGTTATTATAGAAGGTTGTAAGTAATTCGAATATATGGTCGTTCGTAATTTAAGAATTGTGTGTTTGGTAAGATTAGTTATAGTTTTAGTTATGGATTAAAACTATAGTCTTTATTTATATACTAGTAAATTGAAATTAATATATATATATATATATATATATATATATATATATATATATATATATATATATATATATATATATATATATATATATATTAAAGATATGAATGTTATGAATAGTAAAGTTATCATTTTTTTGGTAGAATTGGTCCCTGCACTTTGCTCTTCATTCTTTACCTATTTTGATATTTTTGGTCTTTGCATTCAATATTTTTACACTTATTAGGAACCTTTTAATATTTAAAGTTTGGCCACAAAACTTTAATGGTTTGACAACTTTGATCCATTTTCTAAAAATTTGCTAACTCCTACCCTTTTAATTCTTTATCCGTTTTGACACTTCTAATCCTTGCAGCCAAAACTTTTACATTTTTACATAAAAACATGAAAAAACGGTACGGGGCAAAGCCCGTGCTTTTCATCCTCGCACTTTCTACGTCTGTCATATTTATCGATTCGGAAACAACATTGAAAGCTTTTGGCCCCCGTGTAGCGGGGGTAACTGTAACATCCCAGAATATCAGAAGTAGAGTTGAAGGGCTAAAAGTGTAAGTGGGAAAGGGCAACTCGGCGAGTCCACGAGTGGACTCGGCGAGTAGGGTCGCGACTCTGGTCGCGTGTTAAGTGACCAACTCGACGAGTAGCATGGGTGGACTCGGCGAGTTGGTGCTGAGTGGAGAAAACCCTAATTTCGGAGGTTAAGCCTTATATAAAGAACATAACACTTCTTCCCCAGCCTCTTTACCTCCCCTTTGAGTTCCAGAAACCCTAAATTCGTGTGAGCCTTCTTTGGTGAGAGATTAGAGCCTTGGAGGAGGTAATCTTGGAAGGAAATTGAAGAGCAAGAAGAGTGGAGCAAGGGGATTTGCAGAGAATTGGTTCATTCATCAGTGGGTGCCTTCATTTGAGGTAATAATCTTCTGTTTGAGCCTTTGTACATCTAGATCTATCATTTGGGGGGGGGGGGGGGGGGGGGGGGGGGTTTGGGGCATAAATGAGGTCCATCTCGAGTTTGGTGTAAGATCTGAGGTTGCTACCTCAGATCTAGGTTGTTAATGATTAGAAAGCCATAAAGTTTATGCTCAAGAGTTGTTGGTGAATTTCTTTTGTCCCAAACCCTAGCCCTAGAGTGTAAAATGCCTAGATCTCTTTGGATCCACGTAAAGTTTGCCACTTTACGTGATGGATGGCTTGTAAAAGAGTAGATCTATGGTTTAGAGCTTTTGCATGGCTTGGAAAGCCTCTGTATGGTTTCAGATCTAGGGGTACTTGGCGAGTCACAAGGGTGTACTCGGCGAGTTGCTTGAAGATAGGCTGGAACTCGACGAGTTGGAAGAACAACTCGGCGAGTTGGTTGCAGATAGCCTTGCACTCGGCGAGTCTGTTCTTGGACTCGGCGAGTCTGGTCGTGAGGTCTTAACCTCTCTTCTGGTTGAGCTGTGAATCGGTGAGTCAAGGAATGACTCGGTAAGTCGAGTGTGAAAGGACTCAGAGTTGTTGGACTCGGCGAGTCTCGGGGTGACTCGATGAGTTGAGTCACAGATTGGGGAAGTTCTGTGCTTGGGGACTCGGCGAGTCATCGGGTTGACTCGGCGAGTAGAGTCAGTCAAGGGTTGACTTTGACTTTGACTTTGACCAAGGGTTGACCAGTTGATTTCCAGGGGCATTTTGGTAATTTTTGGCATTTGTTTTGAGTTCAGTGTTTTGGTGGTTGGCCAGTGGTGGAGATCGTATCAGTGGTCGGAGCAGCTTGGGTTTATCTGTTCAGTCGGCAGTTACGAGGTGAGTTATCCTCACTATATCGACAGGGTCTACGGCACCAAGGTCGGACCCTTTATCGGATTGTGATCCGGGTATCGTTGTTATGTTTTTGTTTGTTGTGTTGCATCGTGGTAGTTAGGATGGTATATACTAGTGACCGGTTAGGTCGGTATCCTGGTTAGGATAATGTTATGCTATGTGATCTGTTAGATCGGTTTGATTGGATGTGATATGTTATATGATTGAATGTTTATGTGCACATGGTTGTTGGACTGGGGTTGGGTTGAGGCGGGACCTGCTTTGTGCTGTAGGCCAACATATCCGGGGCGGACCGGTTATCCCGAAGGCCCAGCGAGCGGTCTGGATAGGCTGTAGGCCCCAAGAGGGCGGACCAGACGTGCCGAAGCTCGGAGAGTGGACCAGGCCGACTGAAGGCCCAGTGCGGGCGGACCAGTCATACTGTAGACTCAGAGAGTGGACCAGGTGGATTGAAGGCCCGGTGCGGGCGGACCAATCACATTGTAGACTCGATGTATGTGGTTAGACTCGGAGAGTGGACCAGGTGGACTGAAGGTCGGTGCGGCGGACCAGTCACACAGTAGACCCGAAGTGCATGGTTGTTCTGTGTTCTGTTATGCGTGTATGGTATATGTGGTTGGTATTTTGGGGATATCTCACTAAGCTTTCGGGCTTACATTTGTGGTTTAATGTTTTCAAGTTCTTCAGAAGACCGTGGCAAGGCAAAGGCGTGATCGTACCGCTCCTCATGATTATGAGTTGTGATGTGATTCTGGGAAGACTCTGAAATAATTGTATTGAAAACCTTTTTGTAATAATTTTATGAAATCGGGTTGTTTTTGAAAAGTTTAAATTGATTGGAATTTTATGGTCGTTACAGTAACCTTTCTAGTTACTAGTATATAAATAAATACTATAGTTTCTAACTCCTAATTAAAACTATTAACTAATCTTATCAAACAGTCAATATTCAAATTAGGTATCGTTATATTTGGAATTACTTACAACCATCTATAATTACATGAGTCTTGAAATTAGAAACAACCATTTAACAAAAGTCTTGAAATTAAATACAATTATGGATAAGGTGCACATAGTCTGCCGCATCCAAGTCACCAAGGCTGCCACCTCAGTGATTGTTCACTGTTGCCATAGTTCGTTTTTTCAAGTACAAATATTGGACTCTATCAATATATAAAAAATATTTAAAATTATTTCTCCACTGATTAATTTGAATGAAACAATAGGAAATAGTTACCATTTCAAATTCCCGATCCCTTTTCGAGTTACAACTGATAAATAGTTTAAGCCATAAACATGGATTAATCACATTCTTTGTCGGCTATAGATAACATTGATGACCTCATTTATAATAATAATAATAATAATAATAATAATAATAATGTTATTTTATGTTGTTTTCCTATATTCACTTTTAAAATTAACTAGTCATAAATAACTTACTATCGATACATATAAAATATTATTTTCGTTTTTTGGATATTGTACTCCATGAAGGGTCGGGATCACCAAAATCTCCGAAAAAGTCTTAAAATATTTGAAATGTTGTAGCAGCGACTGACCATGGACAAGAAGCTTATCAATACTGCTTTGTTGAAATTGTGGTGTTCAAATACCTATTGAAAAACAAGTATATATATATATATATATATATATATATATATATATATATATATATATATATATATATATATATATATATATATATATATATATATATATATATATATATATATATTAATTAGATGCTCTTTATCTCTGTTATGTATGACAAGGGGACGATACTATATATATATATATATATATATATATATATATATATATATATATATATATATATATATATTAGATGCTCTTTATCTCTGTTATGTATGACAAGGGGTCGATAATATATATATATATATATATATATATATATATATATATATATATATATATATATATATATATATATAGGGTTTAGGTCATTTTGATTACTTAACTTTTGGTTTTGTGTTTATTTGGTCACTTAATTCTTTTTAAGTGTTAAAAGGTCATTAAACTTTTGAGTTTGTGCTCATTTAGTCACTTAACTTTTGGTTTGGTCACTTAACTTTTAGATTTGTGCTCATTTAATCATATAACTTTTAAAATTTTGCTCATTTAATCACTAAACTTTTGAAAAAATTCAAAAGTTTAGTGACTAAATGAGCATAATTTTAAAAGTTAGGTGACTAAATGTGACCAAACCAAAAGTTAAGTGACTAAATGAGCACAAAGCCAAAAGTTTGATAACCTTTTAAAACATAAAAAGAGTTAAGTGACCAAATGAGCACAAAACCAAAAGTTAAGTGACAAAAAATGACCTAAACCCATATATATATATATATATATATATATATATATATATATATATATATATATATATATATATATATATATATATATATATATATATATATATATTGAACCAGCAAATACAAACATATAATCTACACCTAAACTAACACCTAATTCCACCTATGTCCACAACGGGACTTGAATCCTCAACCTCAAGGAGGGAGGGCACAACCTGATAACGTTGGGCTTAAAGCACATATATATATATATATATATATATATATATATATATATATATATATATAGAGAGAGAGAGAGAGAGAGAGAGAGAGATAAAGAGAAAGAGAAAGTGTAACAACCCAATTTTCACGTCCAAAAATTTCGTTTTAAAACATTACTTTAGAAAACATTAATAATTAAAACCATTGTTTGATCAAACCATGACACAACATAAACCATGTCTAAAAGCCAAATCATACAACCAATCAAAATATCAGAGTATAAATCCCAGAGAATCTCGTAAATGCGGAAACCAGAGAGTGTGTGTGTGACATGTTGCTACCGCGCCGGCTCCTTTCCCCTAGCTGAGGAGGTACCTGAAACCAAAACTGAAAACCGTAAGCACAAAGCTTAGTGAGTTCCCCCATCGTACCACATACCATACAAACATATAACATACATACTGTCAGGCCATTCTGGGGTGCCTGACTACCCGGTACGGCCATTCTGGGGTGCCGTCCTACCCGTGTCAAGCCATTCTGTGGTGCTGACTACCCGTGTCAAGCCATTCTGGGGTGCTGACTACCCATCGGTCCTAACAACCGATCCTCGGGGACTAGTCCCCTCTTACTACCTTTATCGCATATAACATAACAAGCCAGCATGCAAACATATCATCATGTACTGTCAGACATTTCTAGGGTGTCTGAACTACCCTTCGATCCTATCAACCGATCTCTACTTCTATCTCATATAACATATCATGCTAGCATATAACATATCAGGTAGTAGCAAACCTAGATGACATCACAAAGACAATCATCTAACATACGACTCCTACTGGTGGGCCGGCATTGTGGCCGTAGACCCACCGCTACTGGAAGGTAACTCACCTCGAAGTAGCTGCTGATCTGATCGGGAACTGACTGTCTACTGCTGCTGCCGCTGCTCCAGAAATCCTCCGGCTGCAATTCCCACAACATACTCAATCAAACACTGCTAACTGACCTTCGGGTAAAATGACCATTTTACCCCCGATCATGCCCTAAGTCAAAGTCAGAGTCAACTTTCAGTTGACCCGACTCGCCGAGTTGGCTTTCCAACTCGCCGAGTCCCTACCCAAACGATTGTCCTGAATCCCGTTTCTACTCGTCGAGTTCTTCTTCTAAACTGATATTCAAGTCCTTCATCCTACTCGCCGAGTTGTATGAACAACTCGTCGAGTTCGTCTTCATCCGAAGAACACTTGCTGCTTTGACTCGTCGAGTTGTATGAACAACTCGTCGAGTCTGTTCTTGATCTAAGGAGATTGCCTTGAACTCGCCGAGTCAGGGCATTGACTCGCCGAGTTCCTCCATAGATGAGTTCAACTTCCAACTCAGTGAGTCACACCCCGTGACTCACTGTTCACTCGACACTACGAAAAGGGGACAAACTCGAAGACTCGCGAACAGACTCGCCGAGTCACATGAACGACTCGCCGAGTCGTTGCCATGCACCCACTAAATACACAGATTTGCTCGATTCCAGTCCATGCCATTCACAGATCTGGACTCCTAGAACACGAATCACACGTAAAGTTTCCAACTTTACGTGTAGATATTCACCAATACGGATTTTAGGGCTCAAAATGCCTCAAAAGGGTAGATCTAGGGTGAACAAGAAACATGGGTCCATAAAGGTAACAGATCTGAGCTCCTGGAGCTCAATCTTGCCTAGATCTAGAGGCCAATCAACTTATTACGACTTATATTGCACATACAAGCTTGGGGATTGGCTCAAGAATGACTTAAATGAAGTAATAAGCATAGAAACATGGGGAAAACGGGTTATACCTCAAAGGAACTACTGAGAGAGCACAAAGATGCTTGGATTCCTTCCCTTCCTCTTGATCTACTTCCCTTTTGCCTCAAAACCTTCAAGATCACACAACAATTGCTTCAAACTCTAAATGAACAACTTAGAACGAGGGTTGGAAGCTCTGGGGGGTGGGGGTGAATGGGGGCTGGCTTGGGGCAGATATGTTGTTTAAATAGGGTGCAAACCCCTGAAACTTAGGGTTTCATCCAACAGTTGTGACTCGCCGAGTCCAGGATATGGACTCGCCGAGTCGCCAACTTAAACGTGTCCCGGGTCCCTCATCTACTCGGCGAGTCGGACCTTTGACTCGCCGAGTCCAAGGCTAAAAGAAGAGAAATACTCAAATAAGATTTACGTACCAGGAAGCAGGTGCTACAAATCTCCCCCACTTATTTTAGACTTCGTCCTCGAAGTCTGCTGCTCGATCCTGAAACAGCTCGGGATAATGCTCCATCATCTCGTCCACCGGCTCCCAAGTCCATTCCGAACCCTTGCGGTGCTGCCATTGCACCTTCACTAGCTCCACCCTCTTGTTCCTCAAATCCTTCGACTTCCTGTCGAGGATTGCGACTGGGCGCTCAATGTAATTCAGGCTGTCATCAACCTGAATATCCTCCAAAGGCACTACTGCTGAATCGTCCACTAAGCACTTCCGCAACTGGGAAACATGGAAAGTGCTGTGGATTTGGCGGAGCTCGACTGGCAGATCCAGTCTATACGCCACCTTGCCCACCCGGGCCATGACTCGGAATGGTCCGATGAACCTCGGACCTAACTTGCCTCGCTTCCTGAATCGAATGACGCCCTTCCAAGGCGACACCTTCAGGAGGACCATATCCCCGACTTGGAATTCCAAGTCGTATCGACGCTTGTCGGCATAGCTTTTCTGCCGACTCTGAGCAGTCTGAAGCCTGCTCCGGACCTGCTGGATCCTCTCGGTCGTCTTGAGCACCACTTCGGTGCTCCCCATGACTCTCTGGCCAACCTCACCCCAGCATATCGGGGTCCTGCACCTCCGACCGTACAACATCTCAAATGGGGAACGGTCAATACTCGCGTGGTAGCTGTTGTTGTAGGAGAACTCGGCCAGGGGAAGATAGGTATCCCAGCTACCACCGAAGTCTAGCACGCACGCCCGCAACATATCCTCCAGAGTCTGGATGGTCCGCTCGCTCTGACCATCCGTCTGCGGGTGAAAGGCGGTGCTAAAATGCAAACGAGTGCCCAACTCGTCATGAAATTTCTTCCAAAAACTGGAAGTAAAACGCACATCCCTATCCGAGATAACTGAAACTGGCACCCCGTGCCGCGCCACGATCTCCCTGATATAGATGTCGGCCAATTTCTCGACCGATATGCTCTCCTGAATCGGGATAAAGTGAGCACTCTTGGTCAATCGATCCACGATGACCCAAATCGAATCCACTCCACGCGCGGTCCTGGGAAGTTTCGTGATAAAGTCCATCGTGATATCTTCCCATTTCCACAGTGGAATATCCAACGGCTGCATCTTGCCATGTGGCCTCTGATGTTCGGCCTTGACCTTCCTGCAGGTCAAGCAGCGCTCAACGTACCATGCCACATCCCGCTTCATGCAGGGCCACCAATAATCTAGACGAAGATCCCTATACATCTTCATCACCCCGGGATGAATAGAGAATCGGGACTTGTGCGCCTCCTCCATCAAAATCTGGCGCACGCCTCCGTGATACGGTACCCACACCCTACGGTGTAGTGTCAAAAGTCCTCGGCTATCATAATCAAAGGAGGAAACCTGACCCACCACACGCTCACTCTTCCGATGTTCCTCCTTGATAGCCTCCTGTTGGGCCTCCCGAATCTGCTCCAACAAGGGAGTCACTACGGTCATCCTCATGCAAACGTCCCTGATCGGCGCCGCCTTGCGGCTAAGCGCATCGGCCACCACATTGGCCTTCCCCGGGTGGTAGAGGATCTCGCAATCATAATCCTTTACCACGTCCAACCACCGACGCTGCCTCATATTCAGATTCGGCTGATCCATGAGGTGCCTCAAACTCTTGTGGTCTGTGTAGATGGTACATCGAACCCCGTAGAGGTAATGCCGCCAAATCTTGAGGGCAAAAACCACCGCCCCCAACTCCAAATCATGTGTCGGGTAGTTCGCCTCGTGAGGCTTGAGCTGCCTCGAAGCGTAGGCAATGACATGCCCCCTCTGCATCAGTGCCGCGCCCAACCCAGAAATGGACGCGTCGCAATATACCACAAAATCCTCTATGCCCTCTGGCAGGGCTAAGATTGGCGCCTCGCACAGTCTCTGTCTCAGCGTCTCAAACGCAGCCTGCTGCTCGGGTCCCCACCGGAAGACCACGGCTTTCTTCGTCAGCCGCGTCAGGGGTACGACTATCTTGGAGAAATCCTGAATAAATCTCCGATAGTAGCCTGCTAATCCCAGGAAACTCCGAATCTCAGATGGAGACTTCGGAACCTCCCATCTCATCACGGCCTCGACCTTGGCCGGATCGACCAGAATCCCGTCCTGGTTGACAAGGTGTCCGAGAAATTGCACCTCGCACAACCAAAACTCACACTTGGAGAACTTGGCATACAAGCTCTCCCTTCTCAGTGTCTCCAACACCTCTCTCAGATGCTCCTCATGCTCCTCTTGAGTCTTGGAATAAACCAAGATGTCATCGATAAAGACTATCACAGTCCGATCCAGCATCGGTCTGCATACGCGGTTCATGAGGTCCATGAACGCGGCAGGAGCATTGGTGAGCCCAAACGGCATCACCACAAACTCATAGTGGCCATAGCGCGTCCGAAACGCGGTCTTCTACGTATCCTCCTCCCTGACCCTCATCTGATGATAACCCGAACGCAAATCAATCTTGGAGAACCAAGATGCTCCCTGAAGCTGGTCAAAGAGGTCATCAATCCTCGGGAGCGGGTAACGGTTCTTCACCGTTACCTTGTTCAGCTCCTGGTAATCTATACACATCCGATGCAACCTGTCCTTTTTCTTCACGAACAAAATCGGGGCTCCCCAGGGTGAACTACTCGGTCGAATGAATCCCTTGTCTAACAGCTCCTGCAGCTGTGTAGACAACTCCTGCATCTCAGGAGGAGCCAACTGATATGGTGCCTTGGCTATCGGGGCCGCACTAGGAACAAGGTCAATCCTGAACTCCATCTGTCGCTCCGGAGGTATCCCAGGAAGCTCCTCCGGGAAAACATCTGCAAAATCTCGAACCACCGGAACCTCGCTCACTGTCGCCTTACCCGCCTCCCGGGTATCCATCACATACGCGACATATCCTGCGCATCCCTGCTGAAGATAGCGCCTAGCCCTCGCTGCTGAACATACAGTGGGTCCGCAAGGTGGCCTCTCGCCATGAATCACTAACTCTCCCCCACCTGGGGTCCTGACTCGCACCAGTTGCAGCGCGCAATCTATCACTGCCCCATTAGGGCTCAGCCAATCCATGCCTATAATCACCTTGTTCCCACGCAGCGGAATGGGAACCAAATCTACCAAGTAGCGCTCCTCAAACAAACGCAACACGCAATCTCGAAATACCATCGATTCTCGCACCGATCGATCATCAGCAATCTCTACCTCCAAAGGGCAATCTAACTCTCCCGATGACTCATGAAACTTCTTGCTAAGTGCAAGGGAAACAAATGATCGGGACGCACCCGAGTCGAACAACACCTGAACTGGAAGGCCGTTCACATGGAACGATCCTAATGCATACATATACATATGGAGCACATATCAATAACATAACATCATAAAAATAAGATAGAGGGAAAGAATCATACCCGTCACCACATCGGGTGCGGCGCGTGCCTCCTCGGTAGTCAGCTGAAATGCTCGGCTCCTCACCACTAGAGCCTCTTCCTTGCCCTGTCGTCCATCCGTGATCCATAGGGTCGCTGGAGCTGGCGCCTTCACCGGCGCTGAAACTGTCAACTGGGGCCAATTGGCCTTCTTGTGGCCCCTCTGGTTGCAGTGGAAACACAACAACTCTGATGTCTGAATAACTGCTGCCGGAGCAGTGCAATCCCTGCTGATGTGACCAGACTTGCCGCACTTGTAGCAGCCTGATGATCCCATCCTGCACGCCCCCTCGTGCGGCCTGCCGCATTTCCTGCAGCGGCTCGGTCCTGACTGGCCTTTTGGCCTACCATCTGATCCCTTGGGCTTCTTCCCCGAAGCCCCTCCTGTCTGACCCTCCTCTGATTTCCGTTTCCGGATGTGCTCCAAATCTATCTCTCTCTCCCTCGCCCTGGCAATCATAGAGTCCAAGGTAGGGCAAGCCGAAAAGCTAACATGCTCCCGGATGTCAGCTCGTAGCATATCATGATAACGGGTCCTCCTCATATCCTCGTCACCAGCATATTGGGGCACCAACAAAGCCCTCTCCCAGAACTTGGCGGTGATCTCCACCACAGTCTCCGTCGTCTGTCTCATGTCTAGAAACTCCCTGGCCAGCTGCTGAAGCTCGACAGCCGGCGCAAACTCTGCCCTGAACCTGGTCACAAAGTCCGACCAGGTCATAGCCTCGATAGCTGCGGCTCCCAACGAGTCACCCACTGACTCCCACCAATCCCGGGCTCGATCCCGTAAACACCCTGCTGCATACCTCACCTTCGACCCCTCGGGGCAGAAGCTAGTCAACTGTGCATACTCGATGTCTGCAATCCATCGCCTGGCAGCAATGGGGTCCTTCACCCCATGGAAATTTGGCGCACCACTGCCCCTGAAGTCCTTGAAGGACAGTGTGCGAGATCCCGACTGGCTAGATTCTATATCACTCCGGAATGCCCGAAGGCGATCCTCCATCAACTCCATGATCCCTTCCTTGATCGACCCAAAGAGGATGGGGGTCGACTCAAGGATGCCTCTGGTGATCTCTGACGCGATGAACTCGCGTAGTCCCTCATCTACCGGCTCGGAACCTGATCCCGAACCTAACCCCTCTCCTGAACCGCCATCTACCGGCCTCGATCGAAGTACCACCATTATGCAATACATCACAACAAACATTAGAGATACTGATACTTCCTGAGGGATCACTACTACCTACAAGTTCCTTGGTCTTATCTTGGCCTTCCTTGGTTCGGGTACGGATCCTCTGCTTTCAGTAGTGCGGGCCCATACTAACTTCCACATCTATTCGTACCTTCTTCAAGGATTGTCTCGACTCCACCAGATCCCTTTCACTATGGCTGATCACTACTATACTCATCCTAGGCTCGCCCTAGGGAAATCTCCGACTCCACTCGCTCTAGTCCTCAGCTGCTGTAGACCTCCTTGTAATGCCAATTAGCCATTACCCGAATACCATCACACATGACGAGGCTCAGATAATCCTTCGAGTACCCGACTCATCCCTACAACGGTTGGACTCAAACTAGAGTTGCCCAGTAGGATCAAATCCAGCACTCTAAGATTATTCAACCCTGATCATTTGTGACGTGACGTATTCGCCTAATGGCTAACTTCCATTATTCAGAGTCCCACATAGCACAAAGCAAGCAGCATTCAGACAAGGGTAACAATCTCAATCAACTCTATCTGCTTACAGGAATTGTACTAGCATAAAGTGCTAAACTCATACTATCAGGCATAACCTAATCAGGCTATCCTACTTGCTGTCTACTCAATAACTAGCATGCGATTCTCATACAACTGAAACACATAAAGCAGGCACATAAGGCATCCCTCCTAGATCCTTAGTCCTATTCTAGCATGCTGTTCTACCAAAGCTGATAAACATAACATAAACTTGTATGGGTACTTTGGGGAATACTTACTTGAGCTCGGCCGCTCGCGCACATCACACACTTCGTTCTTTCTCGAAACTCTTTTCACAATTTTTAGAAAACATTTTCTTTTAGAAAATCTTTTAATCCCTCGATTTGAGTTCAGACACCCCCGAAGGTGTGTCCGAATCCCTCAAACCAGGGCTCTGATACCAACTTGTAACGACCCAATTTTCACGTCCAAAAATTTCGTTTTAAAACATTACTTTAGAAAACATTAATAATTAAAACCATTGTTTGATCAAACCATGACACAACATAAACCATGTCTAAAAGCTAAATCATACAACCAATCAAAATATCAGAGTATAAATCCCAGAGAATCTCGTAAATGCGGAAACCAGAGAGTGTGTGTGTGACATGCTGCTACCGCGCCGACTCCTTTCCCCTAGCTGAGGAGGTACCTGAAACCAAAACTTAAAACCGTAAGCACAAAGCTTAGTGAGTTCCCCCATCGTACCACATACCATACAAACATATAACATACATACTGCCAGGCCATTCTGGGGTGCCTGACTACCCGGTACGACCATTATGGGGTGCCATCCTACCCGTGTCAAGCCATTCTGGGGTGCTGACTACCCATCGGTCCTAACAACCGATCCTCGGGGACTAGTCCCCTCTTACTAGCTTTATCGCATATAACATAACAAGCCAGCATGCAAACATATCATCACGTACTGTCAGACATTTCTGGGGTGTCTGAACTACCCTTTGGTCCTATCAACCAATCTCTACTTCTATCTCATATAACATATCATGCTAGCATATAACATATCAGGTAGTAGCAAACCTAGATGACATCACAAAGACAATCATCTAACATACGACTCCTACTGGTGGGCCGACATTGTGGCCGTAGACCCACCGCTACTGGAAGGTAACTCACCTCGAAGTAGCTGCTGATCTGATCGGGAACTGACTGTCTACTGCTGCTGCTGCTGCTCAAAAAATCCTCCGGCTGCAATTCCCACAACATACTCAATCAAACACTGCTAACTGACCTTCGGGTAAAATGACCATTTTACCCCCGATCATGCCCTAAGTCAAAGTCAGAGTCAACTTTCAGTTGACCCAACTCGCCGAGTTGGCTTTCCAACTCGCCGAGTCCCTACCCAAACGATTGTCCTAAATCCCGTTTCTACTCGTCGAGTTAGGCGACGACTCGACGAGTTCTCTTTCTAAACTGATATTCAAGTCCTTCATCCTACTCGCCGAGCTGTATGAACAACTCGTCGAGTTCGTCTTCATCCGAAGAACACTTGCTGCTTTGACTCGCCGAGTTGTATGAACAACTCGCCGAGTCTATTCTTGTTCTAAGGAGATTGCCTTGAACTCGCCGAGTCAGGGCATTGACTCGCCGAGTTCCTCCATAGATGAGTTCAGCTTCCAACTCAGTGAGTCACACCCCGTGACTCACTGTTCACTCGACACTACGAAAAGGGGACAAACTCGGAGACTCGCGAACAGACTCGCCGAGTCACATGAACGACTCGTCGAGTCGTTGCCATGCACCCACTAAATACACAGATTTGCTCGATTCCAGTCCATGCCATTAACAGATCTGGACTCCTAGAACACGAATCACACGTAAAGTTTCCAACTTTACATGTAGTTATTCACCAATATGGATTTTAGGGCTCAAAATGCCTCAAAAGGGTAGATCTAGGGTGAACAAGAAACATGGGTCCATAAAGGTAACAGATCTGAGCTCCTGGAGCTCAATCTTGCCTAGATCTAGAGGCCAATCAACTTATTACGACTTATATTGCACATACAAGCTTGGGGATTGGCTCAAGAATGACTTAAATGAAGTAATAAGCATAGAAACATGGGGAAAACGGGTTATACCTCAAAGGAATTGCTGAGAGAGCACAAAGATGCTTGGATTCCTTCCCTTCCTCTTGATCTACTTCCCTTTTGCCTCAAAACCTTCAAGATCACACAACAATTGCTTTAAACTCTAAATGAACAACTTAGAACGAGGGTTGGAAGCTCTGGGGGGTGGGGGGTGAATGGGGGCTGGCTTGGGGCAGATATGTTGTTTAAATAGGGTGCAAACCCCTGAAACTTAGGGTTTCATCCAACAGTTGTGACTCGCCGAGTCCAGGATATGGACTCGCCGAGTCGCCAACTTAAACGTGTCCCGGGTCCCGCATCTACTCGGCGAGTCGGACCTTTGACTCGCCGAGTCCAAGGCTAAAAGAAGAGAAATACTCAAATAAGATTTACGTACCAGGAACCAGGTGCTACAAATCTCCCCCACTTATTTAAGGCCCAAAGATAATTACCTTATTAGAGTTACTTCATAATAACTATTTGGATAATTTCAAGTTGTTTTAAGAAACAAAATAAAGTAAGTTTACTAAATGTTTTTTTATTTAATCATATTTGTTTTCAAATTTTAAATTATTTATTTTTCTAACACTTGTAATGCTAATTAACAATCCCTCAATTCCTCTATAGCAGATATAGAGAAATATCATAAAAGTTATATGAAAAAATGTGAAACATTTTTTTGATGTATCATCATTTCATTTGAAAGAAAAAGTTGAAAATTATATCAAGGTTTAAATACATTAAAAATATTTGATATTATTATTGAATTTATAATAGTTTTTTAAAGCATCAGAAATATTAGTTTTCTCTTCAAAAACCAACAATATGCATGCATAAACATATATTAGATAAAGGCAATATGAGAAATTCAACAAATAAAGAGAATCTTATTAGGGTTGGTGATTTAGTGTCACCAAATATTTTGTGTAATTTGAATTAATATGTGAGCTAAAGGGCTTATTATTTGTACTCTATATTATATGTTTGGAGAATACGGAGTGCATGCACACATAAGATCAAATGATAAGTCGGTACAATAGAATGACGAGGGTCAAGGGGTTGCGCCCCTAGCGACGTTTAAGAGGCAAAGCCCGTGAGGATGGTAAGATAGAAAAATTTTGTCAGTTTTGGTAACCATTGATTAAGCCATTAAATACATGATTATCCTAACTAATTTAGAAGATAAAAACCCTAATTTGTCAAGTATAGATACGACTCCTTAATCGAGTAGTAAACAAATCTTCTCATCTCTTATTCTTCTTAAACGAACTCATAATATTCTATCAATTTTGCTTTTTTTTCTGTGCCATGATACACAAGTATCCCTTTGGATTGTCCAATGCTACATTTCATGTAACCCGGTCATATGGTTGAAATATTAGTTCAGAAAGCGACCTTACTCGATCCATTAGATTATCCAATGCCAGATATCCTACAATATATAAATTAAACATAATATAAAAAAGCACTAAACCCAAGGTTGTAGAACTCGACACTCGGTACTTGCTCGGTCGATTGCAGAGTAGCGAGTACTCGGGGAGTCCTCGGATTCGGTAATTCTTATAGAAATATTTTTAAGAAATATTCTATATGTCAAAATCATAAGTTAAAATCATAATTATAACAAAATTAGATAAATGTCAATACATAAAAGCTGAAATACGCACAATTGTCTCACTTCGTAAATAATTACTGAAAATTTAAGATATATATATATATATATATATATATATATATATATATATATATATATATATATATATATATATATATATATATATATAGTAAGAATCACATGTATGTTTTAAATAATAAATCATCAAGTGTATAATACACATTAATCTTGAAATTTTTGATTTTTTTCTCTTTTTATCACAATTTTGACCCTTTGACCGATTTTGACCGAGTTGGCTGAGTTTGACTTTGTTGACCGAGTAGGCCCGAGTTAGAGAGATGTTGACCGAGTTTTAACCGAGTTTGACTTAATTCAAGTTTTTTTGCTGAGTTCATATAACTTGCCTCAGTAGGGGCCGATTCCGAGTACTTGGCTTAGTAGGCCGAGTTTTGCAACACAAGCTATACCACCACAATAACCATGATTTCAAATAGCAGCTGATGACCGCTATTATATTTTTTACCGTGATAACTGTCACAGCCCGAAAACCCGGTAAAAGTTTTCATTTTTAAAAATAGAAATACAATAATAATTTGTTCCTAAAAATTCAATATATCATATTGTATCAAATATGAGAGTGTCAAAACAGACTAATGCAGAAAGTGCTGGAGAGTGAATGTTGCTTCATCAAGCCGGGTCCTTCCCTTTCATATCGGAAGTACCTGAAACACCCAAATAAACTGTAAGCAAAAGCTTAGCGAGGTTCCAAAAATATCACTCAACATACAACCACATAATACCATGCAACAAATATAGTTGCCATGGGCTACCCCCATGGTCTTAAGTGCCAGGCACCTGGTCTTGACCTGGAATTCCATGGCCTCCCCCCTGTGGTCTGATATCCAAGTGTCATGGGCTCCCCCATGGTCTTTATCTGGAATGCCATGGGCTCCCCCATGTTTTGATATCCAAGTGCCATGGGCTCCCCCATGATCTTCACACAAACAGACAATACATAAAAACTATCCATCCTATCTGTCAACTGATGGGCCGACATTGGTACCTTCGATCCATTGATATAGTGAGAGAAAGCACCTCAGACTGCTAGTAAAAATACTGCCCGGTTGCTAGTCCGGTAATCTCACACTGAATAAACACGATTATCCTAATTAGCATCAATTCATAAATCTAAAACATAGGCCCAATTCCTTAGTCCATACTCCTTAACTAAGGCCCAAAGGTCTCCCCTCCCATAATGTGCCCAACATCCAAGGCCTAAATTAATAACGGGCTATAAGGCCCATCAAGACCCAAACATGACATCAATGGCCCAATAATAAATTCAGAGGCCCACTACACTAGAAAGTCTCGACCTAAAGTTAGTTAGGGCCCAAAACGCTTAAAAATCCGTCGGAGGCCCAAAGCCCACTAGGAGCATACGCCCAACATATCTCTTCAGTACGCTTAGCGTACAAAGCTTATGGGTTGTAAGCGCAGTGTACAAGCTATTATGCCCAACGTACAAGCTGATTTGCACTAATGTCCTTTAAGTGCTTAATTCATAAAGACAACTTGCCCAAATTCCAAATCTTGGTTGTTTTTAAGGTCCTAAGGCATAAAGTTGGCAACTTTATGCCCTTACTTGCCATATATAATCCCAACAACCCATTCTACTACAGTAAGATCTTTCCAAAGACCTTTACTCATCCATGGAGTTTGCATTTTTAAGCTATAACCAAGCCAAAGAACCTCAGATCTAACCTTCCTAACCTCTGGAGTTGCCCAAACTCACAAGAGAGGATTTATGGACTCAAAAGTGGACTTCTACAAAACCCTAACTTAACTAACAAAAAGGATTAGCAAGATGTAAGCCTTTTACCTTCAAAAGCTCTTTAAGATACTCTAGATGTAGAGTCCACAAGCTCTTCCCACGTTCAAAGCTTGGACACCACCTTCTTCTTCTTGCAATTCCACTAAAATGGCCACCAAAATCACCTGTATGCTCAAAACTCACACTCTCTTGCAAAGATAGGGTTTAAGGACAAAATAAGGCTATGGAGGCAATTTAGGGTTTGCTCCAAATGATATAAGTGTGTTTAAATAGGGTTCATGCCCTGAAATTAGGGTACATGTTGAAATTAGGGTACATGCCCGTACGCCCCGCGTACGAGCCTCAGCCACTTAGTGCATGCACAAGCGTACGCTAAGCATACACATATGTACACCCAGCGTACGAAGGGTCCATAATTTCCAACCATAAAATACTTATAGGGCATAAACGGAATACCTGGATTTTTGAATGTTACAATAACCACATAGCTTACATCCTTCTATAATAACATTATTCTTGAAATTAGATGCAACCATTTAACTAGAGTATTAAAATTAAATACAATTATGGATAAGGTGCACATGGTCCACCACCTCCAAGTCACCAAGGCCACCACCTCAATGATTTTTCACTGATGTCATAGTTCCTCTTTTCAAGTCTAAATATTGGACTCACTAAATATACAAAAAAACAAATATTTAAAAATATTTCGCAACCAATTAGTTTGAAAGGAACAATAGGAAATAATTTACCATTGAAACTTCTAGATCCCTCTGTTGGGTTTTGAGCATTCTAACACTCCTAAGTGTACATGCAACCCTAAATACCTTGGATCTATGTTTTCTCTATTATACATGTGAATATGAACTTCCAAGGTATTATCCTAATCTAGCATACACAACAATGAATATAACAAGATAGAATACATACCTCTTTGATGTAGAATATCTTCATGAAGCTTGAGTGCCTAGTGCCCCAAGTGTGACACCTCAAATGGTTCACAAAACACCAAATACACTTGGAATAACTTGAGAGAAACTTGAACACTCCATGAAATCGTTTAGCCCTCACACTCACACATAGTGCATGATTTCTTGAGCCATGGGATTCTTTTATATGGTGGCTATTAGGGTTACACCATGTAACTCATGACTTTACCCATTCCTTATTCTCCATGGATTTTAACCTCCATGGAGTATCCATGGGTCATCCCATGGACTTAGTCCAACATAAGGAATCTTGGATCATAAGCCCACATATATAAGAATGAATGATTTACACAATCAACCCATTTATTTAATTAGTCTCCTTTTGATCACTTAATTAATTCCAAATTAATTCTTGATCAATACTAATTAAATAACCTTATTAATATATTAGAACTTATAATATATTAACAAACCTTAAGTGTTATTTCTCTCATTATAGTCTATCCAAATACATGATGCCATGCAACCCAAATGGACCATGCCGGGTCGGGTCAAGTCTCACCAACTATAGTTATGGACTTAGACATTAATCCAACAGTCTCCCACTTGGATAAGTCTAAAACTATTATTGCGTATGACTTCAAGAACCGACTGGCAATCGTAGCTCTCAAAAGCTTATGTCGAACTCTGACCTTGTAGATGAACTCTGACCTTTTTCAGTGGCTTGTCCATTAGATAAGGGATCATATATTCCTCCATTCTAGATATCATATGGACTGAGACATGGATTATAATCATTCTCTCTGTCCATTTGTTGTTTCCCGATTTCCGATTTATGATGACTGACTAATTGAACAAATCAAATCAGTCCTGGCCCGGCCGAGCACTTCCATTTGTCATCATCAAATCATCGAGGGGCCCATAGACATCGCTTTTATCCCGAAGGTAAAAGGAATGGATAAACTTCGACTCATATGGCTTTTTCTACTACTTGTTGAATCATACACAAAGGCACGTTTTATAACACCGAGTTACCGAGTGCGTTTTCGTGCAATCAATGTACAACCAACTCATAGTAACAACTCATATCTCTAGGTTTGAAGAATATAAGATATTATCGTCTCATGATCACTCGTGATAAAATCCATGAAGTGATTCCAATGAGCGCGGGTTGAATCCAATACTCAGAACTTATGAGCACTCATGAGTGTTGTAGCCCTTTGTCTAACACCTTAGACCTCTACAAGCCAACCCATGACAGTCCTAATTCATATCTACTTCCAACATATGACTGACTGTGGATGGTTTGAATAACTTAGTCATTCCGGAAGAATAACCTAGTTTATTCTGGAAGTCAAAACATGCAAAATGAAACACAAGAGTAATTGAATCTAATATGGTATCAAAACATATGAACATAAATAAAACACCTTTTATTTATCACCATATGATTACACATTATTCATTGTATACTGTTTCAGCTATCAACTTTATTCTTGAATTTAAAACAATAGTAGTCCCATGCTCCAAGCATATACACTATGTTTTCTAAACACTAGTCATGCCACACACCAAGGATGCATACTATGTTTGTCTATGATCTTTACTTTGTGAATTAGATCAATAGAACATAACTCCAGTGATCCTCTTTCACAGTCTCAAATCCTTACTGCAAATGCAAGAATTCCAAATTCATGCCATTGACTGAAATCTGTTAGATTCTAAACTTATATGCATTGATCTTCTTGTAATGATTATGCACAAAGTCAGAATGACTTGACAGCAACCATTTCAGAGCATTCCAAAGGAGATCATCTCCTTGGAAACGTCCTTCTTGCATTAAGTTTCCTAATCTTACACAGATTTGAAACATTTCCAGATTCCATTTTTACTATCACTTCTGAACAAGAGTTGCCTCCTTACAGATTATGTCAATATGATCCTTCCATAATTATCACTATACTTCCAACTGTCCTTGAGTAACCAATCTTTGGTAAACCTTAGATTGTCCTCGACAATTGTTTAATCCTTTTAGTCATATCCAATTCTAGACCTTTTCCCTTCTTAATTCCCCAGGCATTTGGAAAATTTTAGAAAGGATGAATATAGCACATGTAATCAATCCTATATCCAAAGCATATGGGACACGTTTCATGATGTCTCACATAAAGACTAAACCAGTCTTTTGCTATAATATTTCCATTTCTATTTTCCAAGTTCTCATAATTCAGATTATGAAAAGGAATGTCGTAATCATAATCGAATTTTAGAACGCAAATAATGGACCCATATATAGAATTTTCTTTTGTTGAGCCATTCCAACATAACATTCATATATATATATATATATATATATATATATATATATATATATATATATATATATATATATTCTTGACTAAATACGATTAAAATCTCAATCTCAGCTTTTAGATTTGAGATGAAGTATAATTTCCTCTCCCTTAATTATAGCAAAACAACTTTTTCCCAATTGAAACATTTTGTTTTCTATAATTAACATTGCTAACTTGCAATACTTATCATAATTATTATGCTCCCACTAACATGATGATAATTAGCATAACACTTATCCTCCCACTAGCTTTGACATGTACTCTGAAATTAGCTGACTTTCTTACCAAAGCTCAGATTTCTGATACTAGATTGTTTTGATAAAAATTTATCAAAATCATACACCTTCCCTTAGATAGCACACTTGTGTGTCTAAACAATTATGAAGAGGGATGCCGTAATCATAATGGTTAGACCTTTTTGCCACTTCTCACAAGTCCAGGTTAGTGTGCCGGTAAACCACACACACTCCACTAACGACTTTGAGAATGCAAATATTACAATTGCTATCTAGCTAAAATCTACTTAGTGAAAGTGTTTCCTCACCATCATTTTCATGAATCGGAGAGAAACCTTATGACACTTAGATTTACTGGTGTATGTGTTCTTATCCATGCGAATTGTCAAAACCATATTCACAAGACAAGGATAATGACAAATCCAAACTTATATGGACTGAACTCAATCTTAATTTCTTGCCACCTGGCAGCTCAAGGGCCTGCCATTGCTTCCAAATTGTTGTGCACCCAATTGAGAACTCTAAGAACTCATATGCAAACCAACTTTAATTGGAATGGGCACATAATATGTCAACACGATAGGTTATAAACCTCAAGTCGTGTGCTAGTGAAGAACTTCAGGTTTTTTATTCTTGATTAGTTCTTGAGACTTTCAAGACCTTTAAGACTCCCACTATCCTCTTGACATATAAGACTCTCTTGTCAGATATTCAAGAGATAGTTTGGATTCTAATCAAGACAAACACTTCACACAATTGGCCTTAGTTGGTCTTTGTTTTCTCCAAAACATCACAACTTACCAATTTCAAATGTACAAGAGTAGAAAACTTTTACTCTTACATTTGACAAGTGTTTTAAACCTTCTTTAAGACATGTCACTCAAATTACAATCTTGGAGTATGACTCTAAGACTTGTATTGGAACGAAGTATGACTCATCTTCTTGATTTAACCATTTCAACAATTCAAGTTCCTCTTTTTAGTCATAAGAATGCACTAAGATTTCCTTAGAGAACTAATTGTGCTATGGTTTCTTAATCATTAAGATGATCACACAACTGATACTAAAGTACTCTCCCATCTTTTCAGATTTGAGAAACTTTTATCTTTCTGCCTAAGTTGATTCTTCTTATTCGCTCTGCCTTAGATTGGAATCTTTTCCAATGTCTCAGAATAACACTTAAGCTTGTAAGTATAATCATATTTACTAAGCTTTAGTAAACTATGACGAATAGTCTTATCGATCTTTTGTGGTGGACTTAATCAGTGCACAAGAATGTGTACTCGATCCCTTAATCCATTACTTGACTCACACATCCACGTGAACAAGTAATTAGTCTTAATTTTCCAATACTTGAAAGTTTTCGTTCGTCATGCTATACAACTTGCATGATTCCAAGTTCCGGTCCAAATGAAACTTGGGTGATGAGAATCTTTTCTTATTTGGTAAATTTAGACATTACCACAAATGAAAGAATCAATTTCATATTTCCACTCTTGTTATTAATAAAATCCTATAAGCAACAAAAGTTTTCACAGATGCCATTTTAAGGATATTTTAAAATAAATAAAATCAGAAATTTTGCTTTTATTTTAAAAACTTTGCGGAAAAACTTATCCTTACAATCCATATGAAAACTTGTGGTTGTCTATTCCTAAGCAAAAATATCATAACTCCTAAGAAGTAGCTCAAGAATCCAATCTTCAAACTATGCGATAGAAATCCATCTACGCGATCAGATTCAACATATTCTTTCTTTAAGTTTCTTTACTTTTCTTTGATTTTTAAAACATTAACATGTGACCCAGTCACATCATGTATCAAGAATCTCATAATAGAAACTTAGCAGAGTCAGATAGTGGATTTTTACCTGAAGTAGAGTCAAACATATTGACTTTAACATCCTTTGGTAAATTTGGCAGCTTCGCAACCAATGCCCCTTTCTTTGGCAATATAAACATATGGACCCTTTGGTAATGGTACACGGGACTATCACAGACTTAGTTTTTCTCTTTACCATTTGGTCAACCGAGTTGACTTTCGCCGGTCCCTTTCCATTGGGAAGAGAGAGCTTTACTGGATATCCAATGTCATTATTGTCAATGTCCACCAGTTTTAGGAAGTTGATCTTAGCAAATAGATAAGATCATTAAGGGTCTTGTCATAGTTTGTTTCATAGGAGTCCCAAAGGAACTCACTATGAGACTTAGAAAGTAGTTGAGCAACTAACTTTCTCAGGACTTTAACACCCAACTCTCCCGGCTTGTCAATATGTGACTACATCTCCAAGATGTGATCACACATAGACCTTTGCTTTCCAATAGAGCTTGAGTGACCTTAAACTTTTCAAGAATTTGTGGGTTAGGGAGAATAATTGGAGGAGGTGAAAGAAGTATGATTTCCATGGGACATCATCTTCATTTAGGAAAGCTTGTTTCAAGAGATTTGGGAAGATCATAGATGTCTAAACCAGACATCTTTTGGGAGATATTCAAGATAGTTGATTTAAAGTCCTTAATAACACCCAATATGAAATATTAAGGCTAGGACCCAACAAACTATTTTATAACTTGGAAGAGGGATACCGTAATCCAAGCTATAAAATATTTGAAGGTAGGTGAATGACGATTCACCAATTTCCACCAAGATAAACGAAATGTATTATTAGGTTTTAATTGATTTTGAAACTCCTAGATCTTTGAGATTCATTGAACTGTTCAATGGCATGTTTCAATCTCGAGTGTGCCCTTCAGGTTTTGTGACTGGGATGCCGAGGATCACAAAACAAGGTGTGAAGTAACCATGCAAATTAAAACTTGAGGGCAAGTTTTGAAACTATTCAAAACTAATTAATTTCATAACTTATGTGTTTAATGTACTTTTAATCCAAAAACTCTTCAAGTTCCATAACTTGAGGACAAGTTATGGAAGACTTTAAACTAATAAAAGAATTAACTTTTCTTTATTATATAACTTATGGAATTAATTAAGGTTACAATTTTTTATTTATTTATTATTTAATGAAGAGACTCTTGGTCCTCCATAACTCGAGGACAAGTTATGGAGTCATAAAACCATTTAATTAGAACTAGACTCTTCATTTTGTAACCTTTGCCAACCTTTTATGAGTTTTTATGAAACTTAAATGTGACTTTTCATATAACTTGAGGACAAGTTACAAAAACACATTTTAGAATCAACTCTTAGATTAATTTGGATTGAAAACAACTATTTCACTCAACTTTCTGTTAATCTAAGCAACTCATAAGAACAAGATAATTCAAATCAAACTTTTTCATGTAATTAGTCTAAACCTTAAACTAATACAAAACATGAACCTATTGACAATTATCTTTGAAATTGGATTAGCATGAACATTACCACATCAAAAACAAGTTTATAAGTCCAAAAACATCTTAGGGTAATGTTCCTAGTCCAATTCCAGCCAAAAAAAGTTGAATTTATGATGTATGGGGTTCCAACTCGTCGAGTGCACGAACCAACTCGGCAAGTTGGATGCTTTTTGCCTTGGACTCGGCGAGTCTGCTGGGCAGACAGCATCAAAACTTGATTTTTCAGCTACTTTTGCAGGTATAACAAGAAAACAAGCCTAGACTCTGATACCACTGTTGGGTTTTGAGCATTCTAACACTCCTAAGTGTACATGCAACCCTAAATACCTTGGATCTATGTTTTCTCTATTATACATGCATATATGAACTTCCAAGGTATTATCCTAATCTAGCATACACAACAATGAATATAACAAGATAGAATACATACCTCTTTGATGTAGAATATCTTCATGAAGCTTGAGTGCCTAGTGCTCCAAGTGTGACACCTCAAATGGTTCACACAACACCAAATACACTTGGAATAACTTGAAAGAAACTTGAACACTCCATTAAATCGTTTAGCCCTCACACTCACACATAGTGCACGATTTCGTGAGCCATGGGATTCTTTTATATGGTGGCTATTAGGGTTACACCATGTAACTCATGACTTTACCCATTACTTATGCTCCATGGATTTTAACCTCCATGGAGTATCCATGGGTCACCCCATGGACTTAGTCCAACATAAGGAATCTTGGATCATAAGCCCACATATATAAGAATGAATGATTTACACAATCAACCCATTTATTTAATTAGTCTCCTTTTGATCACTTAATTAATTCCAAATTAATTCTTGATCAATACTAATTAAATAACCTTAATAATATATTAGAACTTATAATATATTAACAAACCTTAAGTGTTATTTCTCTCATTATAGTCCATCCAAATGCATGATGCCATGCAACCCAAATGGACCATGCCGGGTCGGGTCAAGTCTCACCAACTATAGTTATGGACTTAGACATTAATCCAACACCCTCTTCGTATCATATCAATACAACTAATAATGTGTTTAAGCCATAAATGAGATGTATCTATCACATTCTTTGACAATATCAGATTTATGCATGTTATCTATAGATAATATTGATGACCTCATATATATATATATATATATATATATATATATATATATATATATATATATATATATAAGTTCAAATGAGAACCACTAAAAGTTAAGAACCATTTTATTAAGGGTATTTTTGTCAACATACATTCGTAACATTACACCCATTAGGATGATTACGTTTCCCGGTGCCGTGCCGGTTCCGACGCGAAACTTCGACGGGTCATAACTTCTTCGTTATAACTTGGATTTCGACGTTCTTTATATGTATGGAAACCTTGCGACATATTCTACAACTTGGTTAAGATTATTTATTCTAAATAATCTTTTGTCAAAAAGTCGTTTTCGACCCCTATTGCCTCTAAATTGACTAGCCCGGATCTGCGGGCGTTACAATTATCTCCCCCTTAGGATGATTACGTCCCAGAATCATCAACGAAACAGGGCTCGTATAATGACTCCATACGTCATCTCTTCATCCTAGGTATTAATTATAACTTCTATATTCCTTCAAGTCTATCTTTTAGACTCATTGACTGTAAGCAGTACTTGATCGTGCACCTGCTCTCTACCTCAGGCTAGACTCCCAATTATGACCTTCAAGTCACAACCTCGATCCTCACTGGATATAAACTTGAGATAAGTTTTTTTATTACTACTATGGATCGATGTGTCATATTCTAATGACCTATCATCGTATGTTGCAACGCTAAGACTTAGGTCTCTTAGAGTCATATTTCGGAATGGAATATGCCTTCCTTCATGGTCTAATGTGATATAATCACACTTTAACATGTAGCATTTCTAGCTTCCAACCTCTTTAACAACGAGCGCGATACTTCTATTGATCGCTTTGATTTCAATCGTTTGGTTTAAGTCGGACGCTACATCGAACATGGTTCCTTGAACCACGCAACATACTCATCGTAGTCAGACTCGATTCGATATGACCACTAGGGTCGGAATATCAACAATCTTTTTAGTCATTACCGAAACGATGGTAATGACATACTTGAATAAAATAGAATCAGTTACTAGCTTCTTGGTAACCTTGTGACTTTCCCTGATCCAAGTGTGAGTCATGTGCTTCCGGTAGTATAGGCCTCTACTACCATTCACACCTACTCATACTCGTCCCAAGTATTGTCCTGCAGTTTTCCAAGTCACCATACAAAAAATCACATAGAAACTTAACACATAAAATATCAAAACGAAGGTTTTATATTATTCTTTGAAACGATTACATGGGTGTTCAAGTTCACCCTAAACTATGCCCCTAACAGGCTACATCATATGACACTATCTATATGGCTTCTTCATAACTTGATCTCTATATATCCATCCTTACACCTAATTCCTTGCATCGTCAGCTGCTTTGTCAAGGATCATTTGAAATGCTCTTGCCATTGGTTTTGGCGGAATATTTGGTCTTGCCGCGTCTTTCTTTTTCGGGCAATCCTTAGCAACATGCCCTTCTTCACGGCATTCATAACACACCCTTTTGTTGGCGGTGCACTCGTTGGCGTAATGTACAGTCTTCCCACACTTGTAGCAAGTCACTTCTTCGCTACATTTCCCAAAGTGATTCTTCTTGCACTTCTCACACCATTTCACTTTGTTTCCTCCTCCGCTAAACTCCTTTGAAGAAGACTTGATCTTCTTATTGGGCCTCGTAGACCCCTCAAACTTCCTCTTTTCGCCAACCTCAATCTTGTTGGCAGCTCTTCCCTTAATCATATCTTCCACAGACTTGGCAGCCCAGATAGCTGCCTCCAGAGTAGGTGCCTGACACACTGGCACCGCCTACTCCCATGGAAGTCCCTTTGCATACTTGTCGATTTTCGTCAGCTCATCCGGAACAAGGCGCAAGGTGAACTCCATCTTCTCTGTGAAGTTGTTGGTATATTCATCAATTGACATGCTTCCCTTCTTCAGAGTTAGAAACTGGTTCTCTAGCTCGAGCAGGTTTTGAGCTGAGCAGTACTTTCGTTTGAATTGCACCAGAAATTCTGCCCATGTTAGTAGTAGAGGCTTGCTGGGGCTTAAAGTCTTCCCCAGTGTATTCCAACAACGTACAGCGCCTCCTCGAAATTGACGTACTAAAAATGTGGTTTGTTGTTTTCCTCTGCAACCGCACGTCATGAAAGCTAACTCCATCTCCGAGATCCTATCCATGACCCCGATCGGATCTTCCTTTCCCGTGAAAGTCGATGGCTTGCAAGTCAGAAAATCCTTGTACTTGCATCCATTTATCTTGACTCCGTCATCTTGGTTGTTTTGAACTATCGGTGGGTTGACTTGACCAACAGTTCCACTGTAGTCTCCCTCCTCAGTCTGCCCTTCGTTCAACTCGGGTTGTTCGACCTGAATGGTCGCTTCCTCTCGATTTTGTTGGAGCAAACGTCTGGTTTCCTTCATTTGACGATCCAACATCGCCTGGATCATTGCTTGCACTCCGACCATTGTTATTGGCTCAGTAGCGGCTACCACAACCGGTATTTGCTCAATCACTGGGGGTTGGTTTCGGTTCCCATTTGCATTCACGTTTCCGCTACGGGTCCTTGCCATCTTGATCTATACACCGAATAAGGTGAATCTAGATCTTTATTTAGGATTGCTGTTTAAATCATCCTTATCACTCCGAAACGTTTATATGCTAGTTCTAATATCGTAGTTAAACGCTTAGAATCCTAAACACATAAGGTTTCCAGATCCGGTCGGCAACAGACCATAGATCCGAACAAATAACAGCATATCAGGCACAAACATTTAGCACTTAAAAGCATTTTAGGCACAATTCCTAAAATAATCTAGTGCTCACACCTCAAAATCATCGCTTAGCATTCTAAGTTTAAGTCTAGAAATAAATCCATATTCCTAGTTCGCTTAAACTAATGCTCTGATACCAACTGTGACATCCCCATTTTTCATGGCCAGAAAAGACCGATTTTGTTTATGCTTTTTAAAAATCAGAGTACTTCTTTTAATAAAAGTGTTGCGGAATTTGTTCCCAGAAAAACATGATCAAAAACGTTATTAAAACATTTTCGAAGAAACGTATTTTATTCATTTTAAAACGTTTGGGATGTCATCGTTAATACATAAACATAAGCATAAATAAAACTTACATTTATTTACAATAGTGATCTACATCTCTTTAAATCTCTCAGTGTAATGTGACTTCATATCAACACCTGTGATATAAATAAACTGAGTGGGTCAGGTTGGAAAACCTGGTGAGCACATAGGGTTTTCAACCCACAATAATATAATTGTTATTTTTAAACATCAAACAATCAACCCAATTACCCATTCCCGTTATCCTCACATTACGTCCCTAAAACATCTAACACAAGGGACCTAGTCTAAGGACTATCATTGGGATGGACACTACTGCTAAGAGGATTCCTTGGCAATGAAAGTCCTAAAGGCAACCATGTGGGGGATGGAGTACACCTGGTGAGCACAGAGTTCACACGGTTCGAATAAACACACAGTTCGAATAAACACCTACAAGTTGCGAGCATGCTAGTGTTCCACTGGACTGTCTAGAATAGTTTATGGTCGTCATCTATACTCCGCTAGATGACTGGATCATCAATAACATCTATAACGAGGCCTCTCATTATTTTTATTTTGTCACACAGCAACTATTACATCTACTCATGTTTTACCCAACACATTTTGTAGATATAAAATACATATACAGTTTAAATCATTGAAAACATGTATAAAACGTTCATCCAACATAGATAGCTAGTATACAGATAATATACACACACAACACGTAATTTATATAAAATAATTCATATATATGTGTAAGCTGAAAGTAACTATGCACTCACCTGAAAGGTGGTGACTCAGCACTCGGACAGCGCTTCGATACTCTCAAAACGATATTCCTTCGATTAAACCTAGTACCAATACCACTAGGGTTTAGTCTAACGATAACCGCGACAAATTAATTAGTCTAACTATTATTAAGCGTTAATAACACTCGATATAACTCATAATAATAGCCCAAATAATTATTTTAAGGACCTAATAGCATTCCTATAATTATTTGAAAGCTATATTAAGAATTGCGTAAGCGTAGCACACTTACAACGAATTTTATCGAAAACCGGAACTCATTTGGAGCAGCGTTTCGAAACCAAAAGACTCCTTTTTCTCAGGACTCCGGGAGCCTCGGGGCTTCCTTAGGGTGCTAGGGGTTTTTTCTAGGGTTTAGGGGGGTTTGGGGTTGTAGAGAGAGAAAGATTGTCGAGAGAGAAGTGAAAAATAGGTGAGAAATGAAGCTGCCTTCGCTGCCTTTTTATAGCCTGCGAGGCCTCGGTAAGCTGGGTGTACCTCGGACCTACGTTGGGCGTAAGGCACGGATAAGATCAACAGGTGGCACTCCTTGGATGGGTCATCGTGGCATGCTCCAGAACCCTTCAATCCGAAGTCCGCTGGGCGTAGCCTTCTTCCGACGCGGGGCGTTCCTTTCGTACGCGCGACGTAACGAGGCCAGGTGTCCGAATCTGAAGACCAGATCGTGACCAGCAAGCTACGGCCCTGATCGAGCCACGTCATCACCCTCGCATCAGCTTTGCAAATTCGAGTTACAACTTCAAAAATTCGTATCTTCTTCATATGAGCTCCGTTTTTAACGTTCTTTATATCCACGCGAAGGTGAGAACGTACTCTACAACTTTCGTTTAGACTCCGTCAGCTAAATTTGAATCGATTTTAAATTCTATATTATTAACGGGCCGGGACACGATTGGTCCGTTAAATCCTCATAACTTCTTCATCCGAAGTCCGTTTTCACCCATCTTTTTCTCGTTACGCTACTCTTAACGAGATCTTTGATTCTCGTTTAGGTCGTTTCGGCTAAAAATCACTCGATCTAATAATCGAATTTCGGGTTGTACACTACTAATCCGAAACTTCAAAAAATCGTAACTTCTTCATACGAAGTCAGATTTGGGCGTTCTTTTTATCGATGTTCTGAGTTTAACATACTCTATGACTTTCATTTAGAGCGCTAAGGCTAAATCTCGCTCTATCGTAAATTCACTATTTACACTTCCCGGTGCCGTGCCGGTTCCGACGCGAAACTTCGACGGGTCATAACTTCTTCGTTATAACTCGGATTTCGGCTTTCTTTATATGTATGGCAACCTTGCGACATATTCTACAACTTGGTTAATATTATTTATTCTAAATAATCTTTTGTCAAAATGTCGTTTTCGACCCCTATTGCCTTTAAATTGACTAGCCCGGATCTGCGGGCGTTACAATTATCTCCCCCTTAGGATGATTACGTCCCGGAATCATCAACGAAACAGGGCTCGTATAATGACTCCATACGTCATCTCTTCATCCTAGGTATTAATTATAACTTCTATATTCCTTCAAGTCTATCTTTTAGACTCATTGACTGTAAGCAGTACTTGATCGTGCACCTGCTCTCTACCTCAGGCTAGACTCCCAATTATGACCTTCAAGTCACAACCTCGATCCTCACTGGATACGAACTTGAGATAAGTTCTTTTATTACTACTATGGATCGATGTGTCATATTCTAATGACCTATCATCGTATGTTGCAACGCTTAGACTTAGGTCTCTTAGAGTCATATTTCGGAATGGAATATGCCTTCCTTCATGGTCTAATGTGATATAATCACACTTTAACATGTAGCATTTCTAGCTTCCAACCTCTTTAACAACGAGCGCGATACTTCTATTGATCGCTTTGATTTGAATCGTTTGGTTTAAGTCGGACGCTACATCGAACATGGTTCCTTGAACCACGCAACATACTCATCGTAGTCAGACTCGATTCGATATGACCACTAGGGTCGGAATATCAACAATCTTTTTAGTCATTACCGAAACGATGGTAATGACATACTTGAATAAAATAGAATCAGTTACTAGCTTCTTGGTAACCTTGTGACTTTCCCTGATCCAAGTGTGAGTCATGTGCTTCCGGTAGTATAGGCCTCTACTACCATTCACACCTACTCATACTCGTCCCAAGTATTGTCCTGCAGTTTTCCAAGTCACCATACAAAAAATCACATAGAAACTTAACACATAAAATATCAAAACAAAGGTTTTATATTATTCTTTGAAACGATTACATGGGTGTTCAAGTTCACCCTAAACTATGCCTCTAACAGGCTACATCATATGACACTATCTATATGGCTTCTTCATAACTTGATCTCTATATATCCATCCTTACACCTGATTCCTTGCATCGTCAGCTGCTTTGTCAAGGATCATTTGAAATGCTCTTGCCATTGGTTTTGGCGGAATGTTTGGTCTTGCCGCCTCTTTCTTTTTCGGGCAATCCTTAGCAACATGCCCTTCTTCACGTCATTCATAACACACCCTTTTGTTGGCGGTGCACTCGTTGGCATAATGTCCAGTCTTCCCACACTTGTAGCAAGTCACTTCTTCGCTACATTTCCCAAAGTGATTCTTCTTGCACTTCTCGCACCATTTCACTTTGTTTCCTCCTCCGCTAAACTCCTTTGAACCAGATTTGATCTTCTTATTGGGCCTCGTAGACCCCTCAAACTTCCTCTTTTCGCCAACTTCAATCTTGTTGGCAGCTCTTCCCTTAATCA
Organism: Lactuca sativa; assembly: GCF_002870075.4. Classification (NCBI taxonomy): domain Eukaryota; kingdom Viridiplantae; phylum Streptophyta; class Magnoliopsida; order Asterales; family Asteraceae; genus Lactuca; species Lactuca sativa. Next base: position 78,832,625 of record NC_056628.2, on the reverse strand, counting down.
TATCTTCCACAGACTTGGCAGCCCAGATAGCTGCCTCCAGAGTAGGTGCCTGACGCACTGGCACCGCCTACTCTCATGGAAGTCCCTTTGCGTACTTGTCGATTTTCGTCAGCTCATCCGGAACAAGGCGCAAGGCGAACTCCATCTTCTCTGTGAAGTTGTTGGTATATTCATCAATTGACATGCTTCCCTTCTTCAGGGTTAGAAACTGGTTCTCTAGCTCGAGCAGGTTTTGAGCTGAGCAGTACTTTCGTTTGAATTGCACCAAAAATTCTGCCCATGTTAGTAGTAGAGGCTTGCTGGGGCTTAAAGTCTTCCCCAGTGTATTCCAACAACGTACAGCGCCTCCTCGAAATTGATGTACTGCAAATTTGGTCTGTTGTTTTCCTCTGCAACCGCACGTCATGAAAGCTAACTCCATCTCCGAGATCCAATCCATGACCCCGATCGGATCTTCCTTTCCCGTGAAAGTTGATGGCTTGCAAGTCAGAAAATCCTTGTACTTGCATCCATTTATCTTGACTCCGTCATCTTGGTTGTTTTGAACTATCGGTGGGTTGACTTGACCAACAGTTCCACTGTAGTCTCCCTCCTCAGTCTGCCCTTCGTTCAACTCGGGCTGTTCGACCTGAATGGTCGCTTCCTCTCGATTTTGCTGGAGCAAACGTCTGGTTTCCTCCATTTGACGATCCAACATCGCCTGGATCATTGCTTGCACTCCGGCCATTGTTATTGGCTCAGCAGCGGCTACCACAACCGGTATTTTCTCAATCACTGGGGTTTGGTTTCGGTTCCCATTTGCATTCACGTTTCAGCTACGGGTCCTTGCCATCTTGATCTATACACCGAATAACGTGAATCTAGATCTTTATTTACGATTGGCGTTTAAATCATCCTTATCACTCCGAAACGTTTATATGCTAGTTCTAATATCGTAGTTAAACGCTTAGAATCCTAAACACATAAGGTTTCCAAATCCGGTCGGCAACAGACTATAGATCCGAACAAATAACAGCATATCAGGCACAAGCATTTAGCACATAAAAGCATTTTAGGCACAATTCCTAAAATAATCTAGTGCTCGCACCTCACAATTATCGCTTAGCATTCTAAGTTTAAGTCTAGAAATAAATCCATATTCCTAGTTCGCTTAAACTAATGCTCTGATACCAACTGTGACATCCCCATTTTTCACGGCCAGAAAAGACCGATTTTGTTTATGCTTTTTAAAAATCAGAGTACTTCCTTTAATAAAAGTGTTGCGGAACTTGTTCCCAGAAAAACATGATCAAATACGTCATTAAAACATTTTCGATGAAACATATTTTATTCATTTTAAAACGTTTGGGATGTCCTCGTTAATACAGAAACATAAGCATAAATAGAACTTACATTTATTTACACTAGCGATCTACATCTCTTTAAATCTCTCAGTGTAATGTGACTTCATATCAACACCTGTGATATAAATAAACTGAGTGGGTCAGGTTGGAAAACCTGGTGAGCACATAGGGTTTTCAACCCACAATAATATAATTATTATTTTTAAACATCAAACAATCAACCCAATTACCCATTCCCATTATCCTCACATTACGTCCCTAAAACATCTAACACAAGGGACCTACTCTAAGGACTATCATTGGGATGGACACTACTGCTAAGGAGATTCCTTGGAAATGAAAGTCCTAAAGGCAACCATGTGGGGGATGGAGTACACCTAGTGAGCACACAGTTCACACAGTTCGAATAAACACCTACAGGTTGTGAGCCAGCTAGTGTTCCACTGGACTGTCTAGAATAATCCGTGGTCATCATCTATACTCCACTAGATGACTGGATCATCAATAACATCTATAACAACGCCTCTCATTATTTTTATTTTGTCACACAGCAACTATTACATCTACCCATGTTTTACCCAACACATGTTGTAGATATAAAATACATATACAGTTTAAATCATTGAAAACATGTATAAAACGTTCATCCAGCATAGATAGCAAGTATACAAATAATATACACACACACCACGTAATTAATATAAAATACTTCATATCTATGTGTAAGCTGAAAGTAACTATGCACTCACCTGAAAGGTGGTGACTCAACACTCGGACAGCACTTCGATACTCTCAAAACGATATTCCTTCGATAAAACATAGTACCAATACCACTAGGGTTTAGTCTAACGATAACCGCGACAAATTAATTAGTCTGACTATTATTAAGCGTTAATAACACTCAATATAACTCATAATAATAGCCCAAATAATTATTTTAAGGACCTAATAGTATTCCTATAATTATTTGAAAGCTATAACTCGGATTTCGGCGTTTTCTTTATATGTATGGAAACCTTACGACATATTCTACAACTTGGTTAAGATTATTTATTCTAAATAATCTTTTGTCGAAAAGTCGTTTTCGACCCCTATTGGCTCCAAATTGACTAGCCCGGATCTGCGGGGATTACATATATATATATATATATATATATATATATATATATATATATATATATATATATATATATATATATATATATATATATATATATATATATATATATATATATATATATATATATGGTTAGGTTGATGTGAAACAACTATATTTTGTGAGATGCGGAGATGCATTCTTAGCCACTCATTTTGTAAATAAAAAAAAATCATTTTTAAAATGCAAAACAATTGAAAAGCTTCAAATTTTTTCTTAAATATTATTTCCGTCACTTTTTTTATCCATAACAAGTAAAAAAAATTACCGTTTTTTTAAAATATCTATGAAATTTTCTAGTAGAATATTAAAATATTCTAGTAGAATATTATAATATTTTACATATCTGACAAATCTACTAGAATACTTGAATATTTTAACATTCTAAAAATCACATTGTAATATTTACAGTGTAATATTTTATTTGAATATTTAACGTATTTTTCAAGAAAAACGGTATATTTGTTTTATTTTTTATATTTTCTAGGTAAAGAAATGACGAAAATAATAATTAAAAGAAGAATTTTCGGAATTTTCATTTTTATTTTGCATTTTAAAATTATTTTTAGATTTTGTTTCACGGTCTTACAAAATTAACATGGTCTCTGATGACACGCCCCTTAGAGCGGGCCCGAGACAGGTGAGCCTCGACAAGGTGCCTTCGGTGGGGAGCCAACTCAGCGACCCCAGACTCCCGCGAAACAACCGCACAAAAGGCTCGCCCTCGCCAAAATGTTGTCTTTTAGCCACATCCTAGGGACAATGGCTCCAGGCGACAAAACGCCCAGACAGAGCACAATTGCCTGGACCAATCACTAGGCTGAACACGAGTGTGGAGCAGGACCCCCCAAATAAGAACGTCAGATCCTGTAGGGATTGCAGTACCAGGTCCTTACTACAGACCGAGGAAGATCTCCACTATAAAAGGACCTCACCTTGGCCCCAGCAAGGTAAGTCATTCCTTCTCCAGCCTTATACCTCTACACTCTAACCTTCAACATACTAACTTGACCATCGGAGCGTCTTTCCGGGACCTCCTCCCGGAGAGCGACTGAGGTGTTTCTTCCTTGTGTGACCTCTCAGGCTTGAGGATCGGCGCGTTCTACTCACGACAAGTGGTTCGGAACCAATACGACCTACCGATACCAGATATGACTGCCTACAACAACATGCTCGTACATCCATTCCTAGCAATGCAACAACCAGGATACCGTTTCAACCAGCAAATCCCAACCCAAGATTACTTGTCACGAAGCGTTATGTCGACGTTCGTCAAGGAACTCTTGGAATACGAAATCCCCAACACCGCTAAACTACCCCACCTTCAGACGTATAATGGAACTACCGACCCAAATAGTCATATCGACACGTACGAGTGGACCATGATGTCTCTCAAGTTAGATGAGAGATTCTGGTGTACGTACTTCCCCACTACCATGGACGGTAATGCAGGAACATGGTTCACAATGCTACGACCGGGCAACATTAGCAACTTCAGCTAGTCGAAATACCTGTTCCTAATGAACTTCATGCAACTCCGGAAATACAAAGGCGATTGCCACTCAATCATTGGGTGCAAACAAAGGGAAGGAGAATCGGTCAAGGACTACTTTGCCAGATTCACCAAAGCTACGTTAGATGTCCCGGGTCACGATGAAGGACTAATCGCAGACGCATTTACATGGGGACTGTTTCCAGGATCGTTATCCCAGAAGCTCACGGGCAAACAACCCAAAATAAGGGTCGAACTAAAAGAATGAGTGGAATGCTACCTACGCCAAGAAGAAGGTGAAGCGTCAAAGCAGGCATACCTCAATGCCATGACAACTTCCGCTGGGAGGCGTAATAACTACCCCATAATTCCTTTCTACCCCCGGGGAAGCAACAGGTACATGAGTCGAGAAAGGCGACCGCCTGGCCGTTTTTGACTTTTCTCTAGGGACTATAGGCGGGGTAGACGGGTAGAAGTATACACGGTTGATGAGAAGCCAGTGAAAAAAGGCACTAAAACACGATCCTGCGAGTACCACAAGAGTCGAATGCATGACACAGTCAATTGCATGGTACTAAAAAGGGAAATCGAAGAAAAACAGCTGAAAGGAAATGTGATAGAAATCGCCAAAAGTCTACGAGCCAAGTGCGACGCAGACAACACAAAAGACGCTCCTAGAAAAATGGAGCAAAAACTGGAGATTCTAACAATCCACCACAAAAGGGGGAGGGCGGCGCGTATAGAGGGAACGCGAGACATCACAGAGGCAATGCAGGGGCTGACATTCTCCATGCACTACCCACGCCCAACCGGGTGGAATGGGGACAACCCCCTGGTCATTCAAGGATCCATCATGAATGCAGTCATCCTTCGGGTATACATCAACACCGGAAGCTCAGCAGACGTCATCTATGTGTTGGATTAGTGTCTAAGCCTGTAACTATATTTGGTATGTACTTGACCCGGTTGTGCATGGTCCTTTTGGGTTGCCTTCACCAAATCAACTTGACAAGGTAATTTGATGAGATAGAGAGAGGATAATATGATTGATAATATATTATAAGAATAATATATTAAAGGAGAAATCGTATTTATTTAGTTAGTATTAGTCATAAATTAATTAGGAATTAATTTGGTGACTAAAATAGATTAATTAAACAAAGGGGCATAAACTGTCAAATGTATGATAGTTGAGTTTTGGGCTGGGAAACCTAATGGACTAAGGGGAAACGAAATTATGATGAAGGATCATCATATTTTCGTCCAAGGCCCTATTCCAGAAGGTTCCTTGGGCTGCTTGGTGACTAAGCTGTCCATTAGGGTTTAGACTGAAACCCTAGCAGCCTGCAGTATAAATAACTCTCATAGTTGCCTTCTTGCTTATGGTGTTTGTAAGCCATTAGAGGAGTTACAATTGCGACTCTAAGCTCCAAGAAAGAAGATTCAAGCTTCCATTAAAGAGGTAAACATCTAGATCTAATTCTATATGTTAAATTATGAAATATGTATGCTATTTTAGGATTTGTAATTCTTGGATTCATTGCATTTACAATAGAGAAACCTAGATCCAAGTATTAGGGTTTATATGAGCACATAGGATTGTTCTTATGCATAAAACCCATCAGTGGTATCAGAGCCATCATTGGTTTCTGTTGTATGGATGCTTTGTATGATTAACATGTTGAAAATCGTTTTTCTGGCTTCTGTTTGACATGACTCGGCGAGTCACTTCATGAACTTGGCGAGTCAGCCCTACTCGGCGAGTCCATGAGTGACTCGGCGAGTCGAATCGTCAGACAGAGGCATTCTCGGGATTTCTAGCTGTTTTTTGCTGAGGGATAGTTGCCTAATCTATTTTTACTAATAAAATTCGAATTTTAATGTCATTATAATACTATCCTTGCCAAAAACAAAAGATAATTGCCAACTGATTAAATAATAAATTCCTTATATGATTAAAATTGATTATTTGAATTAATTGAGTAACTTATCTTGCAAGAATATGAATTAGGTCAAATATAGATAATCATTGAATTAATTGTGTGATTTATATTATTTGTTATTTGATCCCTTATGTTTTGAAAAGTTCAAAACTTGCCCTCAAGTTTTGAAATTTAAATTTGATTAAGAGTTTAATTTTGAAAATTTTAAATTTCAACCCTTAGATTTTTACAAGTTTAAAAATCAACCTTATACTTTATTATTACAAGATTAATATATATATATATATATATATATATATATATATATATATAAGAATAAGCTAGTCTTATCGCTAGTAGGCCTCATTCACGAAGTCAGTCTATAAGGTGGGTATAAGGTTGCTGCCTATAAAATGGCGCTTAATGGGTGTACACTCACACCCACCGCTTGCTTGACTGGTGGAGGGTCGTTAGCAGAACGGATAGGATAAGGAACTTAATTCCTCATTACAAGTATAATGAATTTACAAAGTAACTATAATGTTTTTACAAATTCCTAATCTTAGTTACTTTAGGGTAAAATGTGAAAATGATGCTATTCCATGGAATTACACTTTGCACCTTTGTCAAACGCTAGTGGAGCGTGCGTGGTTAACCAGCACACTAATTTGGGATTGACATTGGTGGCGAAGGGTGGCTCGATGTTTATCATGGATCAATGGAGCGTGCGTGGCTAACCGACACATTGATTGGGTGATAGAGACATTGAGTGCACCATGTTGGTTCACATGTTTATTCACAACTTGTTTTGATCCTCGATATCTCAGTCGCAAATTTGAAGTGCGTATTGAGATTTAAACATGTCATTGAAAAGTTCAATGAATCTCAAAGATATAGGAGTTTTCAAATACATTTAAAACTTATCTTCTTTTTTGTTTTTCATGGTGAAAATTTGTGAATCGTCATTCACTTACCTTCAAATTATTTACTTTTAGATTACGGCATCCATTTTCTAAGTTGTAAATAATGTTGTTGGATCCTAGCCCTAATTTCTCATTTGGGTGATTAATTGGGGATTAATTTCTAATCAAACTTTGTTCCTTTCTATTTCAGATGTCTAACGCAAACGCAAACGCAAACAACAACACTTCTGGGTCATTCTCGCTAATGAACCTATGCCAAAAGGTGACATTTGATGGGTCGAATTTCAATGAGTGGATGAGATACATTCGTATGATCACTTGTTACGAGGACAAAAAATAAGTATTCGTTGAGAAACTTGAAAAGATCAACCCAGATGTTGCTACTCCTGAAGAGTTGGCTGCCTTTGAGGCCCACGAGCGTGATGCTACGAAAGTTCATTGCATCATGTTGGCCACCATGAACCTCGAACTCCAAAAATCCTATGAGGACATGTATCCGTATAAGATGCATCAAGATTTGTTGGACAGATACCACCAAAGCGCAAGGCAAGAGCGCTATGAGATCGTTACTAATATGATCACTGCTAAGATAGGGAGTGGAGAATCCCTAACCTCACATTTGCAAAAAAATGCAGAGGTATGTTGATCATCTTCTCAAACTTAATGTTAAGTTTGATGAGAATTTGGCTATCGACATCATCCTCCACTCCTTGCCTTCCTGCTACAACCAGTTCAGAATGACCTACCACATGAATAAGGAGGAGGTCTCCTTGAGTAAGCTTCAAGGAATGCTGAGAGCAACCTCAAGGACAAATCTGTTGCATCATCCCCTGCTGTGGCTGCTCCTGTGTTGGCAATTGGCCAAGGGAAAGGAAAGAAGAGGAAGGCTCCTTTAAAGAGCTATTAAAAGGGAAAGTCCTGTGATGGTTCATCCTCTAGTGGGACCAAAGCAGGTTCTGCTAAACCCTCCTCTGACCCTAAGGAGACAGAGTGTTTCTATTGCCATGAGAAGGGCCACTAGAAACGAAGCTTCCCCAAATATCTGCAGGACATTAGAGACGGGAAGATAAAGCCCACTTATGCATGTATGTATTCTATTAAATCTAACAACTCATGGGTTCTTGATACAGGATGTGGTTTCCATATTTGTTCTGATTTGCAGGGCCTAAGAAGAAGTAGGGAGGTGGAACATGGGAAGATAAACTTGATTATAGGAAACAGAAGATCGTTGCTTGTGACCAAATTCAGAGTTTATTCTTTAGTGTTGACTAATGGGTTAGGATTAGATTTAAATAATTGTTGCTATTCGCCAGATATGGCAAGGAACATCATTCCTTTTCATGGATTATATAAACAAGGTTTCAGATATTCATTTGATAATAGTAATGGTTCTATTAATGTTTATTTGAATGGTATTTTTTATTTCAATGCATTACCTTGTAATGGGATTTATGAATCTGTGTTAGTTGTTGATAATTTGGGAAATGATGTGTTGAATATTGATTTGTCCAATAGTTTGGACAGAGCATGCTTGTGGCATTGTCGCCTTGGCCATGTAAACAAGAAACGCATAGCCCAACTCCAAAAGGATGGAGTCTTGGAGTCATTCGACCTTAAGAACGATGACATGTGTGAATCTTGTTTACTTGGGAAGATGACCAAGTCACCCTTTACTGGCACTTGTGAAAGGGGTGAGGGTCTATTGGATCTCATACACAACGATGTGTGTGGACCCTTTAGATCCACCACAAGGGATGCTTGCCGCTTTTACGTGACATTTACGGATGATTATAGCAGATATGGATATATCTACTTAATCAAGCAAAAGTCAGAAACCTTTGAAAAGTTCAAAGAGTTTAAGAATGAAGTGGAGAATTAGTTGGGCAGGATAATCAAGATGCTTCGGTCAGACCGAGGAGGAGAGTACCTATGTCTTGAGTTTCACGACTATCTAAAGGAATGCAGAATTGTTTCCCAATTGACGCCTCCGAGAACGCCACAATTGAATGGTGTGGCTGAGAGATGTAATCGGACCTTGTTGGACATGGTTCGTTCTATGATGATTTGGGCTTCGTTACCAATAGCTTTCTGGGGGTACGCCTTATAGGCGGCCGCCCATATCCTTAATTTAGTTCCCACCAAGAAGGTTGCCAAAACACCTCACGAGATGTGGATAGGGAAAGCTCCCTCGTTGGCGCATATCAAGGTTTGGGGTTGCGAGGCTTTCGTAAGACGAGAGACTCACAACAAGCTCGAACCTCGTAGTGAGAAGTGTTATTTCATCGGCTATCCACAGAAGTCCTTTGGCTATCTCTTCTACAGACCGAGTGACAATGTTGTCTTCGTTGTGAGGAGAGGGGTTTTCCAAGAAGGAGAAATCATAAGCCAAGAGGACAGTGGGAGGAAAATTGATCTTGAAGAGATTCAAGAGCAAAGCGATGAAGGAACTTCTAACACGAGCACTCAACCTGAGGAGGAAACTCCTGTTGAACCTGTTGACGAGTCCTTACCTCATAGACGTTCCAGTAGGGCTAGTGTTCCACCCCAGTTGTACGGATTTCGTATTACTACTGAAGGGGATACATTTATTAGTGATAGCACACTAGTAATTTTGGACGAACCTAGCAGCTATAAGGAAGCCATGGCAGGCCCAGAGTCTGCTAAATGGAAAGAGGCAATGGAAAGCGAGATTCAGTCCATGTACGACAACCAAGTTTGGTATTTGGTTGATAATGTGCCAGGTCGTAAGACAGTCGGGTGCAAGTGGCTCTTCAAGAAGAAGACAGACATAGATGGGAATGTGCACACTTATAAAGCGCGATTGGTTGCAAAGGGCTTTACTCAAACTACTGGAGTTGACTATGATGAGACTTTCTCGCCAGTTGCCAAGATAAAGTCTATTAGGGTGATGCTCGCAGTAGCTGCATTTCATGATTATGAAATATGGCAAATGGACGTGAAAACTGCTTTTCTTAATGGAAAGTTGGCTAAGGATGTTTACATGAATTAGCCAGAGGGTTTTGCCAATGTGAAGCATCCAAATAGAGTGTGTAAGCTTGAGAAATCAATTTATGGATTAAAGCAAGTGTCTCGCAGATGGAATCTTTGTTTTGACGAAAAGGTCAAAGAGTTTGGCTTTCTACGAAGCGAAGATGAATCTTGTGTGTATGTCAAGGCTAGTGGGAGTATAGTGAGCTTCCTCGTATTGTATGTCAATGACGTACTACTCATAGGAAACGACATCCCAACCTTGCAGGAGGTTAAGTCCTGTCTTGGGAAGTGTTTCACTATGAACGACCTCGAAGAGGCTGCATATATTTTGGGAATAAGGATAATAAGAAACAAAAGTAAGAGACTGATAGAACTCAGTCAGGATACATACTTGGATAAGGTACTAAAGCGTTTTAGTATGGAAAATTCCAAGAAAGGGGAGTTGCCAATCCAAAGCAATACCAAGTTGAGTAAGACTCAATGCCCGAGTACAGAGGCAGAAATAGCTGATATGAGCCGAGTACCTTATGCTTCCGTAGTTGGCTCTATCATGTACGCTATGACTTATACTCACCCTGATGTGGCCTTCGCTTTAAGCATGGGCAGCAGATATCAAGGGAACCCTGGTAGAGCACATTGGATTATTGTCAAGAATATTCTTAAGTACTTATGAAGGACCAAGGAATGGTTTCTAGTCCTCGGTGGGAGTGATGACTTAAGGGTACGAGGGTACAGTGACGCTAGTTTTCAGACAGATCGGGATAATTACGATCGCAGTCGGGCTGGATCTTTACCTTGAACGGAGGAGCAGTGACTTGGAAAAGTTCCAAGCAAGAGACCATGGATGATTCAACGTGCGAATCAGAGTACATTGCGGCAAGCGAAGCGTCGAAAGAGGCTATTGTTGGGTTATGAGCATTCTAACACTCCTAAGTGTACATGCAACCCTAAATACCTTGGATCTATGTTTTCTCTATTATACATGCAAATAAGAACTTCCAAGGTATTATCCTAATCTAGCATACAAAACAATGAGTGTAACAAGATAGAATACATACCTCTTTCATCTAGAAAGTCTTCATGAAGCTTGAGTGCCTAGTTCCCCAAGTGTGACACCTCAAATGGTTCACACAACACCAAATACACTTGGAATAACTTGAGAGAATTCTACACTTCATGAAATCGGCTAGCCCTCTCTAGAATGATACTAGTCCCCGATTTTGTCAACAAAAAGATCTTTATATAGTGTTACAATTAGGGTTCTTGGAATAACTTGAGAGAATTCTACACTTCATGAAATCGGCTAGCCCTCTCTAGAATGATACTAGTCCCCGATTTTGTCAACAAAAAGATCTTTATATAGTGTTACAATTAGGGTAAACCCTAATTGTCATGACTTTCCATTTCCTTGGAGCCATGGGTTCAAATACACCATGGAGCATCCATGGACCATCCTATGGGTTTTAGCCCAACTTGATTATCCATGGAGCATTAGCCCACTATACAAGTATGGATGATTTACACAATCAACCCATATATTTAATTAGTCTTCTTTTGATCACTTAATTAATCCTAGATTAATTCTTGATCAATACTAATTAAATAATCTTATTATTAATATACTAGAACTTATAATATATTAATAACCATAAGTGTCTTATTTCTCTCAATATAGTATATCCAAGTGCATGATGCCATGCAACCCAAATGGACCATGCCGGGTCGGGTCAAGTCTTACCAATTATAGTTATGGACTTAGACATTAATCCAACAGCTATATGGTTGAAGAACTTCATTGGAGACCTTGGAGTTGTGCCATCCATAAAGGAGCCCATGGAAATTTTCTGCGATAATGAAGGAGCGGTTGCCTTAACCAAGGAACCAAGGGATCATGGCAGATCTCGACATATCGATATAAAATACCATTTTATTATACATCGGGTAGAAGAGGGACTCCTCGTTGTGAAGAGGGTATCGTCAGAAGATAACCCAGCAGATCCCCTAAGGGACTGAGTAGGGTCAAGCATTTGCAGCACGCTAGGAGTGTTGGGCTAAAGGACGATATTAGTTTAGATTAGATAGGTAGGAAACTTGTAATAGATAATTTTGTATTCAACATTTGATGATTAAATAAAGGTGTGTTATTTATAAGAAAGGTTACTATCTTGTGTTGATTATTTATCTATTGTTTCTATTTTGCATGTTTTGACTTCCCGAATAATAAGATTATTCAAACAGTCCACAATCGTTAGTATGTTGGAAGTAGATATGAAGGAAGATTGTCATGAATTTTTTTTATATTGTCTAAAAGGTTTTAGACATAGCAAAGGATTACTACAAAGTTCATGAGTGCTTATGAAATATGATTTGAGCATTGGAGTAAACCTGCGCTTGCTGGTATCACTTCATGAGAGGTATCACGAGTGATTGCAAGATGATAAAATCATACAATCTTTAAACCTAGATATATGGTTATTGTTTGCTAGTTGGTTATACATTAATAATGCGAAAACGCATCAGTAACTTGATGTTATAAAACGCATTATTGTGTGTGACTTAACTAGTGAATGACAAAAGCATATAAGTCGAAGTTTTTCTGTTCCTTTTATTCTAAGAGGATAAAAGCGATATCTGGACACTCGATGATTTGATTTAACTTATGTGTCGGGCCCGGTCAGGATGAAGTTGATGTGTTCAACTAAATTCTATGTCGCATAAATCAGAAATCGAGGAACAAAATGTTAGAAAATAAGTATTGTTAGCATGATATCTAGAACAGAGGATTATACGATCACTTATCTTAAGGACAAGATTTTGATCAGAGTTGACAACAGCGTGTAAGAGCTACGATTGCTAATCGGATCCTGAAACATATGTGAGATATAGTTACTAGACTTATCCAAGTGGGAGACTGTTGGATTAGTGTCTAAGCCTATAACTATATGTGGTATGTACTTGACCCGGTTGTGCGTGGTCCTTTTGGGTTGCCTTCACCAAATCAACTTGACAAGGTAATTTGATGAGATAGAGAGAGGATAATATAATTTATTAATATATTATAAGAATAATATATTAAAGGAGAAATCATATTTATTTAGTTAGTATTAGTCATAAATTAATTAGGAATTAATTTGGTGACTAAAATAGATTAATTAAATAAAGGGGCATAAACTATCAAATGTATGATAGTTGAGTTTTGGGCTGGGAAACCTAATGGACTAAGGGGGAACGAAATTATGATGAAGGATCATCATATTTTCGTCCAAGGCCCTATTCCAGAAGGTTCCTTGGACTGCTTGGTGACTAAGTTGTCCATTAGGGTTTAGACTGAAACCCTAGCAGCCTGCAGTATAAAGAAGACCCCTTGCCTTCAAATTTCGGCCATTTGCAAGAGAAACCCTAGGCCAAAATTAAGCATCCTCCCTCCTCTCTCATAGTTGCCTTATTGCTTGTGGTGTTTTTTAGAGGAGTTACAATTGTGACTCTAAGCTCCAAGAAAGAAGATTCAATCTTCCATTGAAGAGGTTAACATCTGGATCTGATTCTGTAAGTTAAATTATGAAATATGTATGCTAGTTTAGGGTTTATAAGTCTTGGATTCATTGCATGTACAATAGAGAAACCTAGATCCAAGCATTAGGGATTGTATGAGCACATAGGATTGTTCTTATGCATAAAACCCATCACTATGAGCACTGTTTTAGACTATTGTCAAACGCGTGGAAAGAAGGCTTGAGGCCAGCCACATGCCAACTTACGGGACTCACCGGGCACAACCTTTGGCCGCTAGGTGTAACGCCCGTGTTTCTGGGCTTGCCATTTTTAGCAATGTAATAGTCTAGGTTAACCTTTGTAACCCATTTGAAATAATAAGAATGTATTATTTGCAAATTATGTGTTTTATACTTATCTGCTTAATTATGTGATTTGATTTAATCAAGAATAAAAATAAACGTAAAAATGAAATATTAGATAAAGCAGATATCTATGGATAATGTTGTAGTAGTTGAGACGAGGTTTCCAAATATATGAAGAATGCCGAAATCCAAGTTATAACGAAGAAGTTATGACCTATCGAAGTTTCGCCACAAAACCGGCACGACGTTGAATGACGTAAATAGCGAATTTACGTTAGAGCGATATTTAGTCTTAGTGATCTAAACGAATGTTGTAGAGTTCGTTAAACCGGGAGCGTGCATAAAAAGAATGCCCAAATCTGACTTCGTATGAGGAAGTTATGATTTTCTGAAGTTTCGACTAAGCAATATGCAGCCCGAATACTCGATTCGAGATCGAGTGATTGTTGGTCGAAATAATCTAAACGAGAAATGAAGATCTCGTTGATAGTAGTGCATTGGTGAAAAGACAGACGAAAACAGACGTCAGATGAAGAAGTTATGAATTTATAACGAAGTTTTTCTGTCCCGGCCTACTAAAAATTAATAATAAAAAAATAAAGTCAAAAATACCCGACGGAGTCTAGATGAAAGTTGTAGAGTATGGTCTGACCTACGCGTGGATATAAAGAACGTCGAAAACGGAGCTCGTATGCGAAAGTTAGGCAATTTAGAAGTTTGACGAATCAAATTACTCCGAGCGTAATTTGAGGATGCCCAGCGTACTCGGATGAGTGCAAGTTGCCTGACCAATACTCGAGTGCTACTAAGTGACACATGCAGTGATGTTGAGTACGCCCAGTGTAAGGCTTGGTACGCTCAGCGTACTTGGAGTTACGCCCAATGTATTCCTAGACCCAGCACCCTATAAATAGAAACCGAGATCAGCCATTTTCCTTGCCATTTTTCATTCTTTCTCTCTAGTTTTCGCCTTGGTTTGCGTGCCAATTATATCCCGAAGCCCCGGTATTATTCCCAAGCCCCGAAGCAAGTTCCGAAGTCTCGAAGATCCCAAGAAGTGAAATTCCCGAGCCGAAGCTCTGCTCGCGAGGAGCCCGGTTTTTGTGAAGATTTTCCAGATCTACCGAAGAATAATACTTCTACATGTCGTAGTGTTGTCTGATCATCTTCTGATCAAGTGAGTGTGTAGTTACCTTCTTCTAACGCATAATTATGAAGTATTTTATACAAAATACGTGTTATGTGTATATTTTGTTGTTATATGTGTGAATGTATATTCACTTTCTTCTATCTCATAGATATGATTTATTCTCTATGAAATACGTGTTATGTGTATGTGTCTCATCTGTTGTTTGGAGTATGTATTGAATGAGAATGTTATACAGGTTTTTTAACTATGTATAAAAATATATATTTTTATCTACTAATATGTTGGGTAGAACATGGGTAGATAGTTGATGTGTGATAAACAGATTAGAGGCCTCGATGTTGTTGTTGTTGATCTAGTTATTCAACGAAGTATGGATAACGACCACGGACTCTTTCTAGACAGTCCTGTGGAACGCTAGTAGGCTCATAATCTGTAGGTGTTGTGAACGATGTGTTCACCGGTGTACTCTATCCCCATCATGGTTGCCTTTAGGACATCTACTGTAGAGGAAACCCCTTTGCAGTAAGGTCCGTCCCGATGAAATTCGTAGATTAGGTCCCTTATAATAGATGTTGTTCTAGGGACGTAAAGTAAGTATAACGGGAATGGGTAATCGGGTTATTGTTGGTTGGTAAAAGTAAATATAATTATTTATTGCGGGTTGAAAACCCTATATGCTCACCAGGCTCCCAAGCCTGACCCAAACAGTTTATTTGTATTATAGGTAGTGGCGCGAGGTTATAAGATGGATGAATCATCAAGTTGTTTTGTTTACAAGTTTGTATATGTATATATTTGTTGAATGACTTGTAATGTTATCGTTTATGCTTTATGGTCTGTATCGGAACATGACATCCCGATTTTTGATTATGAAATGAAATTATATTTCTTTATGAACTGTTTTGATAAAAATCTATTTTATCATGTTTTGTTTTTTGGGGAACAAATTCTGCATCTCTTTTAAAATCAAAATGATTTATTCTGAAAATGTTTAAAAAGCATAAATGAAACCGGTCTTTTCTGGCCGAGATTTTGGGGATGTCACAGTTGGTATCAGAGCATTAGTTTAAGCGAACTAGGAATTTGTAGGATTTCTATACTTAAACTTAGAATGCTAAATGGAGATTGTGAGATGTGTGTCTGTGGTATTTTAAACACGAGCACTAGTTTATTTTTGGAAGTTGCCTAAAATGTTTTTATGTGCTAAATGTTATATGTTGCCATATATGATATTATTTGATCGGATCTAGGGTCTGTTGCCGACCGGATCTGGAAACCTTATGTGTGTAGGATTCTAAGCGTATGGTTACGATATTAGAACTAACATGTAAACATTTCGGAGTGATAAGGATGATTTGAATATCTATCGTGAATGAGGATCTAATTTTACCTTATTCGGTGTATAGATCAAAAATGGTGAGAACAAGGAGTGGAGTGGGAAATGCTGATGAAAACAGGAATCAACGACCAGTGATTGAGCAAATACCTGTTGTAGCTGCCGCACCTGAGCCGATAACAATGGCATGAGTTCAAGTGATGATTCAGGCAATGTTGGATTGTCAGATGGACGAAACCATACGTCTGATTAGGCAGAATCGCGAAGAATCGTCAATTCGAGTTGAAGAGCCCGAAGTAAATGGAGGGCAGTCCGAAGGAGAAAACCTCAGTGGGATAATTCGTCAAGAGAACCCGCCTGTTAATAGACATAATAATCAAGATGGATTGGGGTGTAAGTACAAGGACTTTTTAACTTGCAAGCCGTCGACTTTTACTGGAAAGGAGGATCCGATCAGTGTAATCGATTGGATCTCCGAAATGGAGTTGGCCTTCATGACTTGTGGTTGCAGAGGCAAGTTGCAGACCACGTTCGTAGTACGTCAATTCAGGAGTGGAGCTGTTCGTTGGTGGAACACTCTGGGGAAGACCCTTAGCCCTAATGAACCACTGCAATTGACTTGGGCAGAATTCTTGATGTTGTTTAAATGCAAGTTCTGCTCAGCCCAAAATCTACTGGAATTAGAAAATAAGTTTTTGACATTGACAAAAGGCAGCATGTCAGTCGACAAATACTAAAACGCCTTCACAGAAAAAATGGAGTTTGCCTTGCGTATCGTCCCGGATGAGCCAACAAAGGTGGACCGGTATGCGAAGGGACTCCCATGGGAGTACGAGGTGCCAGTGCGTCAGGCACATACTCTTGAGGCAGCTATCCGGGCTGCCAAGTCTGTTGAAAATATGATTAAGGGGAGAACCGCCAACAAAGTTGAGTGTGGTGAAAAGAGGAAGTTCGAGGGATCTTCAGGGTCCAGCAAGAAAAGTAAATTCTCGAAATCTGGTTCGAGAGGAAGTGGAGGGAAGGTAGAGGCGAAATGGTGCAACAAGTGTAAGAAGAAGCATCATGGGAAATGTGACGGGGAAGTGGTCGCATGCTTTAAATGTGGAGAGCCAGGGCATTATGCTAACGAATGCACCCTCACCAAGAAAGTTTGTTACGGGTGTGGTGAGGAGGGGAAACTCTCGTGAGAATGTCCGAAGAAGAAGGACGCAACCAAGCCCAACATTCCGCCAAAGCCGAAGGCGAAAGCCTTTCAGATGACATTGGAAGTTGCGAGGGATGAAGCTGATGTCGCTTCAGGTAGTTTTCTCGTAAACGAATTGCCTGCCCAAATTTTGTTTGATTCTGGAGCCAAATTCTCCTTTATATCACATGAATTTGGTAGAAAACTAGTTTTGCCTATTGTTAGACTAGATGATGCTTTATTAGTTGAAGTTGCTAGTGGCAAGTTTGTACCTGTTAGCCATCGCATGAAAAACATCTTAATTGACTTGAATGGGAATAAGTTCCATGAGGAATTATTGCCTATAGAACTGAATGCTTTCGAAATCGTTTTGGGAATGGATTGGCTAGCGCCAACGACGCCGAAATATTGTGCAAAAAGAAGATAGTCAAAGTAAACCCGCCAGGGAAAGAGTCATTTATGATGTATGGGGACAAATGCAGAGTAAGTTCTGGGATCATTTCTCTAATGAAAGCCAGAAAGTGTTTGGCCAAAGGATGTACACCATATTTGGCATTTGTGATTGATGCAAAGAAGGAGAAAAAGGAGATGCAGAGCATTCCTGTCGTGTGTGATTATCCGGAAGTATTTCCCAAAGATCTTCCCGGATTACCACCTGATAGACAAGTGTAGTTTAGAGTAGACTTGTCACCATGGATGACGCCAATTGCAAAAGCACCTTATCGATTAGCACCGAAGGAGATGAAGGAGCTGATGATGCAACTTCAGGAGTTATTGGACAAAGGTTTCATTAGACCTAGTTCATCGCCCTGGAGAGCTCCGGTGTTATTCATGAAGAAGAAAGATGGAAGTATGAGAATGTGCATCGATTATAGAGAGCTGAACAAGGCAATGATAAAGAATAGATATCCATTGCCGAGGATTGATGACTTGTTCGATCAACTACAAGGTTCAAGTTATTTTTCAAAGATCGACCTAAGGTCAGGATATCATCAGCTGAAAGTAAGAGAGCAGGATATAGAGAAGACTGCATTCAGAACACGATATGGACACTACGAGTTTCTGGTTATGTCGTTTGGACTAACCAATGCTCCAGCAACATTCATGGATTTAATGAATAGAGTGTGTAATCCGTTCCTTGATAAATCCGTGATAGTGTTCATTGATGACATTCTGATTTATTCAAAAAGCCAGGAGGAGCATGGTAGACACTTACGAGAAGTGTTAGAAGTCTTGAAGAAGGAGAAGTTGTATGCTATGTTCTCCAAATGTGATTTTTGGATTCGAGAAGTCCAATTCTTGGGTCACGTGGTCAACCAAGAAGGTATAATGGTTGATCCAACAAAGATTGAAGCTGTGATGAAGTGGGAACAACCGAAAAGTCCCATGGAGATCCGAAGCTTTTTGGGATTAGCCGGATATTACCGAAGGTTTATCCAAGGCTTTTCTTCGATCGCTAGTCCATTAACAACTTTGACCCACAAAGGAGCTGCTTATGCTTGGAATGTTAAGCATAAATAAGCATTCGAGAAGCTAAAGAAGAAGTTATGCGAGGCACCGATTTTATCTCTACCCGATGGAGTTGAAGACTTCGCTGTTTATAGCGATGCGTCTGGGGTTAGATTGGGTTGTGTTTTGACCAAAAGAGATAAGGTGATCGTGTATGCATCTCGACAGCTGAAAGAGCATGAAAAGAACTACCCAACTCATGATTTGGAGTTGGCAGCGGTAGTTTTCACTCTAAAAATATGGAGGCATTACCTCTATGGCATGAAGTGCAAACTTTTCACTGATCATAAGAGTCTTCAATATCTCTTTGGTCAGAAGGAATTGAATATGAGGCAACGACGATGGCTTGAATTACTTAAGGACTACGACTGTGAAATATTTTACCACCCCGATAAAGCAAACATTGTTGCTGATGCTCCCAGTCGGAAAGTCAATCTTGAAAGAAAAAGGCCCAGAGCGTTGAGAATAGAAGTTGTCTCGACCATTGTGGAAAGTATAAAGAAAGCTCAAGAGGAAGCTTCTGAGAAGAATGACCGAAAGGAGGAACGTTTGGGCAAAACGTTGGTGTTCGGTATAAACAGTCATGGACTGAAGGTATTCCAAGATCGGGTTTGGGTACCTAAGTCAGGAGGAATAAGAGATCTTTTGATGGAAGAAGCTCACAAAACCATGTACTCCATTCATCCTGGTAGCACAAATATGTATAGGGACCTGAAACTCTATTACCGGTGGTCGACGATGAAGCTCGACATTGCAAAGTATGTGGCCGAGTGTGTGACTTGTACAAGAGTCAAGACGCAACATCAGAAACCATACGGGAGTTTAGATCCTTTACATGTGCCTATGGGTAAATGGGAAGACATTGCTATGGATTTTGTCACTAAACTACCCAGGACAAAGAAAGGTCACGACATTATTTGGATGGTCGTTGATCGATTCACTAAGAGTGCGTATTTCATAGCAGCCAATGAGAAATGGTTTATGGATAAGCTTGCGAACTCTTATGTGAAGGAAATTGTGAGACTTCACGGTGTTCTGTTAATGATTGTGTCAGATCGTGACAGCTGTTTCACCTCACGATTTTGGAAAAGTCTACAAGAGGAATTGGGTACCAATTTGTGTTTAAGTACAGGTTTCCATCCATAGACTGATGGTCAGAGCGAACGGATGATACAAACACTTGAAGATATTTTGAGAGCATGTACCCTGGAATTCCAAGGTAATTGGGATGAACATTTACCATTGGTAGAATTTTCCTACAATAATAGTTTCCACTCGAGCATAAAGATGACACCTTATCAAGCTTTGTACGGACAGAAGTGTTGTACGCCGTCTTGTTGGCTTGAGGCTGGGGATAAGCAATTTATGGGACTGGAGATAGTCCATCAGACCGCCGAAAAGCTTAAAATAATTAGGGAAAGAATGTTAGCTGCTCAGGATCGTCAAAAGAGCTACGCTGACAACAAGCGAAGACCGATGACTTTAGAAGTTGGAGATTCGGTTTTGCTTATAGTCTCACCGTGGAAGGGACTTATAAGATTTGGTAAAAGGGGAAAATTAAGTCCAAGGTTTATTGGACTGTTTAAAGTTCTTTAGTGGATTGGGAACCAAACTTACCAGCTCAAACTACCAGAAGAACTGAACGGAATTCATAACACTTTCCATGTGTGTTATTTGACGAAGTTCACGGGAGAAGTTCCCGATATGATTCCACTTTCGGATTTGATAATCGATGAGAACAAAAGGTTGATTGAAGAACTAGAGGCATTCGTTAACCGAAAGACTAAAAAGTTGCGACGCAAGATGGTCGAGTTAGTGCTTGTCCGATGGAAACATGCGAATGGGCCAAATCTCACCTAAGAGACGGAGATTGACATGATGAGTTGCTATCCGCATTTGTTTGTTGATGTGTGATTCCGGGGACGGAATCATCCTAAGGTGGGGAGAATTGTAACGCTCCTGTTTTTGGGCTTGCCATTTTTAGCAATGTAATAGTCTAGGTTAACCTTTGTAACCCATTTGAAATAATAAGAATGTATTATTTGCGAATTATGTGTTTTATACTTATCTGCTTAATTATGTGATTTGATTTAATCAAGAATAAAAATAAGCGTAAAAATGAAATATTAGATAAAGCCGATATCTATGGATAATGTTGTAGTAGTTGAGACGAGGTTTCCGAATATATGAAGAATGCCGAAATCCAAGTTATAACGAAGAAGTTATGACATGTTGAAGTTTCGCGACAGAACCGACACAACGTTGAATGACGTAAATAGTGAATTTACGTTAGAGCGATATTTAGCCTTAGTGATCTAAACGAATGTTGTAGAGTTCGTTAAACTGAGAGCGTGCATAAAAAGAATGCCCAAATCTGACTTCGTATGAGGAAGTTATGATTTTCTGAAGTTTCGACTTAACAGTATGTAGCCCGAATACTCGATTCGAGATCGAGTGATTGTTGGTCGAAATAATCTAAATGAGAATCGAAGATCTCGTTGATAGTAGAGCATTGGTGAAAAGATAGACGAAAACGGACGTCAGATGAAGAAGTTATGAATTTATAACGAAGTTTTTCTGTCCCGGCCTACTAAAAATTAATAATAAAAAATAAGGTCAAAATTAGCCAACGGAGTCTAAATGAAAGTTGTATAGTATGGTCTGACCTATGCGTGGAAATAAAGAACGTTAAAAACGGAGCTCGTATGTGAAAGTTACGCAATTTAGAAGTTTGACGAGTCAAATTACGCCGAGCGTAATTTGAGTACGCCCAGCGTACTCGGATGAGTGCAAGTTGCCTGACCAATACTCGAGTGCTACTAAGTGACGCATGCAGTGACGTTGAGTACGCCCAGCGTAAGGCTTGGCACACCCAGCGTACTGAGTACGCCCAACGTACTTGGAGTTATGCCCAGCGTAATCCCAGACCCAACACCCTATAAATAGAAACCGAGATCAGCCATTTTCCTTGCCATTTTTCTTTCTTTCCCTCTAGTTTTCGCCTTGGTTTGCGTGCCAATTATATCCTGAAGCCCCGGTATTATTATCGAGCCCCGAAGCAAGTTCCGAAGTCTCGAAGATCCCGAGAAGTGAAATTCCCGAGCCGAAGCTCTGCCCGCGAGGAGCCCGGTTTTTGTGAAGATCTTCCAGATCTACCGAAGAATACTACTTCTACAAGTCATAGTGCTGTATATTTTGTTGTTATATGTGTGAATGTATATTCACTTTCTTCTATCTCATAGATATGATTTATTCTCTATGAAATACGTGTTATGTGTATGTGTCTCATCTGTTGTTTGGAGTCTGTATTGAATGAGAATGTTATACAGGTTTTTAAACTATGTATAAAAATATATATTTTTATCTACTAATATGTTGGGTAGAACATGGGTAGATAGTTGATGTGTGATAAACAAATTAGAGGCCTCGATGTTGTTGTTGTTGATCTAGTTATTCAACGGAGTATGGATAATGACCACAGACTCTTTCTAGACAGTCCTGTGGAACGCTAGTAGGCTCATAATCTGTAGGTGTTGTGAACGATGTGTTCACCAGTGTACTCTATCCCCCTCATGGTTTCCTTTAGGACATCTACTGTAGAGGAAACCCCTTTGCAGTAAGGTCTGTCCCGATGAAATTCGTAGATTAGGTCCCTTATAATAGATGTTGTTTTAGGGACGTAAAGTAAGGATAACAGGAATGGGTAATCGGGTTATTGTTGGTTGGTAAAAGTAAATATAATTATTTATTGTGGGTTGAAAACCCTATATGCTCACCAGGCTCCCAAGCCTAACCCACTCAGTTTATTGTATTACAGGTAGTGGCGTGAGGGAATAAGATTGATGAATCATCAAGTTGTTTTGTTTACAAGTCTGTATATGTATATATTTGTTGAATGACTTGTAATGTTATCGTTTATGCTTTATGGTCTGTATCCGAACATGACATCCCGATTTTTGATTATGAAATGAAATTATATTTCTTTATGAACTGTTTTGATAAAAATCTATTTTATCATGTTTTGTTTTTTTGGGAACAAATTCCGCATCTCTTTTAAAATAAAAAAGATTTACTCTGAAAATGTTTAAAAAGCATAAATGAAACCAGTCTTTTCTGACCGAGGTTTTGGGGATGTCACACTAGGTACGCTCCATTTACCATTCACTCGAGTCATTCAGGACAAAACTAGACGACAAACTGCCCTAATCGACTTCGTAGTCATACGACACCCCTCAGAATACAACATCATACTGGGGCACCCAACCCTATTAAGATTCGGAGCAGTCTCATCGACGGTCCTCGGGATAGTCAAATTCAGTACAAGTCAGAGACCGGGCGTAGTTCTAGCCACACCACCGAAGGAACTCAAATGTTACGAAATCATGCAACCAAAAGATATCTCAGTACATACCAAAAGCCCAAACCAGACCCGTCGGATGGGGGAGAAGTAATCAACAGGGAACACCCAGACCAACGAGTGACCGTAGGGACGACCCTCCCTGCAAAAGTAAGAGAAGCACTGGTGTCACACCCCAAAACCGAGAACGGCGGAATACGTTCTGGGGTGGAGGACGTCATGTCAAGTATCACAACATATGCAATATAGTAATCAAAGTACAACAACCATTCCATTAATAGTAATAGTTTTACATAGATTACATTTCATAGCAACATCAAAGTGAATATAGAACATAACATAGATACAACTTGGTTCTAGGCTGACTTCGCAAAAGCTCATGGGATGTACTTGTCTATCGATGACTTGAGAATACAAATTATTTTGAAAGCGAGTGTCAGCATTTTTATAATGCTGGTGAGTTCATAAGTATTTAATGACATTAGTATAAATACACATTTTTATTCAAAATAACCTCATGAAAGATGGTAGTTTAGAATCTACAGAGTGTTAGAGTTCTTTTCAGAAAATCCTATATTTTCTAAATAAAAGTAGTCTTCTACCAAGACTCAACCGTTCTAGGTTTAAACCGAAGAGTATCTTTATCAAAAGCAGTCTTCTACCAAGACCGGACAGTTTTAGGGTTTAAGGAGTAACTTCCCAAAAATACTATCATTATCAAAATATAGTTTTTACTTTTAAAGGAATTGTGAGAAAAATCACAAGTAAAAGTAATAAGGGAAAATAATATTATATCTCAGTAGTGATACAGCTGGCTCAAAGTAAATAAAACATAGACTCCAGGCGGAACGCCTCGCAAAGTCTAAAAGTGAATAAAACATAGACTCCAGGCGGAACGCCTCGCAAAGTCTAAAAGTGAATAAAACATAGACTCCAGGCAGAACGCCTCGCAAAGTCTAAAAGTGAATAAAACATAGACTCCAGGAGGGTATCGTATGAATAATACGCCTGGCTCAGTCTAAAGGTGAATAAAAAGGGGTTGAATGTGAACTCGTGTGTAGCCATGCCGATTGACGATCGAATCCTTGATGACCCTCCAGGTCACGCGTAGAGTTAGTAACATTATATCACCCATGGGCCTTACCGGCTCCGACTGTAGCTAGCAGTCAGGATGCGGGAGTGTCTGTCCCATATAGATCTATACACATGATGTCCGCTCTCCCTCCAGGAGACTCTGGTTACACGGCGATGGCGCTATGAAGCGTCGTATCAGGAAATAGTGTGTCACATTCTATTTAAAGTATTATAATAATAGTACAGACTCACGAATGAACTGACTCTTGTGGAATTCTTCGTACTAGAAAGAGTAAATAAAATCTCCTAACTATTCCTATAATAGTTACTAATGTTTCAGGTATATGAATGATGAATGGAATAATGCCCTTCCTACCCAAAGGAAATGAACTGGATGAAGGAAACCTTTATGACTATATATGTATACATGATGTATAACTAATAGTTAAACGACCTTTGGATGGATAACCGTTACCCTTAAACCACATCCAAACAAGGAAAAGGAATGTCGGCGGGTCAGCCTTCCTAAGTCCTTTAAACATTACTTATATAACTATACATATACAGGCATGCATTTAACGATATAAAAGCATAGAAGAAACTTTGGTAAAACCTTTGGAAAAATCTTTGATAATCTAAAAGAGAAATTTATACTCTAAGAGTCTTAGATTCGAAATTCTTACTTCTCCTCTTTAGCCTCTAATTTTCTAGGGTTTGGGTGTGAGCTATTAGAGGCATGACACTTGTGGCGCTTGCTTCCAAGAGTATTGAAGAAAGGATTTGACTAGTTTATTTGCAATAATAAACTGAGGTATGTATTTTCTAATACCCCTTTAATAATTTTGAAAATAGCAATGTAGTTCTAGAGTTCTTGGTATCTAATAGTTGTTTGCAAATCATAATGAAAACATAGATCCTTACGATGCATGTTGTCACACCCCCAAACCAGAACGGTGGAAATTTTCGGTGGCGGAGGACGTCATATGTAGTATCACAACACATGCATCATAGTAATCAAAGTAACAAACAACCATTGCATTTATATTAAAGTGTTTACAATGTACGCGATTCACAAAAGATTGACTCCAAAAGTAAATAACAAAACAAGACATGAAGCTACTATACTCCATCTTCTGAATCCCAGTGCGCATACCTGTCTACTAGTTTCCAGAGAATATAAGTTATTTTGAAAGAGTAGATCAGGATTTAAGCTGGTGAGTTCATAAGTATTTTAGTTATGAAAAGTAAACTGTAAGTTCTTTAGAAAACTTCGTCTATTCCTCTAGAAAATCCTATATTTCCTAATGTGATGATTGATAAGTAAAAATGACTCTACAATTCCTTCTATGAGTACTAAATGGATAAAAGTTATATACAATTTAGAGTAAACAGACAATCAATTGTGTGAATCTACCCTAAGCCCACAACCAAACAAGGAACAGGAAATGAGGCGGAAGTCACACATCCCATTGTTTGTTAGATCTTCATTTTATATAACCCTGGTGTATTCATTTGTTACTTATGGAGTTAACTGTAATAGTTCTTTATATTTGATGAAAACATTCTTTAAGAAAATCATATATTTCCTTTAGTAAAAATGGTAACCACAATAGTTCCTTCTATAATCACTTAGTTTATACTAGCTATATATAATCTAATATCGAATGGACAGTTAAATGTATGAATCTGCCCCAAGTCCACAACCAAACAAGGAACAAGAAGTAAGGTGGAAAACACACATCCAATTGCCTATCGGATATTAATTATATATAACTCTGATGTATAAACTAAGGTATTATATAATTAACCACTAAAGTTCCTTTAATTTATACTGGTTTAATTAATACAAATTAAACCTTTATAGAAAGTTTCTAGTTTCACTTACTTAATGAACTATCCGAAAAGTATGTTTTTGTACTAGAAAGCGGTATACTGAATTTGTATGCTATGACCTGACCCATACTGTTACTCCCTATGATTACTAGGTGTGTATATATATATATATATATATATATATATATATATATATATATATATATATATATATATAGCTAAAATCGAATAGAGAGTAGACTGTGTGAATCTGCTCTAAGCCCACAACCAAACAAGGAACAGGAAATGAAGCGGAAAGCACACATCCTACTGTTTGTCGGAACCGATTAATATACATCCCTAATGTATCTACCGAGGAATCATAAAGTTAGCATTATAGTCCCCCTTCTAACTGAATGTACCAAGACCCGACTGTTCTGTTTGTTTGTTCTTTTGTAAGAATGTATGTTTTCCCAAGTTTATGACCATCTTTACTAGAAAATAGTTTGAATTAACTTTTATGTGAGAATATCACTATATGAATGTAATGGGAAAATGAAAGTGTGCAGTAATGTTGTATAAAGTAACTACTGAAGCACTAACTACCTTAAAACCAATTTTTTAATTAAGGTTAAAATGTGATGTGGTTATAACCACACTGATTGACTAGTATTTAACACGACGACCTACTGGCGTCGAAACTGATGTGACATTTGTCACCCCTTGGCTTGTCTGCTGGACTTTAGCTAACAGTTGGGATAGATCTATACACACAATGCCCGCTCTCCCTCCAGGAGACTCTGGATACAAAACGCGACATAACAAGTATATTTCTATGCCGTGAAGTAGTATTTTCACATTATTGTTATCTTGTTCTTGTAAAAGTATGTATGTTCCTTTCTGTTCTTGTTATAGTATGTTCCTTTCTGTTCTTGTTATAGTATGTTCTGCACCCCTAAACTATACCTACTATAGTTTACCAGTATGTTTGTTTTGAACTGTCCTTGATTTGTAGAATAGACTCGATTATCGATTGAGTTATGCATGTACTTTAAAAACGGAGTTTTATAAACAATAATCTAACATCATTTAAAAGACTTTTTGAATTGATTTGATCACTTACAAAGCATAAGAAATCCTTAAATGTGATGGTTATCACAGGTAAACATTAACACAATAATATTGTGTTCAACTTGTATTCCCTCGCTTAAAAGCATTTAAAACATTTACAAGATTGATTATAGGGGTATGAACTCACCTTATGTGGCCCAAAGGAAGGATGGTTCACGGCCCAAACTGATGGGTGTTCACGACCCACTTGATGAGTAGTTCACGGACCAAGTTGATGTTCACGGCCCAACTTGATGAAGAACACTTGAAGATCTTGGTGTTTTGGTGATTGTTTGAAGATCCTAGTAAGCTTCTATGAAGTATCAAAGGAAAGGGGGTGTTTAGGAGTGAAAGATGGTGTTCTTGAAATATGATACTTGAGAGAGAATGGAGTGATTGCAGCCAAGAGAAGAAGAAGTGAAGGAAAAGTGGCTAAAACTCATCTATATACCATGAGTTCACGACCTAAGAGGGGTTCATGGTCGTGAAAATGGTCATTGGTCGTGAGCCTCACTTGTTGAGGTTTTATGGCTCAAATGTTGTTGTAGGCTCTTGGTTCTTACGTGATTCACTTCCTAACATGCAACCCTTACGTATACTAGGCTTAGAACTCATTAAAATGACCTTTAACAAGGCTAAAAGGTAATAGAAACAAGTCTGAATTTTGATTGACTGGATTGACTTTACAAGATAGAAATTTACGGGTTGTCACACATGTGAACTTAGGGTTTATGTTTTTCCGCCAAAAAAAGTCTTATAACATATCAAACCCATCATATAAGGGATGTTAGTTAGATAGAGAGAGTATCCTTAGTGAGGTTCTTACATTCGAAATTGTAATCGAGCTTCTTACTCTCTAATCAAAAACCATATCTTATTTACCTACTTGTTCATCCAATTTTGTATTTGAAAACATGATCTTTATCTTTTAGAATCTATTTGATCCTACAAGTAGTATCAAAGCAAGGATTTCTCTAAGCCTTTTTCAAATCTCTAAATTCATTCATGTTCTTTGAGTTTTTCTATTGTTACATTGAATTTCTAGATCTGTTCTGCATTTTGCAATTGAAAAGTTGATCTAAAATTCTTTGTTCAAATCACTTGTTTTGGTTTGAATTTTGATCTTGCTTATTGATTTGATTATTACTCAAATTTTCATTTGCATCATGTCAAAAGACGTTTTTCATGTTATCATATTCAATCTATCTAGTAGCATTAGTTCAAATACTAGACTTCCAATTTTGTTTCGTGGAGATTATGAATTTTGGATGCTACATTTTAAAGACTACATCTATAGAATTGAAACTTGTGGATCGTACATATGGAAATCCATCACTGAAGGTGCATTAATTCTCTAAGACAAAACAAGAAGTTTATTCGGAAGTAGATTTAGACAACATTATTGGCAATAATTCTGACATAACCAAAGATGAGAATGAGAAACTTCAAAATGATTTGAAAGAAAAAAGAGAGTTACGCTTTGCACTTGCTCCAAACACTTTCAGACTCGTGATTTCTTGCAAATCTGCAATAGATATATCGAAACGTCTGAAGGAACTTTATTCTGGAGATGTTGACCAAACTCATTATGTTCAGACGTCACTACTTCTAGCGTTTGGATCATATAAAAAAAGTTGGAGAGTCAATCACTCAAGTTTTAGAGAGATTTAATTATTTGTTAAACAAAATGACGAAGTATAATTTGCCAAGAGAATTGATCGAGGAAAAATTGACCTTCATGAATGGGTTATATCCTGAATGGAAGTTAAAAATGTCACCTATAAAATCACATGAACAGAATAAAAACTATAGGCTTGCACAAGTTGTTGGTATTCTAAAGTTGCATCAGATGAAGTCATGGAAGGTACAAAATTTGTTGTTGATGTACGTCCTTTAGCTCTTGTTACAACAGAGGAAGTAATGAAAGTGAAAAAGTCTAAGGAGAAAGTTATTGTTGTGATTCTGACTCAGATGCAACAAATGATGGGTTTACTAGTGAAGAAAAAGCTCTCACGGTTAGTAATTCAAATAATTTTTTTAAGAGGCAATGGTAATGCGACGACTGAAGGTGGAGGTAATTGTTACAAGGGAGGAAATTCAAATGTTGAAAAGTATAAAGATGAAGTAAATAAAAAGTTATCAACAAGAAGAAGAGAAGAAAGAAAAAAATTTGATGGGTCATTGTAATGGGAATAATCATTTTGCAAAGGAAAAACTGCTTTCGTACGATCTCTTTCTTTTTCGGATGAAGGTGAGTGGCAAAGTCTGGTTCAACTAAGGAGTAGGTCGTCCTATCTGATAGAGCGGGTAATGATCAAATTATTTTTTTCGTATTTGGGGATGAATTTTTGTATACAAAAAAGATCGACTTTGGGCTATGTGCAAGTAATGGCAATATACTTTTACATTTTCCTTTATTTGTGTATAAATATGAAAGATTGATTATGTTCATTCACTTCTAACACTTTACACCATAATTTGTTTCGTCTATGAGCTAAAATGTTTTAGTTACATCGAACACATCAAACTAAATATTATATGTTGTTATTTACTTTTTATAGTTTCAAATAAATAAATAAAACTAACATACAAAAAGTAGGACTTACCTTTTAAATAAAAATATAAGTTAAATTTTTTATTTATATTATACATTTGTAAACGTTATATTATTTAATGAATACAAAACTACAAGATGTTAGGATTTTTAATACTCTATATTCAATATCATTTCTTTGAAAACCATTAATTATTGAGTATATAAATAAAATTTTGTTAGTAGATAAGGTTAATAGCATTTATTAGTTTATAATGTTAGTATTTAAAAGTGACTAATTTTGTATTTTTTTTCATACAGGACATTATTCTTTCATTTAATAAATTAATTTATCTATATTTTTAATCACTGAAAATATCGTTATTTGTTTTTTTAACTGTTTTAGTTATCATCATACAACGAATGAGAAGACAAATGGGCAACAAGTTGCGTAAAAAATGCATTTTATATTTTATGTAGATAAATCAATTTAAATAATTTTTTAAATAGAAAAATAAAAAGATAAAAGATAAGAATTTGAATTGTATTATTTTTTTTTACGTTAAAAGGAAAAATTAGATGGACATGAGCTACCCTGGAACGAATATAAGCACGTGGTTTCCAAGTCTCCATTAAGTTCTTAACCGATCTTGCCACCCAACAACCAGACATCAAGACAACAATGCATATGCATTAATACATAATGGGCAATTGGGTAACAATCAACATTAACAGAACCACCATTTAAGCCGTGGGTCCTGAACCGGCTGGACCGCTGGACCTTAACATGAAAAGCCCAATACAAGCCAAATGCTCATGGCCCGACGGCCGGCCGGACCCGACCCAAATATTGGACAAATAATTGATCCGATATTAGTTATGAGATTTTGAATAAGAAAATGACAAATGTGACTGTATTTTGTGATTTTACAGCTTAACTATTATTATATTATATTTTTTTTCCATGTAAGCTGTTATATTTTGAAATTAACAAATATTGATCCTTCACTGTTAGTTTTACATATTATCATGATGAGCTGATATTTTTTTTCCCCACTAAAGTCTCTTCGTTTTAACTTTTTTATAATTTGACCATTATAATAATTTTTTATATTTTTTATTTTGTTAAAGACGTCATAAAATAATATAGGTAAACTTTTTGTTTTGCAATTAACCGACATTAACTAATTGTGGGATTTTTTATTCATGAGGTTAGTTTACCTCAAGCTACTCATAAAATCTAACGAAGTTTGAATCACTGTGATCAACAATCACAATATTTGATCTGACATATATTTGTCAAAGTTTTTGTTAGAAGTATTTGTTTGTGAAAGGAACACAAAACATTCCTACTTGCCTTTAATTTTTATTCTCCTACATCTCGTGTAAAAATTAATGTAGCTATTTATTATTAGGACATCAATATTGTTTTTTGGAACGATGGAAAAGTATATTAGAAAAACTACTAAGGTGTTAAATCAAAATATTACAAAGAAGACAAAGCAAGAGTTAATGTATTTTAGATGACACTTTTAGTAAGATATTTACTAAAAAAGTAAAGAATTTATATCACAGTATTATATACTTATAAAAGGTTCTCGGTCCTTGAGTTTATAACATTTTAAATCAAACTGTTGGATCCGAGTTATACCTTTCCTGGGAAAATGATTTGGAAGGGTAATTATATTTTTGTCTTGTTCATATTTAGATAATTTTTTTATATATATTTGACCATTTAACTTTTTAAATATGTTCATGTATTATCATTGTCACCGGCTAGCACAGGTAACAATAATAACATGTGAACACATTTAACAAGTTAAATGTTCAAATATCTACAAAAACACATAAATTACTTAAATATGCATAAAACGAAAAGTTAATTACCCTAATAAGTCATTTTTTCCACTTTTAATAACGATGTTATTTTTCAAATTTGTTTGTATTATTTTTCCAAACATTATTTCTAAAGTGTTCATATTGATTGATTATGTATCCCATTTATAGTCTTTTAATTTGACAAATCAATTTTCTACTAATTTATTTTTAGCAAAAACTTACTATCATAAATTAATTAAATATTGATCAATTCTAAACTTTACTTTTTAATTAATAAATATGTTTTTTTATTAAATATTTTATATGGCCTCTTATATATTTTTTTCTTTTATTTTTAAGAATATATGTAATTTTTTAAAGTAAATAGTTTCTAACAATAAAATTAAATAAATTAAATATGTAATAATAAGTATGGAGAGTCTTTTTAAAAAAAATACATTATGTAGCAAATAAAAAAAAATCTATATAATGTAAATATTTTAAAATTATTACAACTTTTTTACACTTTTTAATTACAAGTTTATAAACTTTTTAATTTTTTTAGTACAAACTTTTTAAACTATTATTTAACGAAAGTATTTTATAATGTTATAAAAAGTATTAAATTGTCATACAAAATCTTTGAAACACTTTAAAATGTTGTAAAAGAAAGTTTAGAAATAATTGTATGAAAGTTATAAAAAAAATGTATGAAAATATAAAAAAATAAAATAAAAACTTGTAAGAAAAATTTAAAACATTTAGAAAATATTTGGTTTAAAAGCATTTGTATGAAAATTATATAAAAATATAAAAAGAAAGTTTAAAAAATAATAAGCAAAGTTTAAAACATTTTATTAGAAAAACCTATAATAAAAAAATATAATAAGAATATTGTAAGAAATTATAAAAAGTCATAAAAATTTTGTAAAAAAAAATGTTCACATTTAGACAATTTTTTTTGTATGAATTTGACCATTTAACTTGTTAAATATTTTTTACATGTTATCATTGTCACCTGAGATAGCAGATGACAATGATAATAGGTGAACACATTTAACAAGTTAAATAGTTAAATGTGTACAATAAAAATTACCTAAATATAAAAAAGACTAAAATGTAATTATCTTGCCAAGTCATTTTCCAATATTTCTACATTCTTTATTTCATATCACATTTTCTACTTGTGTTACCTTAGAATAAATCTTTAACGGTCCAACATGTTAGGTTTACGTGGTTGGCATGACAATCACAACTTTTATTGATTATCAATTGTTTTATTTTTTAGTAAAGTGGGTGTTTGATATGTTTTTAGTGGGTTTTGATAAAATGTTGAATCTAACTCGATCAGATTTAGACGATTTGATACCACAACTAGAAACATTTATTTCAATCTTATAGCCTTTGATATGTCTTTTACTGATCTTATAAAAAGTTGTGTCTAATACAAAGTTTTGACTCAGTTAGATTTGACTCAGTCAACAGCTATCAAACATGCATTTTATATCATTTTGACCATATTAACTGTTAGTTTTGTATTCGTTTGGTCCACGATCATTTTTTTTTGTAAAATACATCATTAAACTTGTTGGTCACCGGTTAATTATACCAACATTTTATATTTTACATGGATTCAAAGGTAAACCGATGATATGACAACGTTGGGTCCATCATGCTCGGAGAAACCCGTCCAACATGTTTGCCATGTGGGCATATTAATTTGTTTTTCTTTTTCTTTATCTTTAGAAACCTCTAAATCCCTTCAACTAAAGTTTATTACTTATTTATTTTTATTTTTTTATAAATTTTTTTAATGCTGATTTAACCTCTTGACCCCGATTAAGAACAACACTATTCTTTCTTCCCTTTCTTCGACCACCTTGTCCACCTAGTTTATGTTTATGGGTCGCAGCCTCGCAGGTTTGTTTGGGAGTTGCTAATTAATTACTATTTCCTTCTTGTTTGAAACAAATTGTTGTATACATCTAAAGATTTTTGAAACTAATGAAGTCCCGAAAAAACGCACATATGTAGATTGTAGTTTGTAGAGTATCAATCCTATAACCACTCTAAGATGGTGTATGTATATTTTATGGGCTTAAAATCTTATAATTGGTAAATTTAATAACATAAATAACGGAAGCAAATGCCACGTGTGCAAGGCAAATAATGGTGAGGGCAAACAACGAAGCAGTTGAGTAAAGACGTAAGCGCCACTTGATCAGCCAGTAGTACTTCTCACATGCACTCCCCCCTGGCCCCTGCTGCTTAAAATATCTTTTTTCCCATTTTACCCTTCGCATCTTGAAGATTGATATTTACATAAATATTCTATACAGGGGTTGGCAAAAAGAAAAAAACCTTACGAAATTCCACATTTACATAAAATAAACTTATAAATCTGTTTTGTATCATTAATTTCTTTAACTTATACAAACATTTAAAAATTAGTTTTTGATTTTTCAAAAAAGTAACACATAGTTGTTCACTCTTTGTTGAGCGGAGACTTGCCTACAAACGAGAGTACATAAGGTTCTTTTTGAAAAACATTAAAAAAAAGGTTTAAATTTCAAATGTCCTTGTAAATTAAAATACATATTCAAAATCCAAACAGTATATTTTACTAACTTATCTACAAATAAACACATGCAAAAGTTTTATTTACAGGACCCTTTTATTTATATGCACTTATTTTACAAAATTATGTCTAACATCGTAAGATCTATTATGGTTGCTATGATCTCGATCATAATTTTAAATTCTACTATCTTAAGGCTGTGTTTGGCATGGTACAGCTAGCTTATTTTTCAAACTTTTTTATGTTGTCGTGTTTGGTAAGCCAAAAAGTAGCTTATAAGCTAGCTTGCTTTTTGAAAAGCTACTTAGACTAGCTTTTTAGGAGCTTTTTTTAAATTTTCCAAATACACCCCTTAATTAATTATAGAAACACATATTCTTACATGTCCTTTTATGTAATTTTATATATTTCAGCTAGTTTTACCAAACGTTATTTTTTATCAGCTAGCTTTTCAGCTATCAGCTAGCTTTTTATTTAATAGCTAGCTTTTTATTTAACAGCTAGCTTTTCAGCCATCAGCTAGCTTTTCAGCATACAGCTAGCTTTTCAGCTAGTCCGCCAAACATAGCCTAAAATTCTATACGAGAAAAACGATCTATATGGCATTGGACCAACTAGTTCACACAAGATCTCATTCTAAAGTAAGATCTGTATGTCATTGGACCAACTAGTATGTTAAGACCTTCCTCTGAGATTATATCACATCCTTAGGCTTTATTTTATATAGCTAAATCTAAAAAAAAAACTCATAAACTTTTTACATTTTTCCGGTTTAAACTAAAAGGTTTCTTTTATTACCAATCGAAAAAACTGTAAATTTAGTACTTGTGGTTTACAAAAATCTTTGGATAGGGTTCAAAAAGTTTTTAACTTGGATGACAGGTCCAAAATCATAGTTTTTCTGGGTTTTTTGTCCCTGATACACTTGAAAAGTCGATTTTACCATTTTCATTTCTTTTTTCTATTTTCTTTATTTAATTTGGTATTTAAATAATTAAAAAAACTAAAATCTCTCTCTCTCTCTCTCTCTCTCTCTCTCTCTCCCAACACCCAAGAACACCTTCATAATCTCAAGAACACTCAATAACATATTCATGAACTTAAGAATATCTTCCATAACCACCACCCTT
This sequence comes from Lactuca sativa, assembly GCF_002870075.4. Lineage (NCBI taxonomy): Eukaryota > Viridiplantae > Streptophyta > Magnoliopsida > Asterales > Asteraceae > Lactuca > Lactuca sativa. Next base: position 78,797,351 of record NC_056628.2, on the reverse strand, counting down.
TGACCACTGTCTGCCACCACCGCCACCCTTTGACAACCGTCCGCCACCACCTTAGTATGCCACAGTGCCACCACCACTGTATGCCACCTCCATATATGGTTCCACCATTACCCATAATCCCCTCACCCTCCATCATTCACCTCCTCCGACAACCTCTTTTCAACCATCTCCGGCAACCGTTCGCCTCTGAACAAGACCATTGTTCACCTCCAACAAACACCACAGTTCACCTCCGCCAACAACAACCAATCACGACATCCACCACCATTGTTGAAATCTAATTCTAACCTCAAATCAAAACCAAGAGCTTAAACTCAAAATCTAACCTGCAACTCAAATTCTAACTCAAATCAAAGCATGATAATTGAAATTAAAAAGAATCTACCACCTAACTTCAAATCCCACCTTGATTTACACGATTAAAACAAGAATAGGCTTGTTGAATCGATTATAATTTTGAAACCCAGATGATGAAAGTTCATACCCAAATACTTTGAAGGTTGAATTATGAAGTTGATCAAGGATACAACGTTCCAAGGATACATGACCATCGATCTGATATTCAGAGATCAACAAGGAGGGGAGTGATGAACATTGTCGTTGCTTCCTGCGATTGATTTATCCCAAATGATGACAGCGGTGGTGTTAGAATTAGGGTTTTGGTAGCATCTCCGGTAATGGGGTGGAAGGCGATTTTGATGAAGGTATCATCATCAAGTTTGGTTTCATTTGATGCAGATGGTAATGCCAATGTGTGGATTATTCTATGGAGGTAGATGTGAACAAACACTATAGAAAATGAAGTTGGTGATTGGGTTGTGGGTGATCTGGAGAGAGAGAGAGAGAGAGAGAGAGAGAGAGAGAGAGAAAGAAAGAAAGAGAGAGAAAGAGAGAGAGATTTTAGTTTTTTTAATTATTTAAATACCAAATTAAATAAAGAAAATAGAAAAAAGAAATGAAAAGGGTAAAATCGACTTTTCAAATGTATCAGGGACCAAAAACCTAGAAAACCCTTGATTTTGGACCTGTCATGCAAATTAAAAAACTTTTTGGACATTATCCAAAGATTTTTGTAAATCACAAGGACTAAATTTGCAAATTTGTCTTACTAATTTAAACTAAACATTTTTCAATTTTTCATTTTGCTTGATTAGCAGGTTTCAGGTTATCTTTCCTTTTTTTTAAAACCCTCATTTTCATGAGTTCATCCAAATGACCATAGGTTATAAAAATGGTTTTTTTCCTAGCTTGGTATTGTTATATGATTGTATATAACACGGAAAAGAGTTCATATGAGGTCACATGAACAAAGGGTATAATTTTTTTCGAAGCTTGATATTGTTGGATGGATATATATAACACCGAAAACAATCTATATGATGCTTGGTATGTGGAAATGTTTCTATACTGACTGGAAGTCCTCACATAATCATCAAGATCTTTGGGGTAAAAAAATTGATTTCCTCTTGTTCTTTCTGGAATGGCATCGATTTCATGTTTACTCTCCGCCTTCATAACCAAGGTACTATTGTTGCTGAGAAGTAACCTACTCGATCCTACAATACCTTCTTGAAACTGCATAACACATATCCTAGTGCCAAGCATATAAAAAACACTTTGATAAACCACAATCCACCTTCTATAAATCACCAATATATAACCATCTATCTATAAAAAAAAATATACAATAATTAAGCTCCATTGATAAACGTAAAAGGAAATCAACGATTTTTTGTCAATAAGAAAGACATGAATTGTGATATTTGAGAGTAAGGCTCATCATTTGTCAAAAGTAAGAATTAAACGGAACTGAATTAAAAACATGTTTCATAAAACCAAAGTTATTGTGGAATCTATCAGTGAACCTAATCATAGAAGCATTTCATACAATCAATTGTATCCATGGATGAATAATGAACGTACCTAAGCAAAAACCCTAACAAAAACAACATTATGTTCCTAAAGAAAGACCAAAAACCTTCCAATATTAGTATACTAATATAGAAACAAATATGTCAATTAGTTCATACTAATAACCAAAGGGCTTCTAGCCTAACGGTATCCGGTGTTGCCCTCCCTCCATGAGGTTGAGGGTTCAAGTCCCTCCGTAGACATATGTGGATTTAAGGAGTAGTTTAGGAGTAGATTAGATTTTCCGTTTAAAAAAAGTTCATACTAATACAGTAGGTGTGGTCACTGATCATAATGGTGTACCCATCGCCCAAGCAATCAAATACTGACCTGATCACTCGGAGGCAACTGTGAGAGGTATTCGTTATTATACAAGAATTAACCATGAGCTAATGACAGTTGGACAAAAAACCTTGGAACAAACATATCCTAGGAAAGGTGCAATGTACACATAATCGTAATAAACAAATATAAAGAGCTACAATACAAGCAGTGTCCTTATGCAGACCGTACAAGAAACCAGGCAAGAGCCTGTATAACTCCTTTCTAGGAAGCCTATAAAAGTAAGCTTAGATAATTGAAAGAGGTACAACGACTCTTATGATTAGCAATTTAACAAGTTTCATACTTGACATCTAGTTTAGGCATCAGAGAGCAATACTGGTCTATCCCTCAGTATAGCTTTCTAACCTAACATTTGTCTACTTTTTGTTGTGTGCCTTCCTGTTTTGGCATTAGGAAAGGAGAACAACCCAATACCTATCAAGCATACAGGAGGCTACCTAGCAACATATCACAAGAAAGTTCAAAGATGCAGACAACACAATGTTAATGATAATAAGCATTTTAGGGTTTAATATCATGTTCGTTCTTTTAATATATTTAATAACAAGATGAAAGTTAACATTATGCTAGGATCAACTTCCTTCATCAAAGTATTATCAGGAACAAGCATCTCAGAAACAAGTGTCTTTGAATTTTCTCTTGATCATTCAAACAATCATCTCTTGCAAATAAAGAAACAAGCTGATTGGATTTAAGCACCTATAAACCTCTACTGCCTCATCTATGTGTTCTCAAGTAAACCCTTCTGCACCAACCTCATCTTCCTAATTATTATCACGCTCTCCTTTGGCTCTCTAATTGCCTTAACTATGGCATCGGTCGTCTCATTTTCGGTCATTAGTTAGCCAAGGACATGGGATCAGAAAACACGGTAGTGAGAGGGTGAAGCTAAGGGTCGATTGTTGTTTCTAGTGAGCTCACTGGTGTCAAGGGTTACCAAATGTAACCTTCAAACTGGGAATTCCAACCAAATAACAAAAAAATAAAGAAAAAATGTTCGGTTTAAATGGTTAAAAAAGGATTTTGGTTTAGGGCTAATGTCATAAAATCCCCTAAAGTTTTCAAAAAATATTCGATTTTACCCTTTGATGACTTTTAGGTTCAATCAAGCCTAAAATTTGAGAATTTTTTGCATTTTAGTCCTAGTCGGTTACTCGGTTGGTAACCGGTTACATGCATACTTGGCGTGCCACATAGGAGATGGGCTATTGTAGCCTTACTTAGCGATGAGGTGGCATTCCTTTTGTAACCACCCAAAAATTCAAGACAAATTTAAACTTTTAAAATCAACCCAAGTACCAATAGTTATTACAAAAAGGTTTCCAAAATGGTTTCATATTAGAGTTTCCCAGAAATCATTATCATAAATTGAGGAAGTGTACGGTCACGCCTTCGCCTTCCCACGATCATCTGTTGCACCTGAAACAATAAACTGAAACTATAAGCCTGAACGCTTAGTGAGTTACCCCCAAAATACCCATACTATGGGCCCAATCATCCGTCGGGATGGAATACCCCATGCCCCTCAACCATCGGGTTGGAATGCCAACATACTATGGGTCCAATCAACCATCGGGTTGGAATACCCGCGCATCATACATATATAATAGATACTATAGGTCCAATCATCCATCCAGATGGAATACCCCAGGCCCCTCAACCGTCGGGTTGGAATGCCAACATACCATGAGTCCAATCAACCATCGGGTTGGAATACCCCACATACTACGAGTCCAATCATCCTCGGGATGGAATACTCTCGGTCCACAACCATCGAGTTGGAATGCCTAATTAACCAATCAAACATGTATATCTACATCAGTTAATCATATAACAATCTATAAAGGCAACATATTAGGGTCTTGTCATCCTCGAGATGGAATACCCCATATAACCAGTCAAACATGTGTACATATACCTGATAATCATATAACAATCTATACAGATAACATACTGGGGTCCTATCATCCTCGGGATGGAATACCCCACAACTACCAAACAATCACATGCACATATAACAGGTGACTTCCTACCAGCATACAGACAGTCAGGCCAACTATCGATTACTAAGCATAACCATATCCAATATACCAGGATACCGATCTAACAGATCATACTGACATATAACCATCCTATCTACCTGGTTACCGAACTAACATATCACAACAATATCAATCCACATAACAATCAAAGGGTTAGCCTTGGTGCCTTAGACCCTTGAGTATAGTGAGGATAACTCACCTTGCAAAATGTTGAGCTGAAGAGATAAGATCAAATCCTCCGATCCCAGCCACGAACTCCACCACCTAACACTTTAATTAAACAATATTTGTAAGTGCCTAAATTACCAAAATACCCTTAGAAGTCAACTGGTCAAAGTCAACCTTCCTGATTGACCCTACTCGCCGAGTCAACCTATTGACTCGCTGGGTTCATAAACTTAGAAACCCCACAATTCGCGACTCGACTCGCCGAGTCACCCCATGACTCGTCGAGTCCTTCAATCTCCGAGTCATAGTCTTGTCCAACTCACTGAGTCATCACTCAACTCACTGATCTGAGTCATAACCAGAAGAGGTTAGGGTTTTGCGACCCGACTCGCCGAGTCCACTTGTACCATCCCCAATCTGTCGATTACAGTCCATCCCATTGCTTCCAACTTGTAGATATTAACTCCTAAGGCTAGATTTACACGTAAAGTTTCCAACTTTACGTGCATGCAAGGTGTTATTGGCCCAAATCAAGCTAAGGGAAAGGTTTAAGGCTAGAAATGATCACAAGCATGCCAAGGGTTGATACTTTCCAACTACATGGACCAAGACAAGTCTAGATCTGAAGTTGCAACCTCATATCTAGACCCAAAACCCGAAATGAACCCTAATTATGCTAAAATGCCCCCAAATCAACATCCAAGACTAAATCTAGATGCAACAAGGTCAAGGTAACAACTTGTTACCTTCAAACTGATGTTAATGAGTAGAGAAATCGAATCCCCCAGCTCCTCTTTGATCAAATCCTCTAGAACTCCAAGCCTTCTTCTTACAATTTCTGCAAAACACTCCTTTCTTCCCTTACACACTCAAAAATGGGTTTGGAATCGAGTAGAATAGCTTCTGGACGTCAAGGGGTGATAAGGAAGCTGGGGAAAGGACTTAAGGTCCTTTAAGTAGGGCGCAAACCCTAGAAATTAGGGTTTTCTCTTCCCAGCACCAAACCATCGAGTCCCGCCGCCGACTCGACGAGTTGGGTCACTTAACACGTGATCAACACCCGCTCCTATTCGACGAGTCAAGACACCTACTCGCCGTGTTGACTCCCATAATTACACAAAGACCCCTGAACTTATACTCTTGAACTTGGGATGTTACACCTTTATTTTAAAAATCAATGATAAAAAAGAAAAGAGAGGTTACAACGAGAGTTTCGAACTTGTCACCTACAAGGAGGCAACCACCAAATCCCAAACAACCTACCACTAGGCTGAAACACATTTGTTGTTATTTACACTAAATTATTTAATATAACATATACTCTCTAATAAATGAAAGTTTTTTTTGCCACATGTCTTCTTTTCCTTCATTTTGCCTCATGACTTTTTTGGTTTTTTTTTTTTTTTATTTTCATATTTTCCACTTGTCATTTCTTTAATGTTTTTCCTTTTTTACATTAAATTTCTAAGATTTACAATTATATATATGGAAAGTTCTTATTCTATTCATGTAACGTTATCAGTTTATTAATTTGAGAATTAATTCACATAAGTGTTACAAACTCATTGATTTACTTTCTTTTTTCAATTACTTTATAAAATGTTTAATGTTTACATATTGATATTAACTTTTTATTTTTAATAAACACGTATAGTATACGGGTCTCACACCTAATAACCAAATATACTAAAATTATTATTATTATTATTATTATTATTATTATTATATTTTTTACGAAAGAGATATTTATATTTATATTTATAAAAGCTTTTATATATATATATATATATATATATATATATATATATATATATAAACGTATAAATAAATATAAATATGTTTTTAAATATATAAACACATATGAATATGTTTCTAAAACATTAAAATATATAAATATATATTTAATTTATATGAATATGTATAAAAACGTATTAATATGTTTTTAATGTATAAATAAGTTTTTATAAGCCTTTTTTATAAATATAAAAGATGTTTCTTATACGCATAAAGTTTTTATTTGAACTCAGCAACCTCTTGGCCAACAATCCATGAGCTTACCACTAGGCTGGAGCATTTTTTATGTTTATACTCCATCGTTTAATGTATAAAATACTATTATTATTATTATTATTATTATTATTATTATTATACAATAAGTATTAATATGTATTTACTTCAAATGCATATATACGTTTTTTTATATATATACATAATCATTTTATTATGTATTTCTACATCTATAAAGACGTTTTAAAACATCTATAAGGCATTTTGATACGTTTATAAAAGCGTTTTATACACACGTTTGTATTCCTTTACAAACTTATTTATATATTATGAAGCGTTTTATACCGTTTTAAAGATATGGATATGTTTTTAAAGAGATGCATTTTTAAAAAAAAAAATTATGTTTCTAATATGTAATTACATAATAATAATAATAATAATAATAATAATAATAATAATAATAAAAGAATCAACATCTTTATTATCGGCCATTTTTTATTACATAATTTTTTATTACATGCTACTAATTTCATACTTAACGTATATAGTCATAAAAGTAATCGTAATTGCAAATTAGTAGGTTTAGTCTGTCCTCAAACATAAAATTTGTTGTGTGAAACAAATGATTATGGTGAATGTTAAGCGAGTCTACTTCATTTGAAAATGAGTCCCACGTATTCACAGGCTTCTAACCATAAGGAGATTATGCTTCTAACCATAAGGAGATAATGGTCATCTTTTTAAGAAGGATGAAAAACAAGTTATGTAACATCGTAAAATAACTCATTAATTGAATAGAATAGCAGTGTTTCAAATCCACTTGTATCATTTTAATGTTTGTTTAACTCGTAAATTTTAATATTTGTATATATCTTTTGTGTTTGAAAGATTAAATTGTTAATGGTTTATGCTTCATTCTTTTATGGATATATATCATTTTACAAATCCATGAAAAGATAGAAGGACAAAAAGGTAAATTGGATGGTAGGATAAGTTAAATTCGAAGTGGGGACGGGAAACGGGAAAGGTTAGGGGCAAATAAGTAGGCCACGCTCACCGGGTCCACACATGCTTTTCATATCAATACCTACTTATTCGATATATTAATCTATTATATTATACTTTTACAAAATAAAAATAAATAATCTTTTACCTTTAAACGCATAATTATTACATATAAAGATTTGTTTGATATCGATTAAATATTACACAGTGTCAAACCGACACATTAGAATGAGAATATTATACAAGTATCAAACTGACGCATAATAATTCATTAGATATTATTTGCATATTACATAATATTTTTTTAGAACAGCATGGATATTACATAATATTAACTTGATCTTTGAACGCATTCAAATAAATAAAAGATGAAGAAATTATTTCAGTACAGTAAGATATTATGAAATTTAAATGATATCAAAATATAATTAATCTCTATTCTAATAAATGAATAGATTAAATTTTAATCTTCTTTTGTTAAGTGTCACTTCAATAAAACTTCTCATTAATATTATGTCATGTGTCATGTAGATATATTAGTCAATTCATTACAAAATTCAAATTTATATTTTCTAATTATATGTAAAATTTGAAGTTATAATAACGTTAAAATTTTGATATATCTCTTAATTAATAATTTATTTAAAATGATTTATTTAAAATAATTTATTAATAATTATAAATTTTTATTATGAAAATTTAATTAATTAAATTTATAACCCGTGATTCTCACATGTTATAAACTAGTAAAGTAAATAAATGTCATTTAAAATAAAAATGAATGTACCATGTATTGGAGAACTTTTTTATTAAATTATGTTTAGGTGAAAAGTTAATTAATATCTAAACTAATTGATAAAAAATAATGTTCGATAAAAACTAGTTGAAATATACATTAAGAAAAATATAATTTTTGTAATTAATTAAAAGTATACTTAAAAAATTATAAAAAAGCTAATGAAAAACTAACTTAAAAGTTATTTTTAGGTTGACAAATATAATAATTAAAAAGTCAAAAAATAAACCGGTTGTAGTGTTAAACACAATCTTAGTGTTATCATATATTGTTAATTGTTAACAGTAATATAATTTTTCTATAAAAAAAATTATGAAATTCGGATTAATATAACATATATATGTCGACGGACACACTTTGCCAAACGTCAACATTTCAGGTCTATAATTTTGATTAATCAAAGATTCTATTAAAGATACATAAAGTAATAAATGTTAGAGTAAATCACACGGATGGCCCTCTGATTTGGGTTGATTTATATGTTCGGTCCCTAAACTTTTTTTTAACTCGGACCGTCTCTAAAATTTGATTTTGTTGCGTTGTTGGTCTTAAACGACTTAAAATGACCATTATACTCTTATCTATTACTTTAATCGTTTTATTTATTGCTAGCTCATTATAAGAAATTGTAAAAGAAATTATTTTGATCTGGGTCACATCCCTAACCCTTGTCATTTCCTCCCCTCTTTGTTGATAGACCCCAATAATTCCTCACCTCTTCACTTCTAGCGACCACCGTCCACCTCCAATATAAACACCAGAAACCAAACCAAAAGCAAATCCTTAAACTAAAACCAAAGTCAACAAAGAGTAAACCTAAAAAATCCGTTTTTATTCATTATCGACTCTGATGAAATTAAAATGAACATTTGTGCACTTTGATTTCATTGGTCCTCTAAATCAACCATCACATATTCTATGGTTGATCTCCATATGCATAGAGAGTTATCAAAAAAAAAAAAAAAAAAAAAAAAAAAAAACGTTTGCTATAAGGTTTAACGGTTTTCTCAGTGAGTTATTATCCCTTTCTTCTCTAGTGAGATACCAACAAAGAAACGTGTTCAATAAATTAGTAAAGATAGGTAAAGAAAGAGACCGATGGAACCTGCAACTCAATCGGGTTCTTATGTCGGTAAACTATCGGGTTCCAACATCCAAATTAGGTAAAAAAACGTTTTTTTTTTTTTTTTTCATTTCGCTAGGGTTTGTTTGCTGGAGGCTTCCAACGAGAAATTGAAAGCAATTGAAACTGAAAACCTATCATTCATCTAGCAAAATTAAACCTGGAAGTTGTTGGCAAGAATAAATGAATAAGAGGTTGCGGAGCTATCATATAAGGTGGAGTGTGTGGTGGGCGGCACACGAGCAACATGTGTTTTGGTGATGGAAATAAAAAGAACGTAAGAGAGGGGCGTTGCAACCAGAGCTACTGTCAGAGAAAAATGAGAGAGACATACAAAGGACTAAGCACGATGTATGATTGAGACTTCCATCCGACCTCCAGTTGTTTTCATTTACAAGGGTTAGGGGTGGGACCCACATTAAATAAGTTGTTAAGGGACTAATAACGCAACAAAATCAAACCTTAATGACGATCCAAGTTAAAAAAAATTAAGGACCAAACATGCAAACTAACCCAAATCACAGGGACCATCCATGTAATTTACTCTAAATATATTTTTATACAAGTGTCTCCGGAATTAGTCGGGATTGACAATGGTAAAGGACCATTCTAGACATAAAATGATTTAGTTTTTTAATTTTTTATATTCATTTATGTTTTAAATAAGAGAATATGAAATTTAATGAAATAAACGTTTTTGACAAATAATGAAAAACATATGTACGCAAGACCATTGTCGTGTGCAAGGATTGTATATTCAAAAAGTTTAACAAAAACACAATTACAATGTCACACATAGATACAAAACATCATACATCTTGACGTTCTTTTAAAAGATATAAAGTTATAACAAACTTTTTTTTTAATGTTATGTCATATGACTCATATCCATGAGGTTATTGCCTATCGTACCATAAGATTTTCACTACGAATTAAACTCATGGTAAATCAGTCAAATTTTAGTAAACAGTCTCCAAAAATAAATATAAAAAATAAAAGACACACATTATCATCATCAAATCTTTATAAATCAAATAATTAAATTTTAAAAAACAGTCTCCAAAATTGATTCCCATGTCAATTTATCAATTGATGCCTTTTATTTTCACTTGCTAAAAGAAAATCAAAATCATCACATTTTTAATTTGTATGATTACGCCACTAATCATTTAATCGTGTATACTGTATAATAGATAAATAAATTTCTTTTTTATTTTTCATAACACTATTAAAATAAATTTCAACCAAGATAAACCGATTTTTCATCCAACAGTTGCAAAATTTCATCTAAGATTATGTCCGCATTAACCATGAATGTGAACTCTAATGAACATAAATAACTTTCATACTTGAGTTACTTATGAACACCATATAAGATTGCACATGATTTTATCGGGTTGGAATTTACCATAACAACATAATGAAAACATTAAAAGAAAAACTTTGCACATATAATAAGAATTTACTGGCTAGTGGCTGAAATTTCAGTCAGGAGGTATAGAGTTCAAACTTCAAACTAAGGGTGTTCACGGTCCGGTTTTTTTGGTTTTTAGCTCAAACCGAAGCCAAACCGTTAGTTACGGTTTTTATCAAGCGAAAACCAAAGCCGAACCGTTTAAAAATTAAAACCGAACAAAACCAAACCGTTACTAACGGTTTGGTTCCGGTTTGGTTTCACGGTTTGGGCTTTTTAGGCCCATTTTAATCGAGTCCATTAAATTGTTGAAAAAAAAACTGCAATATTATTACAACAGCAAAAAATCTGCCAAATATTATTGAAAAAAAACTATCAAAATAGTATAAATTCTGTGAAATATTGTAACAAAAAGTTGAAATATTAAAGTTGTCAAAACCAAAACAGTAAATAAAAAACAATAAATGAAAACACTAAACATTATTCTGTTAGATCAAACATTTGGACGTTAGTAACTTACCTGCCTAGATTGGATACTTTTTTTTTCAATTGGTGCTTCATGTACTAGTTAGAAATGAGGATCTCACTTACTACCCTAAATTGGATACTTTTTTTTCAATTGGGTTTTATGTATCATTAGAAATTAGGATTGGGCTGGACTCTAGAGTAGTAAAATATTGTGGGTTTTAATTTTACTATGTAATATCTATAAATTAAAATTAGTATGTAATACAACAAAATACAATATATATATATATATATATATATATATATATATATATATATATATATATATATATAAACTCTATGGTCCGGTCCGGTTTTTATACGGTTTGAAATCTTAAAAACCGTAAGCCAAACCGTTCACTACGGTTTGAAAATTTCAAAACCGCAATCCAAACCGTACAAAAAAATATAAACCGTAAAACCAAACCGATGACCGGTTTGGCTGGTTTCACGGTTTCAAACTGAACCACGATCACCCCTACTTCAAACCATATCACATAAAATATTTTAAGTGCAACGCGATCATGGCGCACGCCAAGACATATCATGGTGCAAGACGTGGCTATACCATCTGAAAAAGCTTTATGGATGTGATGTTAGGTATGATGTGTGCCTATGCAGGTCAAACACGTTCTGATGCAAAAATTTTTTTTCAAATTGGAAATGAAACCATTAAACTGCACAAATGGTCCATGTGGTTTACTCAAAATTGACACTTTGGTCCAAAAAGATTTGTACTAGCATTAGAGTCCAAACTTTTCATTTTGTTGCGGGTTTGGTCCAATTTGTTTTGAACTTTTTTATAATTATGGATTTGCCCTTGTTTTTCCAGTTTTTTTATTTATTTAAATGTTTTTATAATTAAAAGAAATAAAAACCAATTAATCTCTCTCTCTCTCTCTCTCTCTCACACACACACACACACAACCTGTACAAAGCTAACCCAACTCATCTTCTCCAAGCAAACCGTAAAAAATGATAATCAGAAATCGATGAAACCAACAACATTCATCGTTAACGCAGATGTCTTCCCAACAAGTAAGAACACAACAAGATTCGACCACTACAAATTTAAAAGACAACCCTATTTTTGATTTCTTTTGGGGTATAAAAAGGGCACAAAAGACAGAAGCCCTTATGGTGCGTTTAGTTGCGGAAAAATGGGTTGTTTCTGGAAAAAAATTTCCAAAAAAAATGAGAATTTCGAAAACGCGTTTAGTTCGTCTATTTTTCTAAATTTTTTTTTTCATTTTCCGTTTTCTAAAATTACAAAGAAGTTGGAAATTTTTGGAAAACTGATAATCATTGTTTTCCATATTTTTCTAAAATATAAACACACACCCACTCCAGCCCATCCACCTCTACCTACCCCTACCTTAACACCCCCACCCCCCACACACACACAAATACCCACCCACCCGCACACACACACACACACACCAACCCACAAACACACACACACATACATAGTTACATACCCACTCACACACACACACACCCCCACAAACACACACACATATATATACCCACCAATGCACCCCTACACAAACATACTCATACACATACCCACCCACACCCCCACAAACACACACACACACAAACCCACACATACCCCACCCCCACCCTCACAGACACACACACCCACACACACACAAACCTACACCTACACACACACAAAAACACACTCGCACCCCCACCTACCTAACACCACCACGACAATCACCGACCTACTATCACCATCACCACCACCACCACCACTAACCCGTCACTAGCACCACCACCACCGCTGCCGCCGCCATCACCACCACTAACACAATTGCCACCGCCACCACAATTGCCTGTCATCACCACCACCGCCGCCGGCCTGCTACCGTCACCGCCCCCATCCACACCCTACCACCACTACCGTTTTCTAAAAATGAAAACCAATAGAAAAATACACATCTAAACACGTTTTCTAATTTTCTAAAACTGAAAATGAAAAATGAATAGGTTTAACTAAACGCGTTTTCTAAATTTTTCAATAAAAAATGAAAACAGAAAACGAAAATCGAAAAGGGAAAACAAAAAACGGAAAATGAAAATTGTTTTTCCGTAACTAAACGCAATCTTAGGGTTTGCATTTTCTTGGGGGATCCACTATTCATCATCTTCTTTGTGAAAAACACATCCCCTTCTTCATCCACCTTCAAGTTTTCTACCCCAATCTCTTCGTTTCTGATTTGCAGGTGTCATTAAAGTTTGAACAAGAATACCCATAAAACCCAAACAAAAAATAACTTAAAGCTTGAACGATGCTTAAGAACAGGGGAAGAAATCAGCATCGATTACTGAAAATCATAAATCCCAAATGGAATAATCAAGAAAAAGAAGAACTCATGAAGACCCAATTCACAGGTCTAAAATCCAAGATCAAATGATTAAGAAACAGAAGAATACATAAACATCCACTTCAAAAATCCTCAATCAAGCGATCAAGCAACAAACAAGAAAACCCACAAAAATCCAACCGAAAGATCAAGCACATCGCATCCTCATCTCTCTCATTAGAAAAAGACATCGCACTTAGATAGATTCCAGTTAAAAACACGAGACCCATTTCCTCCACCTCGATTCTCTATGAACACTCCTATGATCTGGACACGAGACCCATTTGAGACACCTCTTGCAAAAGGTTCTTGTACAATACACCTACACAATCGACCCTTTCTTGAATATTTGCGAGCAAGCCTTCACAAAGAAGCAGTCAGTACCTCCCGTATCTCTGAAATCGACTCTATATCATAATCGATTTTCAGATGAAGATGAGGGATGAACACCAACAATCGATTTCCAGAAATTTAGAACACACACACACACTCTTAAATTGATTTCCAACAACACAAACAAACAATATTTTAGTTTTTTATTCGAATTTAGGAATATGATTCTTAAGTTACCCTTGAAAAAAAAACTCACAAATGATTTCCATTGAGTTAGATTTAGACAAACCCAAATGAAAATGAGATTGGAAATATATATATATATATATATATATATATATATATATATATATATATATATATAGAGAGAGAGAGAGAGAGAGAGAGAGAGAGAGAGATTTGGCTTTTTATTTTTTTTTAATTTTTCTTTTTATCAGAAAAATATTAAATAAATAAAAAACTAAAAAAAAAAAAACAAAAAGCAAGGACAAAATCGTTTTTATAAAAATTCAAAACAAATCAGACCAAACTTGCAAAAAAAATGAAAAATTTGGACCTCTGATAGTAGTCCAAATCTTTTTGGACCAAAATGACAACTTTTAGCTAACCACAAGTACCATTTGTGAAATTTTGTCTTGTGTATTTGATAACTTTTTGTTATTAAGTTGATATAACTCCTTAAAAACACTATATGATTTTTTTATGTCTATAAAATTATCGATTTAAATAGATTTTGAAAAATAATGAGATTTGACATTGTAACAATGTCACCATTCATATCATTTAAAACATAGACCGATCTATTTCTCTATTTATACACGCAAAAAAAAATGTTACCGATTTACATTACCAATTATTTGTGGTCATTTTGAAACATTACCCCCCCAAGAAAAACAGTAATTAAGAAAACAAAAAGCATCAATTCCATAATTATAGAGACAGCTAATGTATCAATACATACACTCGCTCTCTTTTCTTCTATAAGTCTTGATTAGGTCAATTGTTCTGCACAGCAAAAACTAGAAGAGGTTTTCATTTTTCAAGAAAGAAACAAAGAAAAACTTTCTTCTCACATCACTTCAGATACAGAGAGATGAGGGAGATCATAAGCATACACATAGGTCAAGCTGGAATTCAAGTAGGTAATTCGTGTTGGGAGCTCTACTGCCTCGAACATGGCATCCAGCCCGATGGCATGATGCCCAGGTAAATTTATATCAATTTTATGTTTCCATAAGCATCTGCAACTTTATCTAGTGTCGTTACACAATCCCGACTCTGATTCTATTTCAAATCTTCGTTTTTCGATGATTTTACTCTTCGTGGTTATAATATGAATCTTAGTCTCTTCGTAGATTTACTACCACGGCGCATAGATTTCATGTCAATACGATTTGAACCCTAATTGGGTGATACAGTTGTGGATCTGAATCCATTAATGTGTATTGTGAAACTTGGGATCTCGCATAAAACCAAAAATGATTCGTCAATTGCTTACTTTATTAATTGGAGGTCATTGATTGGAGTCTGGAGATCCATTTTTTTGTTTTTGAATTCATAAATTCTACGCGGCTGATGAAGAGATCTGGTTAGATTTTGTGTTTGATTTCCAATTGACTTCCATGATCTAAAATCAGTACTAAATTGATTTCCCCCAATTTCTTTTCTCGCTGAAACAATACGCAATCGATCGAATTAAGCACAAATTGTGGATCACGTTTCTCAAGTGAACTACTTAAAACAAGAATGGATTGGTTTCTGCTTATACAAACAATGATGCTAGAACTCGAAAACCTAACAACCATCGGAAGTTTTATGATTATTTTAATCACCCAGATCTAACAAATTCATCTCATTTGCAGTGACACTACAGTGGGTGTTGGTCATGATGCATTCAACACGTTCTTCAGTGAAACCAGTGCTGGAAAGCATGTGCCAAGAGCAATATTTCTTGATCTTGAACCAACTGTCATTGATGAAGTCAGGACAGGATCTTATCGCCAACTCTTCCACCCTGAACAACTTATTTCAGGAAAAGAAGATGCTGCTAATAACTTCGCTAGGGGCCATTACACAGGTACTTCCACCATTCTAGGGTTTCAAATCTACAATTACTTTGTCTTTCTCCAATCCCCCCTTTCTCCAGTTTCTCCAATTACTTTGTGTTTAACACTATCTTGATTTCTTTGGGTTTGACTTAGTTTGACTAATTTTCTTTCAGTGGGAAAGGAGATTGTTGACCTTTGCCTTGATCGAGTAAGAAAGCTAGCAGACAACTGCACTGGATTGCAAGGCTTCTTAGTGTTCAATGCTGTTGGTGGAGGTACTGGTTCTGGTTTGGGATCTTTGTTGTTGGAACGCTTGTCTGTTGACTATGGAAAAAAGTCAAAGCTCGGTTTCACTATCTACCCTTCTCCTCAGGTAATAACCCTAACCCTTTTCCCCCAACAGGGTATGCTAAAAATCCAATCTTTATCAAACCCTTTTCGTTTCTTGACAAAAATACCCTTTTACAGGTGTCAACTGCAGTTGTGGAGCCCTACAACAGTGTTCTCTCTACACACTCTCTTCTAGAACACACAGATGTGGCTGTGCTTTTGGACAATGAAGCCATTTATGACATCTGTAGAAGATCATTAGACATTGAGAGACCTACATACACCAACTTAAACAGATTAATCTCTCAAATCATATCATCTTTAACAACCTCCCTACGTTTTGATGGAGCAATTAACGTTGACATCACAGAGTTTCAAACAAATCTTGTCCCATACCCACGTATCCATTTCATGCTTTCCTCATATGCCCCTGTGATCTCAGCTGAAAAAGCTTACCATGAACAATTATCAGTTCCTGAAATCACAAATGCAGTGTTTGAACCTGCAAGCATGATGGCTAAATGTGATCCAAGGCATGGAAAGTATATGGCTTGTTGTTTGATGTATCGTGGTGATGTTGTCCCTAAAGATGTTAATGCTGCTGTTGCCACCATTAAAACCAAAAGAACTGTTCAATTTGTTGACTGGTAAGTAATTAATTAATTAACCATGGTTAAAGTTAAATTATACCCAACCTAAAATCACCAGGTTGGGTTGAGATCTTTCAACCCAACCTGTTTAATTTGTTTACATTAATTGTGTTTCTTCTTAAGATTAATTGCTAAAATGATCACCCTTCTGATATTTTATCTCCCATTTCATGAAATACACTTTTCAAAGTGTTTTTTTTTTGCATGATTGCTTTATGAATGTTCCCCACTATAAAAATCATTATTTGATGATGCCATTTCACTAAAAATCGAATTTTGCGAAATGGGTAGGTGGTATTTTGTGAAAAATGCTAAAAAAAATTGTTCACTTTATGATATTCAAGATTTCATTAGAATATTCATGAGAAAATCAAGAAACTTTTGTGTTAATTTTTCAGGTGCCCAACTGGTTTCAAGTGTGGAATCAACTACCAACCACCAACAGTTGTTCCAGGGGGTGATCTTGCTAAAGTTCAAAGAGCAGTTTGCATGATAAGCAACAACACAGCTGTTGCTGAAGTGTTTTCACGCATTGACCATAAGTTTGACCTTATGTATGCTAAGAGGGCGTTTGTTCATTGGTATGTTGGTGAAGGAATGGAGGAAGGTGAGTTTTCAGAAGCGCGTGAAGATCTTGCAGCTCTTGAGAAAGATTATGAGGAGGTTGGTGCTGAAGGTGTTGATGATGATGGTGCTGATGATGATGAAGAGTATTGATTAAAATGGTGGTTGTGGCTTTTAGTTATATCAATGTGTAAGAAACTTGAGTTTGTGGATTGTTTTGGGGTTCAATTTGTTGTTTGAAACTTATTTGTGCATGTATGATTATCATTTTGTTATTGTTGAACATGAAATTTGATTAAAAATATGATATGTGTTCTTGTAGTTTATGGTCTATGTTGAATGATTAACTATATCTATATCACTAGTTGTTTGATGAATTAATAGGTGTATATGTTATTTGTATTTATGTGGTCTAAAATTTATTTAGAGTTGCCCTATATTTGTGGGAGTGGTCTAGGATTTGAATTTGAGTAGATGTGACATATGAGTTTTAATTCCAATGTTGATTTGT
Organism: Lactuca sativa; assembly: GCF_002870075.4. NCBI lineage: Eukaryota > Viridiplantae > Streptophyta > Magnoliopsida > Asterales > Asteraceae > Lactuca > Lactuca sativa. The sequence goes on along the minus strand of NC_056628.2, from coordinate 78,779,228 downwards.
GTCCACTCTCTAACAAACTAGTAAAGAAGCTCAATCCATATTGGGATACTTATAGAGTTGTAGAAATATTTAATGGTATGAAACTAAATATTTAATGGTATGAAACTCATTTATATTGGAAGAGTTACAATTTCAATGTGAGTTATTCTTCTTGTGTGCATTGATCTTGGATATCCACAAAAAAAAACAACTTAAATTGGTTTGAAAACCGATTCGATCCGATTTAGGAACGGGTTTGGTTGAAACAGTCTAGTTTAAAGCCAAATCAACGTTTTTACTAGTTTGAGGATTTTATTATTTGAACCAGTTCCAAATTGGTTTTAGTGAAATTGGTTGCAACCTATAAAAAACGATTTTCATATAGTAAAAAAAATTGTTTTCCTCCATTATTTCTTTCATTTTGTTGTTAATACAAAGTTTTAGAGGTTTTCCAAGACTGGTTTTCATCTTTTATACTATCCAAGATGCTAAAGAAACACTTTTTTAAATATTAAAAGTTGAAAAATGCCTCTAAGACCCTAAATGGTCCCGAATGCCATGGAAAACGCCTTCATTTCATAATTGCAAAGCAATGAATTTTGCTTACCGAAAACCGGTGAAACATAGGATTTTTCAAACCGGTTTTTATAGGATTGGATATTTTTGCTTTATTTAATCCTGTTTTGACTTTGTTTACCAAAACATATCCGGTTTGTGCACATCTTTGAGCTTGTATATTAATTGATTCCATGATTCACATGCAAAAGTGGTCAATGGTTGGAATTCTAAACAATATTCAGACTTCCAATATGGATCGACTCTTATGAGGGTGATATACTTTTAGAAATGATAGAACGGATCATATCTTTGGTCCAATTCTAATACAATTTGCTTTTAATGGACACTTGGCTTTTATACCAACCACCAAACATGTTTGTCTCTTTTTTTACACATTAAATCATGTTTGGATAAAATAGTTGAATGAGTAATGATTGAATGTGTAGACATAAAGTTGTACACATGGTAATCTTATATTCAAACAAACAATTTTCATTGATGACAACAATATTAATCAATTTTAACATGAAACGTGTCAGAAAGGGAAGCAACAAAATCGGAATGAAGAAAAAAAAAACCTAAGCCAGCCTGCTGGAAGAATAAATATTTAACAGAAATTGATTTGTAGGTTACTATATCATTGCAACTTTGATAATAGAAAAACAACTCATTAAAGATTAAAAAAAAAATCCAATATACAAAACCCTGAAACGATCATTTTTCTTATTCCTAGCACAATCCCAACACAAGGGGTAGTAATCATATTCATTGCCATTTCATGTTAATTAGAAACTTTTATCAAATCTTTCGATAAATTACATTATTACCCCCAACACATATTCCTTAAGACTATCATTATAAACACCGATCCTAAACTTAATTATTACAACCTCTAAATTGCACACACCAAATCTACAACACTTAATTTTTTTTTTCTGAAGCCTCCCATTCCGATAACCTATTTACAAAGCTTCCTGTCCTAGGAACGATATGATATGCTCCAATGTCATTTGATATATTCGATATCAGATGACTGGAGCATATCAGAAGTCATCTGATATCAGATGACTTGAGCGTAATGCTCTAAGTCATCCAATATCAGATGACCAAATCTTTAGTCATCCGATATGACCTGTGACAAGACACACAATAATATAATGTAAGGTCTTATATGTTGCAAAATTTAAAACTTTTCCACAAGAAAACCAATTTTTAATATGTAGATTAAGAATATTACCATGTGAATGTTTTACGAGTCACTCCCAAAATCTTCAAAACCTAAGTTTTCCGGTATGTCTAACCTCTTATTGTCCCCTAAGATACAAAAATGATGTTAATAATAATAATAATAATAATAATAATCAATTTAAACAAGAAAAGAAGTGGTCAACAACAAAGATCTAACCTTGATGGTCAACCGTACTACTATGAGAGTCCAAGAAATTGTCTCTTTCGGATGATAAGAAAGCAGACCTCGAGTAACTATCGAGCATGTCTAAAAAAAACAAGAGAAATGTTAATCACAGACTGACATAACATGTTGTACTGTGTTTTTGACCTACATGGGACTAATTTCAATAGGACAAAAGCTGCAACTTTATGTCACATCAAAAAGGTGGGACTAATCTCTTTTGAAAAGACGTGAATGCCCTCATTATACAAAATAGCCCTAAAAAGCTTGTCCTATCAGGTCAAATGAGAGAGAAATGAGGAAGTACCTGAACTATTTGTGAAGTCAGCGGTTGAGTCCGATAGCCCAAAGTTTTGAGACATTGGGCCCAAAAGCCCAAAAAAGGAACTATCATTAAGAAGCGGCCCATTTAACTGATGTGGGTCGGATTCCAAGCAACTGAAAGATGAAACGGATGCATCACCAATCGTTGGTCGTGGTTCATAGATAAACCTAGGATTCCCCAAATAGTTGGATTCGGTTTTTACGGAAACGCCATTCGTTCCAACATTTGAATTTTGGGTCAACAACATATTTTGTGGGACCCCCGAGGGTAGTATCGGAAGTCCACTATTATTAAACCCTCGTGAGAAATTAATGGCGGCTGGATGCTGCTGCATGTTTTCTGTCTTGAGTGCAATACCACCCGTGTTTTCAGGTGCATAGATTGTTGAGTTTTGATGCACTGTAAAAAAAACAAAACAGCTGACATGACATGACATGACATAACATAACATGACTGATGTTAATGAGACAAAAGTAACATTTTTTGTCCTACCCAAAAGTCAAAAAGTCAAAGAAGTTGAATGGATAGAGGAAATGAAAATGGGCTTACTTGGTGGGATATGAGATCCATTGGACTTATTAGGTTGAAAATTAACCGTTGTGGGTCCCAATTGATGCATCAATGCAGCTTGTCTATCAAGCAACTTATTGAATTCCATTATTTGTTCTTTCACCATTAATCTTAGATGGTATCCCTTGAAAAATTCTTGATTTTGTTCTTCAAGCTTCTGCCAAACTAGACCAAACAAGGGTAAAATTGTCATTTACGTGTTTACTCGTTATGAATTAGACAAAGAACGTATAATATAAGGAAATTAAATGGAATTGCATACCAAGCTCTGTAAAGCTGGGCTCCACTTTCTCTTGTTGATAGAGAATATCTACAACTTGCTTTTGTGTCATGTAATATGGGAGACATTGTTCAATAAGATTTTGAACCTAAAACACCACAAAATATTCTAGTTATTTGATTTTCATTACAAATTAATCTGCAAAAAGGTTATTCTTCCAACAACCCCTGAGCTAAGACTGTCTGCCCTAGGGCTAGATGGCTGACATAAGGGCCCACACAGAGTCCAATCCACATTGGAATTAAAACTCTCACACTGGAGCTGAAGCCTGAAGACTCGAATTAACTTACTTTTTAGAAATAAAAGAATTTACCATTTGAATATCTCCTGGAGATACATTTCTAACCTCTCCACCAGACATGTTCTTGACACTGTAACCTAAGAAAGGTTTCTCAGAAATTTATTACAGGCTTTGGTCTGGCATCAATCAGAATAAGGAAGATATGTGTAATCTATATCACCTGTCATTACAAATATAACAAGATTTATGCCAAGAACTTTATTTTTATAAAGAGATATAATAAGGATCCTAGCAACAACCATGGATTTAGGTCAATTGTCGAATATAATTGGTTATGATAGTGGATACCCTTTGTTGAAAAGTCCTAATCCTAACAACAATCATGGATCTTTTTACATTTTGAAACAAAATTAACAAGGTTGGAAGTTGGAAATTCAATTAGGGTCAACTTTGAAGTGAAAAGGTAAGCCGTTTGACATGCAAAAGTCAAACATGGGTAAGTTTTTTGACAAGATTGTAGAGAGTTGACATGATAGGTTAGGTTGGTCCTATTTAGATGTAGGATTATGTTCCACAAGCTACAAAACATTAACAACCAAGTACGAATACTCATAGAGTTGAAAAAAGATTTGTTTTTTCACTACCATGTCAAAGATATCACCAAATAAAGCATTTATAATGATGGTGGTGGTGGGGTGGGGGTGATAAATGATAATTGGCATTAATTAGCATCTTTATTTCATAGAAAGTAGCTGCACATAGATTTGCTCTTAAACTAATACAATAATATCACTTCAGAAAGATGGAAACCACAACATAGAACATAACAAGAACAAACCGAGGAATCGAAGACGAGGGTGGTTACCTTTTTATATATAGAAAAGAAAAAGGAAATCAATAGAACATGAACGAAAGAAGAAAACCCTAGAGATACGAAGAACTTACGATTGATCGAAAGGATAACAGAAATCAAAAAGCTTAGGGAAACGATATGCGCGAGTAATTGGAGATGAAGTGCATATAGATATATGATAAGGAATCAAGAATTCAAATATCGTAAGAAAGAAAAAGTTACCCGGGTGGATAAAGGTGAAGGTGGAAAGGAGAATCTTTAATGGAGGAGTGAGTCTTTTCTTCGTTTGTTTGAGACCTGATGACTCCAACTCGTGTTGGACTGCGAGAATAAAAAGGGGGGATGGACACTCAGGATGGGATCCACATCAGACGGTGGATTTCACTTTTTTTTCCTTCTTATAATATTCGTTTCATATCGTTGTAAAGAAAACAAATTTATTATTGTTTCAAAAATGTGAATTATGAATAGTTTTTGGTTTTTACAAATATATGTTTTGAGATATTATTCTACAGTTAGTTAATGGGGTTTCGTCATTCGTGAATCAACTTGTCAAAAAGCTGTGGGTCTGTTTAGATTTTAGAATCAAGTGGAGACAAGTTGTTTTAACACTTTAACTATTTAAGTTGAATTTGGAAAGAATATCGTGTAAGCTCAACTAGGGTTAAATGTCGATCTAACTCTCTTGTCTTCTTTTTCAGTCATGAGAAAACTGAGTTATGGAATAAGGTGAAAGATCGGTTTATGTATCTTTTAGTTTGTCGATATCTTATGATAGCACAAAGTTGTCTTTAACAAATATTGAAGGTATGATTGTAAGGCTTCGGTTGCCAAATAATCATCATTGTGGTTGTTGATTAGTATGTTCTCTTATTAGACTGACTTCATATGTGCTGGCAAAATAGGCTGATAAAATGAGTTGAATGATTAGTCTTAATCATGGTTATTAAGGGTGAGTTTGGTTCTTGGAATATAATGAAATTTGGGAGAAAAGTTTCCAATTCCACCACATTCAAGTTTTTGGTTCAACTTTGTATGGTATAATGGAAATAAAATCCTAAATAAGAAAACCTTTCATCAAATAAGAAAACACTTTCTTTCAAGAAGATGATTGAATTAATTCTCTGCTATGAGGAAGTGACATTTTACATTATTACTTTTGTTTATTTCACAACATAACATTTACCACCATCGCCGCCACCACCAACACCACTACTACCGTCGCCGCTGCCACCGTCGCACCACCACCTACCATCACCACCCACTAGGGATGAGCAACGAGCCAGAACCGGACTGGATTGGCCTGAAGACCAAAAACCTGAAGACCAAAGATCGTGAATTAACTAACCCGAAAACCGGACCGATTTAGAGTGTATCGGGTCCGGGTTCGGTCCTTGTCCGGATCCGGGTACCAAACCGGGTTTTGGGTTTTGGATCGAATTAAACTTTGCCAGTGTTATTTACAGTTTCGGTCCGATCATGTTCCGAGTTACAAAATGAGTTTGGTATCTTTGTTGTTTATGTCAAAACACATGGAATCTTTCAACTTTTCTATTGAGCATCAATACATGTATTTGTTATACATGTCCGAGGATCATGTGACAAAGATGCACTTTTGTTGAACACGTTTCTAGATGTTGATCAACGTCTATAATTTTCCATAAAACAATTTGTACCAACGATTTTCACAAAACCTGCAACAATTTGTACCAACGGTTTTCACAATACAAGTTTTTAATAAATATTGCAGTATTTTTAAAAAACAATGTAGTTTTTTTAATAACATTTGTATTTTTTTTTGTAGACACCTCATTTGCACGTGTTCTAAGTAGAGTCTCACAATGTACGGTAATAGAAGAGGTCATTATTAGTGTATATTACATGTTGTATTATTAGTCGTTGTGTATATTACGTCTATAATTTCCCGTAAAACAATTGGACCCAACATGTGTTGGTATTCCAACCTGATGGTTGATTGGACCAAAAATGCTTATGATACGAGGGTATTTCATCCTGAGGATGATTGGGCCCATCGTAGACATGCCTGGTATTCCAGCCCGAGGTTGATTGGGCCAGGCATGAGTGTTTGTGCATGTGATTTGCTTATATGATGATACTTTGCGGGAACTCACTAAGCTTTGTGCTTACAGTTTCAATTTATTGTTCCAGGTACTTCAAATGATTATGGCAAGGCAAAGGCATGACTATACACATCCTTGGTTTTCTGACTAGCTAATTGGATATTGGGAGAGTCTGATTTCAAATAGTGCTTTCGAAACAATGGTTTTGAAAACATTTTTTTTAGTAAATGAGTTGTTTTGAAAAGTTTAAATTGTTGTAATTTTTGGGATGTTACAAGTTGGTATCAGAGCCTTGGTTTGAGTGGATTAGAGGAACACCCGTGTGAATCCAGTCTCGAACTAAGGAAATGAAAAGGTTTAAAAAAATGATTTTAAAAATTGTTTTTGAATAATAATAATAATAATAATAATAATAATAATAATAATAATAATAATAATAATAATAATAATAATAATAATCGAGAAAGGATGTGATGTGTACGATCAATCGGACCCAGTAAGTAGACCACAAATTACCATACTGTTAGTTGATATTGTGATATGTTAGAACAACATGCTAGTGATAAGATAGAAATATTCAGGAATTGCATGTTAGAATTGGTTGATTATATGATGTCTGATAGCCTAGGTCTTCCTTATATGAAATTGACATCAGTATTGTAGTTGCTTGGTGTGTACATCATAGTTGCACATAACAAAGATTCTATAGTCTGAGAATGTTTGATTTAGCATTACTTCCTTTTCTTTTCTGATTAAGGGCTTAGGGTTGAGTCAAGTATTCGACTGTCTATGGGATCCTACATTATGTACGATTAGCATGCACGAGTGGTTGTAGGGTTGGTGGAAGTTTCATGAATGGGCGCAGTGCATGGCGGTCAGGATGAACGTGTAACACCGTAAATTTTCAAACAAAATTTTCGATTTTAAATTACCAACATCACATATAATAATTCTCAAAATCTCAAGTTTCGATGTCATAACATATTTCAAAATAGTTTTCAAAAGTAATTATCAAAATCCAGGATCCTCATTCATGACTCTTTTTTCTTGTGTGTACAATCGAGCCGCCGCCTTCCCGCACACATAACAAATAACACAGTAAGCACGAAGCTTAGTGAGTTCCCCAAAATACCACATACATATAACTAGCCACTCGAGGCTATGGCTCTACGAGACCTTCCGGTCGATGTGTCTCAGTGGACCTTCCGGCTCCACAACTCTGGTAGACCTTCCGGTCCTACCCATGATGACCTTCCGGTCCTACAGCTCGTTGGACCCTTAGGTTTGTAACGCCGAAAATTTCAAAACAATTTTTCATTTAAAAACAGTCGTTTAATTCTTAAAATACTTTGCTTAAAATCTCATTCATAATCGAATTACAAAACGTAACTCCATTTTCACTTGCATAACAAACCAGGATCCTCAAAACATGACTCTTTCTCTGGTGTGTACAATCGAGCCGGTGCCGTCTCGTGATCCTGAGAGAAACCTGAAACACATAACACAAAACACTATAAGCACGAAGCTTAGTGAGTTCCCCAAAATACCACACATACACATATTAGCCACTCGAGGCTATAACTCTGTGGGTCCGTGGACCCTACTCTATGAACCCTCTGGTTCTAACTCTGTGAACCTTCCGGTTCTAACTCTGGGAACCTTCCGGTTCTAACTCTGTAAACATGCACAGCATAAATCACATAGAAATAATGTAGCACAACACATAGCATACAAATACTCTGTCACATAACTCTGGTTACCTACTCAAGGTAAAGTATAGTGAGAAGACTCACCTCGCGTATCTCGATAACTCGAAAATCCCGGAAATCACTCGCGCTCGATCCTCCGAGCTATAATCCTCCTATAACACAATATATCTCTAATTAACACTTTCACAACTAAGGTTGACTACCCCTATCAAGTCAACACTGGTCAACTCTGGTCAACGGTCAACTTTGACCGGACTCGGCGAGTGCACTAGAGTGACTCGGCGAGTCTATACGTGTTCACTGACTCCCTAGGATCCTCTCTTGACACGTCGAGTACTTCCCTGACTCGACGAGTTCCACCTGGCATGAATCGCGGGGCCACCACGACTCAACTCGCCGAGTCTCAAGAACGACTCGGCGAGTTCCAACTTGACTCAGTCCACCTGTCAACCCTCTCTGACTCTCCCTGACTCATTGAGTCAACCTTTAACTCGGTAAGACTACTCACTGAGTGGTTATGGACAATCTTCATGCTACTCGCCAAGTCTGTTCTTCGGACTTGGCGAGTCTAAGCCATGCATGAACTCAAACTCACTCGTGAGGTCAGATCTGTTCTAGTAACTCATAGATCCAGTCCTTCCAAGCACATTTATCACGTAAAGTTACAATCTTGGTGCTCATGCAAAGGTCCAAAGGCTTTATTTGATGATATGGTCTCTAGAATGCTATTCTAAGCTCATGGCCTCCATTAACACTCATAAAGCTTGAGGGAAAAGAGTCTCTGGACCTCTTTGGGTCCAGATCTAAAGCATCAACACAAAAAGAGGCCAATTACTCCATGAATCATTCCACAAAGAAGCCCTAACTCTAAGATTTACACCAAGGGCTGAGAAAGGAACGAATGGTTACCTCAAATGAAGTCTCTGGACTCAGGAATCACTGGATTAGCACCTCCTTTGGTCTCCTCTTGCCTTGATCCTCTTCTATATGCAAAATCACCCACAAGTAATCAAGGATCTTCCTCTTTTCTCTCACAAAACGCTCAAGGACTCTTTTAGGGTTCTCTCTGGGGTTGGTGGCCGCAAATGATGGCCATAAGCCCTTTTAAATAGGTCTCATACCCTGAAATTTAGGGTTTCATTAAACAGCATGGACTCGCCGAGTCCACCTTTTGGACTTGCCGAGTCCGGACGCGAACCCTTTCCCAAACCGCGATCATACTCGGTGAGTTTGAGCTCCAACTCGCCGAGTCTCCTCACAAAACACCAAAATTAAGAAGAATAAATAATACCTGGGAATCCGGGCTGTTATAAGGTCCGGTCTAGCTCGTTGGACCCTCTGGTCCGGTCTGGTTGAGCCTTCCGGCCTCATATATCGTTAGACCTTCCGGTTCGCTCTGGTTCAGCCTTCCGGCCTCATAAATCATTGGACATTTCGGTCCGGTCTAAAATAACTCATAGCATAATGTCATATAGACAAGATGCATAACTCAAGTAAGCACATAAGACCTTCCGGTCACACATAAATACCACTCTAGGTAACGTATAGTGAGAAAACTCACCTCGGATGATGAACAGTCCCTATTAACGTTGCTGCCACGCACCGGCCTCTAACTCTGTGCCGAATCCACAATTATCCCAATTCGGAACTAATTCTCAACTCTCACTCATTAGGTCTAAAGGTAGTCCACTAACCAGCCCATCAATGGCCTAAAACCCATTAGGCCCACCAAGGTCCAATAATAAATGAGATCTCTCGAGGCCCAACTCTTTCACATCTAATGGCAAGCCCAACTCAAGGGTCCAAAGCACATATATATAATCCTCTGGTCCAAGATTCTATTGCAACAAGTCAAACTCCAGGTCCAACACTCAAGGCCCAAAATAAGACAAAGCCCAAAATTCCACAGTGAGGTTACGCGGGGCGTACCTCTCTTGGTACGCTCAGCGCACTCACGAATCCATATTGGCCATTGGGGACACTGGGGCAGTACGCGGGGCATATAGGAATTACGATCAGCGTACTCCCCAAATTCACTCTTTCTACTCATTTGGTCTTAAATAGTTAAGACATTACCTCAATCCCCAGATCTGGACTCCCAAATGGCACTTACTCCATAAAGTTAGTGACTTTAAGCCTTTGCTTGGCTGGAAGGTCACAAACACCCAAAACACTCACTTCCTTATCTCAAAAACCTCCTATCTCATGCATAGCTTGATTCCAACGACCAATATTGTATTTTTATGACATAACACCACTAAATATACTCAAAGGGACATAAATTATTCTTTGGAGTTCAATAACTCATAAAGCTTCAAGCTTTGGGACCAAAATCCCTAAAATGGACCCAAAAAAAACTAACACAACAATAAGCAAGTTCAAAACTTGATACCTCTGGAAGATGCACCAACAAGAGAAGAACATAGATCCAAAAGCTATGTGCTCAAGTTATTCTCTTTCAAAGCTCCTTCTTCTTCCAAAGCCAAACACAAAAAGAGATCACCCCACTAGATCCACATGAGAAAGCCACCAAGATTCAAACTTTATTCTTTCTGGAGCTAGATCAACATGATTAAGGCTTGGATCCACAAGCTCCAAGCCAAGCAATGCTTACTCAAGGAACTCCTTCTTCCATAATATGCACCAAAAACTCACCAAATCACTAAAATGCTCAAGAATAACTCAAATGGAGGCTTAGGATCGATTTCTAGGGTTTAGAGGGATGGAGGTTGAAGATATTAGGGTTAGGTTATGAGATAAGGAGCTTAAATAGGGTCTAAGTCCCTAAAATAGCGTTCAGGTCTGATTGGCGTACGCCCAACATTCATATAGTACGCCCAACATACTATGAAGAACATTCGCGACCACCCCTGGTCAGTATGCCCAGGGTACTCCAAAATTACGCCCAACGTAGCTTTGTGTACGCCCAACGTACTCGGCTAAGCCTGCAAACCTCAAAACTTCTGAAGGCCATAACTTCTTCATTATAAATCCGTTTCCGATGATCCTTATATCCACGAAAAGGTAACGAGAAGCCCTACACTTCTATCAAATTTATTCCTCCTGAAGCCCACTTGAACTCAGATCCAAAATTCATGAAAAGCCCGCACCAGCTCCTTTAACAATACATTTGGGCTCTAAAGCACAAACCAAACTCTTTTATCACATAGGATGTTACAATTCTCCCCCACTTAAATTAGATTTCGCCCTCGAAACCGTTCCTTTTCTTCGCATAGATCGAAACAAATAACTCGAGAAGCACAACTGGAAAATCTATTAACATTCAACGATCCTTCTCCCAAGACATCCTAAACCAAAAAGAAATTTCCCAAGTCGAAGAAGGACGGACCCCTATTTCCGTGAAGGTAGTTGCTCTAACTCTCCAGAATTGGAAACGATAGTGGTCTGTCTCCCCGACAGACCGCCCATGTAGAATATCACCCTGATAATCACTCATCGAATAACAGACTCGGATAACACACTCCCAACTCTGAGTACCAGTTCAGCTCTCGACCTAACGGTTGAACCTCCAAGGGCTACCCCTTGCACACCCAATAAAAAGACTTTACAGCCGTCCTGCTCACAATAGCTAACTCAGGTCATCGCGACACACAAGTCATGTAGTTCTCTTTATCCCAAGAGAATACTACAACTTATCTAAAATCGTCTCACCTTTGACCTCTTTCGTCTACCAACCACTGATTCCATCCGTTTCGTGGTTCTTCCTATACCGACGAACTAACTCACTCTGGTCTATTACATCTAATGGAGAACAATACTTCTCAAAATGAACCCATCTACGAATCTAAAACCTCATCTTTCCTACTAAACACACAAACGAATCCAGACTCAAGCTAGAGAGTCGAATTCAACAACAGAATTGGAACCACTCAATTCCAATCTGGTACTCAACTCGTGACCCAAGATTCGCAATCCACACGTACACCACTTCTCCAATTCCATTCGGTTGCGATAACCACGACTCATCTCAGAATATAACGATCCCTGAAAAATATGGAGACCTTGGTCTCTCCATTGGTTCAACCACTAAGATCCTATAGACTCAATTGATGAGGCTACATAAGCCTAAGAACTCTTCTGTGTCATGCTCTGGCTGGTGAAAACTACGGCTCCCCATAATTCCACAGTACTCTCCCTCTGACCAGTGAAAGCTACGGCTCCCCGCAATTCCATAATGCTCCCTCACTGCTTGGCGAGTACCACGCCCCCCCCCCCCCCCCGACAGTATTGCCACACCATCTTGTTGCCTGGTGGATACTACGGATCCCCGCAATATCACCACACCCTCTTGCTAATTGGTGAATACTACGGCTCCCCGCAGTACCACCACACCCTCTTGCTAACTGGTGAAGACTACGGCTCCTCGTAGTGTCACCACACCCTCTCGCTAACTGGTGAATACTACGACTCACCGTAGTATCACCACACCCTTTCGCTAACCGGTGAAAGCTACGGCTCCCCATAGTTCCATAATTCTCCCTCACTGCTTGGCGAGTACCACGCCCCCCCCCCCCCCCCCCGCAGTATCGCCACACCATCTTGCTGCCTAGTGGATACTACGGCTCCCCTCAGTATCACCACACCCTTTTGCTAACTGGTGAATACTACGGCTCCCCGCAGTATCACCACACCCTCTTGCTGACTGGTGAATACTACGACTCACTGTAGTGTCACCACATCCTCTCGCTAACTGGTGAATACTACGACTCACCCTAGTATCACCACACCCTTTCGCTAACTGGTGAATACTACGACTCACCGTAGTATCACCACACCCTTTCGTACTAACTCAAGGATGCTGTAGCTCCCTGCAGCCTTACAATACTTTCTCTTACCATCCCACGGTCTCATTCTCCAGTCGGCGCCACACTCTGCATCCATTAACCCATGTTCCGCGGCTAATCATAGACAGATAATCACACACCCATCCAGAAATAAACATCACTACTCCTGACGGCTACCGTCATGACAAAACTCATTTTCTTACTGTAATTCACATTCTTAAATAATATCGTATCTAATTGTTATTTCCCCACATCACACAACTTCGGAATATTCCAACTCTTACGGACGAATCGTCAACGACTCAGAACATGTTGACGAACATCCGAAACTTCCTCCTCTATTTCTCCAAACCCATGCAAGTATACACATACCGGCCCTAGAGTTGGTTACCCAATCCACTTTTACCCTTTCCAAAATACACATAACAACCCGTACGCTAAGCCTGAAGTTCTTCACCGCCGAAGCTATCCATTGACCCAATCGCCTCAAATTTTACCATTACAACCTTGAACAATTTCTAATCGCCACATGGTATCTGTCCAACGGCCACCTGCCGTGGGGACATTCGTCCTTTCCTGAACACGTACATCCTGCATTACCTTGCTCTGCACTTCGCCTCGGCAACCAATAACCCTGGTCTCATGCATTCGAACCGCGGGTCTAAATAACCGTTCTCTAACCACACTTGAACAAATCGCTGATCCTCTTACTGGAAAACCGGTTCTCCCCCACTCAGGATTTAAACAATCACCAACTGGTACATCCATAATCTACTCAGTAGATTGTCTCACCAGTTCTGTCATCCATAATATACTCAATAGATTGTCTCACCATTTCTTTCACACTTGACTCTTGAACGTATTTCACCATCATCCTAGGGCCTTCCCAAAGGAAACCAACCAATCTCCATATATCCTGTCCCTGAAAAAATCTCGGAATCCTCCCCACGCGACTGCCTCTAGGCATCTAGAGGCCTTAGACTGACACACCGCTGGAAACCCCATTGTTCCGAATCTAATCTGTCTCTAATCCGGAAATAGAGCCCTTTCATATACTTCGACTCTAACTCCTCGACCTACCTCCCAAATCGGGAATACTCATAAAAGCACAGACCTCATTCTCGTTGTCGATACACAACATAGACCACGAGGGCCACTGCCCCAATATACCCCTTTTCCATCGAAAACTACTAATAAAAGTACTTTTCCCCCAACAAGGCACCTCCTTGTTCTCATCCATCTTAGTCCCACTAATGACTCTTTCCTGGTATAAGGATACCTCGCAGCAAACATACTTCCCAAATACTCTGGTGAAAAGGTCACCACACTTGCTACTCCACAGGGTTTAACTCCAACTTAGAAACTCATATCCCTTCTGCTCCTCATAGAAAATAGCACAATGCGGTCACAGGAAGTGGCATCCCCACTATCGGCCGACTGCGTAGCTCAACCCGTAATCCTCCACGAAGCACCACCTCTACTTATTCCTGAGTCTTGCGACTCTAGTTGTCATCTCATCTAACTTTCTCAGAAACCAACTCGATTTGCCCCTCAAGGTGTGCTCCCTTGAAACTCATTCAACATGGCCCTTTGGCCCCACACTTTATCACATCTGGTCTCAATCTAATTAATCGCAATGGAATAACTGATAACACCAGAAGCACTAACCGCCACAAATCATGGTACTCGAACCACATTATCACCCTTCATCTGCTACGGATCATGGTACTCGAACCATGTGATCACCTCTCATCTGTTATGGATCATGGTACTCGAACCATGTGATCACCTCTCATCTACTACTTAGATCCTCTGGAATTTTCCCTGTATCGAGTATGGGTCCTTTGCTTTCAGTAGTACGGGACCATACTACCTGCCACATCTACCCATACTTTCCACATGGATCATCCCATATTTCCTAAGCAGCTGCTCAACCTCCTCAATCATCAATCCCGTCATACCTGATTGCTCCATTGCGAATACTCTTCCTCTATCAGTATACTCATCTGACAAGGGTCACTCCCTAGGCTCTCACACTTCTCCGCCATCAACGGCTGAAGAACTCCTCATGATGCCATCCATCTACCTCCTAAATATCGTCATAGTCACTTAGTAGCTGACTCCCATCATCAAGAGTTCCACAAAGCACGAAGCAAGCAACATTCGGGAATCGAATATTCTCTATCAACATGTATAACCACTTTAGGTTACAACTCCGCTTGCTATACGCGTACTCAAAAGATATCACCGAGCTCAAGCAACTCCACCCCTCACGGGTATCTAACTACCCTATCAGTAGGCTCCTCAATGCTCATCTAGGTATCTCTCCTAGATTACTCTTTTAATCAGATCCCTCTCTAAAAAGGATTCATGTTGGATACTCTTACTCCGCACATACTCAAAAGCAATTCACATATAGCAGTAACTCCTAGGCTAAGGCATCACAAATCATGCCACTCTAGTCCTAAAATATGAAATACCTAGCCTACTGTGTTATGTGTTATGTGTTTCAGGTTCTTATCATGATTGCGGGAAGGATACGGCTCGATTGTACATTCATGACTCTTTTTTATTGTGCGTACAATCGAGCCGTATCCTTCCCACAATCATGATAAGAACCTGAAACACATAACACATAACACAGTAAGCACAAAGTTTAGTGAGTTCCCTAAAATAACACATACATATAACTAGCCACTCGAGGCTATGACTCTACGAGACCTTCCAGTCGATGTGTCTCAGTGGACCTTCCGGCTCCACAACTCTGGTAGACCTTCCGGTCCTACCCATGATGACCTTCCGGTAGTGACATCCCCATTTTCACGGCCAGAAAAGACCGATTTTGTTTATGCTTTATAAAAATCAGAGTGCCTCTTTTAATAAAAATGTTGCGGAATTTGTTCCGAGTAAAACATGATAAATATGTTATCAAAGCATTTCCGAAGAAAAGTATTTTTATTCATTTTAAAACATTTGGGATGTCATCATCAATACAGAAACATAAGCATAAACAGAACTTACATTCATTATCACTAGTGATTTATATCTCCTTAATTTCTCAGTGTAATGTGACTTCATATCAACACCTATGATATAAATAAAATGAGTGGGTCAGGTTGGGAAACCTACTAAGTACATAGGGTTTTCAACCCACAATAAATAAGTTTATTAACTTTATCAAACCAAACAAACCCGATTACCCGTTCCCGTTATCCTCACTTTACGTCCCTAAAACATCTAACACAAGGGACCTAGTCTAAGGGACTTTCATCGGTGTGACAACACATGCTTCGGGGGTTCCTTAGCAATTCATGTCAAATAAGGCAACCATGTGGGGGATGGAGCACTGCTGGTGAGCACACAGTTCAAATAAACACACAGTTTAAATAAACACCTACAGGTTACGAGCCTGCTAGCGTTCCACTAGACTGTCTAGAGTAGTCTGTGGTCGTCATCTATACTCTGCTAGATGGCTGGATCATCAATAACATCTATAACGAGGCCTCTCAATATTTTATTTGGTCACACAACAACTATTACATCTATCCATGTTTTACCCAACACATTTTGTAGATATAAAATACATATACAATTTAAATCATTTAAAACATGTATAAAATCGTTCATCCATCATAGATACCAAGTGTACAGATAATATGCACACACAGTACGTAATTTATATAAAATACTTCATATCTATGTGTAAGATGAAAGTAACTATGCATTCACTTGAAAAGGTGGTGATTCCGAACTCAGACAGCGCTTCGCTTCTTAAAAATAATTTCCTTCGACGAAACCTAGTATTATTACCACTAGAGTTTAGTCTATTATTCGTCGAGACTTATTAATAGTCTAGCTATTATTACTATTATATAAGCGTTAAACAATACTTATATAACCCATAATAATAGCCCAAGTACTTATTACAAGTTCCTAATAACGTTACTATAATTAAATAAAAGCTATATTAAAAATAGCGTAGACGTAGCTCACTTACAGCGGGTTTTATAGAAAATCGGGCTTTGCTTGGAGCAGCGTTCCCGAGCTGAAAAGCCCTTCTTCTCGGAGCCGTCGAACACTCCGGGGCTTCTGCCTCGTTCTAGGGAGGTTCCCTAGGCTTTTCGGGGGGTTTCGGGGCTAGAGAGGGTTTCTAGAGAGAGAGTAAAGAGAAGAAAGAATGGGAAAGGTGTGAAGAAAATGAGGGTGGGAGACGTTCTATTTATAGAGTGAAAATGGATGAACTTGGTGTCACAAGTCACAATCTAGTGGCAAGACTTGGGAAGAAAGCAATGGCCAAGATTGTGCCACATCACCAAATTTCACACAACACACTTCCGACTTCTAAAATCCATAACTTTCACATACGACCTCCATTTTTGACGTTCTTTATATTCACGCGTAGGTAAGAATAAGATCTACAACTTCCATTTTGACTCTGTCGGCTAATTCTCGACCGATCATAAATTTAACAGTACGAGGATATTATAATGTTAAATGTCCGCGTAAAATTCATAACTTCTACATACAGACTTTGTTTTCGTCTGTGTTTTTACCACTGAGTTCATGTTAATGAGATCTTCAACTTTCATTTAGGTCGCGTAGGCCAAAAACCGCTCGAACTAAAATTCGAGTTTCGGGCAGTGCATTGCTATGCCAAATGTTAGAAAATTCATATCTTCCTCATACGATGTCGGATTTGGGAGTTCATTTTATGGACGCTCTCAGTTTAACATATTCTACGACTTTTGTTTAGATTACTAAGGCTAAAAAGTCCTCCATCATAAATTCACTATTTATGTCTCCGGGTGTCGTGCCGGTTTTGCCGTAAAACTTCGACGAACCATAACCTCTTCGTTATAACTCAGATTTAAACGTTCGTTATATGTACGAAACACTTGAAACATATTCTACAACTTGGTTAAGATTATTTGTTCTAAATAATCTTTTGTCAAAAATTCATTTTCGACCCCTATTATCTATAAATTGACAAGCCCGGATCTACGGGTGTTACACCGGTCCTGCAGCTCGTTGGACCCTTAGGTCCGGTCTAGCTCGTTGGACCCTCTGGTCCGGTCTGGTTGAGCCCTCCGACCTCATATATATTTGGACCTTCTGGTCTGGTCTGGTTGAGCCTTCCGGCCTCATAAATCATTGGACCTTCCAGTCCGGTCTAAAATAACTCATAGCATAATATCACATAGACAAGATGCATAATTCAAGTAAGCACATAAGACCTTCCGCTCACACATAAATACCACTCTAGGTAACGTATAGTGAGAAGACTCACCTCAGATGATGAACAGTCCCTATAAACGCTGTTGCTACGCACCGGCCTCTAACTCTGTGTCGAACCCACAATTATCCCAATTAGGAACTAATTCTTAACTCTCACTCATTAGGTCTAAAGGTAGTCCACTAACCAGCCCATCAATGGCCTAAAACCCATTAGGCCCACCATGGCCCAATAATAAATGAGATCTCTTGAGGCCCAACTCTTTCACATCTAATGGCAAGCCCAACTCAAGGGTCCAAAGCACATATATATAATCCTCTGGTCCAAGATTCTATTGCAACAAGTCAAACTCCAGGTCCAACACTCAAGGCCCAAAATAAGACAGAGCCCAAAATTCCACAGTGAGGTTATGCGCGGCGTACCTCTCTTGGTACGCTCAACATACTCACGAATCCATATTGGCCATCGGGGACACTGGGGTAGTACGCGGGGCGTACAGGAATTACGATCAGCGTACTCCCCAGATTCACTCTTTCTACTCATTTGGTCTTAAACAATTAAGACATTACCTCAATCCCCAGATCTGGACTCCCAAATGGCACTTACTCCATAAAGTTAGTGACTTTAAGCCTTTGCTTGGCTGGAAGGTCACAAACACCCAAAACACTCACTTCCTTATCTCAAAAACCTCCTATCTCATGTATGGCTTGATTCCAACAACCAATATTGGATTTTTATGACATAACACCACTAAATATACTCAAAGGGACATAAATTATTCTTTGGAGTTCAATAAATCATAAAGCTTCAAGCTTTGGGACCAAAAACCCTAAAATGGATCCAAAAAAACTAGCACAACAATAAGTAAGTTCAAAACTTGATACCTCTGGAAGATACACCAACAAGAGAAGAACATAGATCCAAAATCTAGGTGCTCAAGTTATTCTCTTTCAAAGCTCCTTCTTCTTCCAAAGCCAAACAAAAAAAGAGATCACCCCACTAGATCCACATGAGAAAGCCACCAAGATTCAAACTTTATTCTTTCTGGAGCTAGATCAACATGATTAAGGCTTGGATCCACAAGCTCCAAGCCAAGAAATGTTTCCTCAACGAACTCCTTCTTCCACAATATGCACCAAAAACTCACCAAATCACCAAAATGCTCAAAAATCACTCAAATGGAAGCTTAGGATCGATTTCTAGGGTTTAGAGGGATGGAGGTTAAAGATATTAGGGTTAGGTTATGAGATAAGGAGCTTAAATAGGGTCTAAGTCCCTAAAATACCGTTCTGGTCTGATATGCGTACGCCCATCATTCATATAGTACTGTCACGATCGAGATTCTAGACTCTTCCGGAGTACTCAAGAAAATGGGAGAACTCACAAGTATAGCAAATTAGACCCTGGAACGTCCTAGATTTCTCTAGGACATCAAAGAATGATTTAGAACATTTCATGAAGACTTGTAAATATATGTAACTTGGTAGAATATTCTAGATTGTCAAGAATATAGGACTAAAGTAGTAATATCTAGAAACTTCCCAAGAGGAGGAAGGACAAGTATAAATAGGGAGGAGCACATTTGCTCCAAACCATTGGAAGTTCTCTTGTATTCTCTCGAGCTCTCTAATAGAAGTTCTCTTTCATTTGTAGAAACTTCAAAAACTTTATTCTCTTGCTTACTTAGTCGTTTATACATCCAAAAGAAGTGTTGTAGCCTGACTTAGTCGAAGTTACACTAAGTGGCACACGGTGATTGTGTTGTCCCGTGACACGTGGTATCAGAGCCAGACTTCGTACAAGCAAGAGATCATGACTACGGTACAAAGTGAACCATCTTCACAGATCACAAAAGCCTCCAGTATATATTGAATCAAAAAGAACTGAACATGAGGCAGCGGCGATGGGTCGAGTTGTTAAACGACTACGAGTGTGAGATCAAGTATCATCCAGGAAAGGCCAACATGGTAGCTGATGCCTTAAGCTGGAAAGAGTAGTCGGGGCACCGAGTGAGAACACTAACAATGACCATCCATTCCTACCTATCTTCACAAAATCAAGGAGGCTGTGGGGAATGATGCAAATAAAGCGTTGCGGGGAATGGATAAGAATCTTGAAATCAAGGGAGACGGAGCTTATTACTTCATGGAGCGTATTTGGGTCCCAAAATTTGGAGGATTCAGAGATGTATTCATGAACGAAGCACAAAATACACGATACTTCGTCCGTCTAGGTTCCAATAAGATGTACCTAGACATTAAACATCATTATTAGTGGCCTAACATGAAGGCGAAAAACGCCACTTATGTGGGCAAGTGTCTCACTTGTGCCAAAGTTAAAGTGGAATACCAGAAGCCTCGTGATTACTGCAACAACCAAAAATTCCCGAGTGGAAATGGGAAAGAATTACAATGGATTTCATGACCAAATTACCAAAGACAGCGGACATATTGGATGGTATCTGGGTGATTGTCTATAGGCTAACCAAATCCACCCATTTACTGCCAATAAAGGAGACATACAAAATGGAGAAGCTAACGCGAATCTATATAAAAGACGTGGTGAGAGTACATGGGGTACCGATATCTATTATTTTCGATCGAGATAGTAGATTTACCTCTCGATTTTGGCAGTCGCTCTAGAAAGCATTGGGAACACAACTGGATATGAGCACTGCTTATCACCATTCAAACGCTAGAAGATATGCTCCGAGTCTGTGTGATTGATTTTGGAAAGGCATGGGATACCCACTTTCCCTTAATCGAATTCTCGTACAACAACAACTATCACACAATCATTAAGGTTGCTCCATTCGAGGCCTTGTATGGTAGAAAATGCAGATCACCTCTTTGCTAGCCTGAGGTGGGAGACACACATCTTGCAAGAGGGAAAACTGTTGGAATAGTGTCTAAGGCTGCAACTATATTAGGCAAGTATTTGACCCGGTTGTGCATAGTCCTTTTGGGTTGCCTTCACCATAGCAACTTGATAGGATGATTTATTATGAGAGAGTAAATATTATTAATATATTATGAGAATAATATAATGAATAATATATTTGTTATTTGATTAATATAAGTCATAGAATTAATTATAATTAATTTGGTGACTTAAAGAGACTAATTAAACAAAGAGGTATAAACTGTCAATTGTTTGATAGTTAAGCTTTAGACTGTAAATCCTTATGGATATGCTAGGGACGGATTCTAGAAGCTAGGATAGCTTCAAAATTGTCCAAGGCTTATCTATGGAAAGGATTTGGATAGCCTTAAGAGAAGATTATCCAATTAGGGTTTAGGTTGTAACCCTTAAGGAGTCTACAAGTATAAATAGACCCCATGGCATAAGGAAATCGGCACCTCTCCTAAAGCAAGAGAACCCTGGCCGATTTCCTCCCCTCTCCTCTCTCCTAAATCATCTTCTTTGCTATTGGTATTTGTAAGCCATTAGAGGAGTGACATTTGTGACTCTAGAAGCTCCAAGACCTCAAGATCAACAAGGAACTCAAAGGTATGATTCTGGATCTGTTTCAATGTTGTTATTTAGCCTAATTAGTCATTAGAAGTCTTGGATTCAAAGCATGTTTATTAGAAAGCCTAGATCCGAGCATTAGGGTTTTGCATGCGCACATAGGAAAGTTCTTATGGCTAAAACCCATCAGTGGTATCAGAGCCTAGCTTGGTTTTTTTTATATTGTTGCTTGATTAACTGAAACAAACCTGCAAAATTCGTTTTTTAGGTTTCTGAGTCATGGACTCGGCGAGTTCCACGGTGGACTCGGCGAGTAGGCCTGACTCGGCGAGTCCCCTTGTGCACTCGGCGAGTCCAGGCGTCAGGAATGGCCAGATTCGGGATTTTTTCATAATTATCTTATGGAAACTTACCTTAATCATAATATATCAATCTAAATCCGATTTTTTGATATATATGACTATTATCTTGATCTAGTTAAAGGTATTTATCAACTAATAAAATATTTAATTTCCTTATATGATAATTAATTAATTATTTTAATTATTTTGGTAATTATCTTTCAAAGAAATCTTGAATAAAATCAAATATAGATAATTAGGATATTAATTGTTAATTGGAATTATTTGTTATTTGATCCTCCATGTTTTAAATGTTTAAAACTTTCCCACAAGTTTTGAAATTTATATTTGTGATTAAAAGTTTTAATTTAGACAACTTAAATTTCAAACCCTAGATTTTAAAAGCTTTAAAATACAACCCTATACTAATATGATATTACTAGAATAATATATATATGTATAACTAAATGCTAGTCTTACCGTTAGTAGGCCTCATTCACGAAGCCGATCTATAAGGTGGGTATAAGGTTGCGGCCTATAAAATGGCGCTTAATGGGTGTACACTCACACCCACCGCTTGCTTGATTGGTGGAGGGTCGTTAGCCGAACGGGTAGGATAGGGCAACCTCATCCTCTCATTAAAAGTATAATAAGAAATATAAAGTAACTACACATATTTTAAAATTTCCCAATCTTAGTTACTTTAGGAAAAGTGAATTGATGCAATCCCATGAAATTACACTTTGCACCTTGCTAAGAAGTTAGTGGAGCGTGTGTGGTTTACCGGCACACTAATTGGTTCTAAGCGAAGGTCGCAAAGGGTGATTCATTGTTTATCATAGTTCGATGGAGCGTGTGTGGTTTACCGGCACATCGAATAGGTGATCGTTACAATGAAGGCACCATGTGAATTTGCATGGTAATTCACACCCGCTTTGTGATCCTCGGCATCCCAGTCACAAACAAGAGGGGCATATCGAGATTTAAACATGCCATTGAATAGTTTCAATGAATCTCATCCGAACCTAGGAATTCTCAAAAACACTTAGGACTAATAGTTTAAGTTTTGTGATGGAGAATTAGTGAATCGTCATTCACTTACCTTCAATTTATTTGCATGTTAGATTACGGCATCCCTTTTCTAGTATGTAAATGTTATTGTTGGATCCTAGCCCTAATTTTTCTTATTGGGTGATAATTAGGGATTCTTATTCTAATCTATCTTTGTCCTTTCTAATTGTAGATGTCGAACGCAAACAACGTTGTTGCTAGTTCTTTCATGTTGATGAGCCTTTGCCAAAAGGTCACCTTCGATGGAACGAACTTTAGCGAATGGATAAGATACATTCGCACCATTGCTCGCTATGAGGATAAGGAGTATGTCCTCGATGAGAAGCTGGAGAAAATCAACCCCGAAGTTGCTACTCCCGCCGAAATCACCGCTTTTGAGACTCATGAGCGAGATGCAACGAAGGTACATTGCATCATGATCGCTACCATGAACTCCGAATTCCAAAAGTCCTACGAGGACATGTACCCGTACGAGATGCACCAAGACTTATTGGAGAGATACCACCAAAACGCGAGACAAGAGCGTTATGAGATTTTCACCAACATGATTTCCGCTAAGATGGGTCATGGAGAATCTCTTACCGTGCACCTGCAAAAGATGCAAAGGTATGTCAACCGCCTTCGCAAGTTAAATGTTGACTTCGGTGAAGACTTGGCGATCGACATGGTGCTTCACTCTTTGCCTCCGATGTACAACCAATTTAGGATGACCTACCACATGAACAAAGAAGAGGTCACCCTAAGCAAAGTCCAAGGTCTCTTGAGGGTCGCTGAGAGCAACTTCAAGGACAAGTCTGTTGCACCTACTCCCAATCCGCCCGCTGCTCCTGTCTTGGCTATTGGTCAAGGAAAGGGAAAGAAGAGGAAAGCTTCATCGAAGAACAATCGCAAGGTGAAAGCCCGAGATGGTGCCTCTTCTAGTGGGACCAAAGTTGATCCCGCTAAGCCCTGCTCTAACCCAAAGGAGGCAGAGTGCCACCACTGCCACAAGATAGGACATTGGAAGAGAAGCTGCCCGGATTACCTGCAAGCAATCAAAGAGGGAAAGATCAAGCCATCTTTCGTAGGTATATACACAATCAAATCTAACAATTCTAATCATGCTATTTCTTGGGTTCTTGATACCGGTTGTGGTTATCACATTTGTTCTAATGTGCAGGGACTAAAAAGAAGTAGGGATGTGGAGCATGGAAGGATCAATCTAATCATGGGGAACAGAAGATCGTCGCCTGTGACCAAGATTGGAGTGTATTCTTTAGTGCTTAGGAATAGTTTGGTTTTAGATTTGAACAATTGTTGCTATTCGCCAGAAATGGCTAGAAACATCATTTCATTTCATGGTTTATATAGACAAGGATTTAGATTTTCTTTTAATAATGAGAATGGTTCTATTTTGGCTTGTCTAAATGGTGTCTTTTACTTTGAAGCTATACCATGTAATGGAATATATGAAACCGTTATGATTGTTGATAACTTAGGAAATGATGTTTTAAATATTGATTCTTCCACTAGTATGGATAAAGCATCCTTTTGGCATTGTCGTCTTGGACATGTCAACAAGAAACGCATAGCCCAACTCCAAAAGGATGGAGTGTTGGAGTCATTCGACCTTAGGGAAGATGACACATGCAAGTCTTGTTTACTTGGAAAGATAACTAAGTCACCCTTCACAAGTACATGTGAAAGGGGCGAGGGTCTATTGGACCTAATACATACCGATGTATGTGGACCGTTTAGATCAACCACGAAGGATGGGAACCGCTTCTATGTGACTTTTACCGATGACTATAGTAGATATGGGTATATCTACTTAATCAAGCAAAAGTCAAACACCTTTGAAAAGTTCAAAGAGTTCAAGAATGAAGTGGAGAATCAATTGGGCAGGAAAATCAAGATGCTTCGATCCGATCGAGGAGGAGAGTACCTAAGTCTTGAATTCCACGATTATCTCAAGGAGTGTGGAATAGTTTCACAATTGACGCCTCCTAGGACACCGCAGTTAAATGGTGTGGCAGAAAGGCGTAATCGAACCTTGTTGGATATGGTTCGCTCTATGATGAGTCGTGCTTCACTACCTATCTCCTTTTGGGGGTATGCCTTAAAGACTGCCGCCCATATCCTTAACCGAGTCCCTACTAAGAAGGTTGACAAAACACCTCACGAGATGTGGACAGGGAAAGCTCCCTCGTTGGCACATATCAAGGTTTGGGGTTGCGAGGCTTTCGTAAGACGAGATACTCACGACAAGCTTGAACCTCGAAGTGAGCGATGTATTTTCATCGGCTACCCGCAGACATCCTTTGGATATCTCTTCTATAGACCGAAGGACAATGTTGTCTTCGTTGCGAGGAGAGGAGTTTTCCGAGAGCGAGAACTCATGAGCCAAGGAGACAGTGGGAGGCAAATCGAACTTGAAGAGATTCAAGAGTCGATAGATGAAGGAACCTCTGCTGCTGGCTTTCAACCCGAGGAGGAAACTCCGGTTGAACCGATTGAC
The DNA here is from genome assembly GCF_002870075.4 of Lactuca sativa. Taxonomy (NCBI): domain Eukaryota; kingdom Viridiplantae; phylum Streptophyta; class Magnoliopsida; order Asterales; family Asteraceae; genus Lactuca; species Lactuca sativa. The sequence goes on along the minus strand of NC_056628.2, from coordinate 78,753,803 downwards.
GAATCCTTACCTCTTAGACGTTTTGATAGAGTTAGAGTTCATCCCCAGTTTTATGGCTTTCATATTACTACCGAAGGGGACACGTATATTAGTGATGGTACACTAGTAAACCTTGATGAACCTAATAGCTATAAGGAAGCCATGGCAGGCCCGGAGTCTGCAAAGTGGAAAGAGGCAATGGATAGCGAGATCCAATCCATGTATGATAACCAAGTTTGGAATTTGGTGGATTACGTGCCCGGACGTAAGACCGTTGGGTGCAAATGGATCTTCAAGAAGAAGACCGACGTGGATGGGAACGTACACACATATAAAGCGCGATTGGTTGCGAAGGGCTTTATTCAAACTCCCGGAGTTGACTATGATGAGACCTTCTCACCACTTGCGAAGATTAAATCTATTAGAGTGATGCTAGCAATTGCCGCATTTCATGATTATGAGATTTGGCAAATGGATGTCAAGACCGCCTTCCTTAACGGAAAGTTGGCTGAGGATGTTTACATGGCTCAGCCAGAGGGGTTTATGGATCCGAAGCATCCGAATAGAGTGTGTAAGCTTGAGAAGTCCATTTATGGACTTAAGCAAGCGTCTCGCAGATGGAATCTTTGCTTCGATGAGAAAGTCAAAGAGTTTGGTTTTGTACGAAGCGAAGACGAATCTTGTGTATATGTCAAAGCCAGTGGGGGTATAGTAAGCTTCCTCGTTCTATATGTCGATGACATATTACTCATAGGAAACGACATCCCAACTCTGCAGGAGGTTAAGTCCTGGCTCGGGAAGTGCTTCGCTATGAAGGACCTCGGAGAGGCTTCTTACATTTTGGGAATAAGGATAGTAAGAGAAAGAAGTAAGAGACTAATTGGACTTAGTCAGAATACTTACTTAGAGAAGGTACTAAAACGTTTTAGTATGGAAAACTCAAAGAAGGGAGAACTACCGATACAAAGTAATGCCAAATTGAGTAAGACTCAAAGTCCGAGTACCGAAGCTGAGATAGCAGAAATGAGCCGAGTACCATGCGCTTCCGCAGTTGGCTCAATCATGTACGCTATGACTTGTACTCGCCCTGATGTAGCCTTCGCTTTGAGCATGGTTAGCAGATATCAAGGGAATCCTGGCAAAGCACATTGGATTGCGGTGAAAAACATCCTTAAGTACCTTCGGAGGACGAAGGAATGGTTTTTAGTCCTCGGAGGGAGTGATGACTTGAAGGTGCGAGGGTATAGTGACGCCAGTTTTCAGACCGACAGGGACAACTACCGTTCACAGTCGGGCTGGGTCTTTACCCTAAATGGAGGAGCAGTGACATGGAAGAGTTCCAAACAGGAAACCGTAGCTGATTCAACGTGTGAATCAGAGTACATTGCAGCGAGCGAAGCGTCGAAGGAGGCAATATGGCTAAAGAACTTCATTGGTGATCTTGGAGTTGTACCTGCCATAAAGGAGCCAATGGAGATTTTCTGTGATAACGAAGGCGCAGTTGCCTTGACCAAGGAACCGAGGGATCATGGTAGATCAAGACATATCGACAGAAAGTATCACTTCATTAGACATCGTGTAGAAGAAGGACAACTCGTAGTGAAGAGGATATCATCAGAAGATAACCCAGCAGATCCGCTTACGAAGGGACTGAGTAGGGTTAAGCACTTGCAGCATGCTAGGAGTATTGGGCTGAAGGATGATATTAGCATAGATTAGATAGTATTAGAAACATGTAATAGATAAATGTAATTGACATTTGATGATTAAATAAAGGAGTTTTATTTATGAGTAATGTTACTCTCTTAAGTTAATCGTTTAGCTATTGTTTCATTTTGCATGTTTTGACTTCCAGAATAATTAAGATTATTAAGAATAATAGAAATTGTTCAAATGGTCCACAATCGTTCATATGTTGGGAGTAGATATGAATGAAGATTGTCATGAATTGGTGTGTAGAATGTCTAAATGGTGTTAGACATAGCAAAGGATTGCTGCAACGTTCATGAGTGCTTATGAACTAGTTTTGAGCATTGGAATAAACCCGCGCTTGCTGGAATCACCTTATGGAATACGATATAAAAGGTGATCGCAAGACGATAATATCATATGGTCTTAAAACCTAGATATGTGATTTGTTATTTGTTAATTGATTGTACATTGATAATACGAAACCGCATCAGTAACTCGATGTTATAAAACGTATTATTGTGTATAGTTGGTTAATGAATAAGTAAATGCATATAAGTCGAAGTTTATCTGTAACTTTTATCTAAGAAGGTAAAAGCGATATCCCGGCCGCTCGATGATTTGATTTGACTTATGTGCCGGGCCCGGTTAGAACTGAATTGATGTGTTCGATTAAGTTCTATGTCGAATAAATCAGAGATCGAGAAACGTAAATGCTTGACTAACCATTCCATAGGATTGTCAACATGATATCTAACAGAGGACTGTACGTTCCCTTATCTAAAGGACAAAATTGATTAGATCAGAGTTGACAGCGTCTTTGAGAGCTACGATTGCAAACTGAATTGTACTTGTGTATATAGTTACTAGACTTATCCAAGTGGGAGACTGTTGGAATAGTGTCTAAGGTTGCAACTATATTAGGCAAGTATTTGACCCGGTTGTGCATAGTCCTTTTGGGTTGCCTTCACCATAGCAACTTGATAGGATGATTTATTATGAGAGAGTAAATATTATTAATATATTATGAGAATAATATAATGAATAATATATTTGTTATTTGATTAATATAAGTCATAGAATTAATTATAATTAATTTGGTGACTTAAAGAGACTAATTAAACAAAGGGGTATAAACTGTCAATTGTTTGATAGTTAAGCTTTAGACTGTAAATCCTTATGGATATGCTAGGGACGGATTCTAGAAGCTAGGATAGCTTCAAAATCGTCCAAGGATTATCTATGGAAAGGATTTGGATAGCCTTAAGAGAAGATTATCCAATTAGGGTTTAGGTTGTAACCCTTAAGGAGTCTACAAGTATAAATAGACCCCATGGCATAAGGAAATCGGCACCTCTCCTAAAGCAAGAGAACCCTGGCCGATTTCCTCCCCTCTCCTCTCTCCTAAATCATCTTCTTTGCTATTGGTGTTTGTAAGCCATTATAGGAGTGACATTTGTGACTCTAGAAGCTCCAAGACCTCAAGATCAACAAGGAACTCAAAGGTATGATTCTAGATCTGTTTCAATGTTGTTATTTAGCCTAATTAGTCATTAGAAGTCTTGGATTCAAAGCATGTTTATTAGAAAGCCTAGATCCGAGCATTAGGGTTTTGCATGCGCACATAGGAAAGTTCTTATGGCTAAAACCCATCAAAAACACCGAACAACAATCTTACAGGACTCGAGATCATTTGAGAAACAACGTAGAAAATGGTTCAAATCAAGGCACGACTCCAAGCATCGCAAGACCGACCAAAGAGCTATGCTGATAAACGGCAAAAACCTCTGGAATTTCAGATAGCAGATCGAGTGTTGTTGAAGGTCTCTCCCTGGAAAGGTATGATCCAATTTGGGAAGCGGGGAAAACTAAACCCGCGATACGTCGGACTATTCGAGATTCTTGCCCGGATTGGTCCGGTGGCCTATAAGGTGCAGCTACCCACAAAGCTCAGCAACATACATCCCGTATTCCACATGTCAAATATGAAAATGTTCCTTTCAGGTGAAACCCTTGATGTTCCCTTAGATGAAATCGAGGTGAACGAGAATCTCCTGTTCATCGAAGAACTAATTGAAATCATGAACATGGAAGTGAAGCGTACGAGACAAAGTCTCATTCCAATTATGAAAGTTCGAAGGAGTGCAAAGCATAGACTGGAATTCACATGGGCACGCAAAGATCAAATGATACAAAAGTATCCTCACCATTTCTCTAGCTCTTAAGATCAGCTTTCAAAGAATTTTGGGATGAAATTCCCTCTAACGCAGGGATGATATCACAACTAGTATTTTAAGGCTAGGAAATTATGTCCATGTGTAATTAGATTTTGATGTATCTTGTAACCCTAAGTATGATGTTATACAAGTTATTCATTCAAAAACAAAAATTCGAATCAAAATTCACTTGTGAAAAGCTCTAAACCTAATTCAATACACTACATTCACTCAACTTTAGGTTGTAACCCTAGCTTTCTGGTTCAAAACTCTTATTGGAACAGGACTCTCTTATTGGGCCTAATTGGCCAGTGAACCCTCAACTTGGTTCTTTTGGGCCAAGAATCCACATTTGGGCTCTAATTAGACCCACATTCATTAAGCAATAGTATTTTGGGCCATAAGACTCTTCATGAGCCTTATTGGGCCGAAAACCACTTACTTTGTCTTTATGGGCTGAAAACCCATTTATTTAATCACATTGGGCCGAAAACCCATTTATTTTACTCTTTTGGGCCGTAAACATGTATGTGGGCCCAATGGGCCGAAAAATTTCTTATTGGGCTATATATTTTCGGTTGCTATTCAATCTAAGCCCAATATTTATTATTTTCTTTCCCTTCCCTCTCAAATTCTTGCTTTATATAAAAAAAGAGAAAAACTTAATTTGGGTTATTGGTGACACCTCACCATTAACCTACATATAACTATGCAATTTATCCATCAAGTATCTAGGCTTAAGTAGTTAATCTCCATGTATTAATCTCTATCTCTCTCTCTTCTCCTCCTTATCTTGGCCGCGACCATCATCATCCTCTTCATTTCTTCACTTCAAAATTCCTTCAAACACTCTCTTATGTTCCCTCTCAAGCACAAGAAAATTCCTTCATCCATCTCTTCAATTTTCATGATCTTAGTGTGTGATATAAGGTGATTCGCATCAAGTATCATTTACTTGGTAAGTTGTCATCATAGATAAGTTATTGATTTCCATTATATGCTAAGAACACTCCCTTACATGGCTTCATTTTGTGTTCTAGCTTCCTAGAACCATCAAGTTTTGAAAACATCTTTTAGAGGTTAGCTAAGGCCGAAAACTCCTCCTTTCTTGTCTTCAAAACAGAACTAACACCAAGGTGAGCTTCATACCCCTCCTTTTTCGTGATTTACTAACTTTTGGGGGAGAATACAAGTTGGTTTTGTGTTAAATCTAAGTATTTATTCATGTATGTGTGTGTTTTTCATGATATGCTGTGATTATGCCATGAAGACATGTTAAACTCTCATAAAACTCGAAATACCTACCAAATCTCGGTAATGTTTGTAAACTAAATTACTTGAAGTAACTCTACATAATGTTGAAATGATTTAACATTCAAAAGTTATTAGAAAAGCAAAGATATAATGCAAAAGGGCCATTTTTGACAATAAAGATAAACAAGATGGACTTTTGGAGTCATTTTCGGTTTAATGGGCTTAAATTGATGATTTTTTGGTTTTATTGGGCCTTATATGTCAACATACTGTTTTATGGCCCCAAAAGTGCCATTTTTCATAAAAAGAGGGCCTTAATTGAAAATATACGGTAATTGGGCCTAAAGTGTAAATTTCCATAAAAATGGGCTTTATTTGGAAACTCACGGTTTCATGGACTAAAAATGTCATTTTTAACAAAAATGGGCCTTGATTGTAAATTCTCGGCTTTAATGGGCATAAAATGTCTTTTTTTAACATAAGTGGGCCTTTGTTGTAAAATTACACTCTTGTTGGGCCAAAATGGTCATTTCTAATAAAAAGGCCTTTTATGTCATTATGGTAGTAATTGAGCTAAAATAAGCATTTTAATAACAAATGGGTTAATTACGTCATTTTTACTCTAATTGGGCCTCAAATACCCATTTACATGTTTATTGGGCCTTATATACTCATTACATGACTATTGGGCCTCACATACCCAATTACATGCTTATCAGGCCTGTTATACTTTATTACATGCTTATTAGGCCTTATATTCTCATTTCATGTTAATGGGCCTTTAATGCCCATTTGCTTACTTATTCGGCCTATACGACACATTCCATGTTAACCGGGTCGATAACATTAAATATATGACATTTTGATATGAACAAATATATATATATATATATATATATATATATATATATATATATATATATATCACCGATGCTTTGTGTTAAAAAATCATACACGAAACATTATTTAAAGCGTTGAATGATGTGATAAAATATTCGTGTAAACCTAGTTAAGGCTCTTGTGAGACACACCTTCATTCGTACCTACCTAGTATACACCATAAGTCATGTAGTTATAACCAGAGTCTCCTGAGGGAGAGCGAGAGTTTGTGTATAGATCTATACGGGGGTTGACAACCCCACACCTGAGTTGTTCGCTACAGATAGACTAGGCCAGTCTAGGGTGACAAATGTCTTACTTAACACGATGCCTGAAGAACGTCATGACAAGAATAACAGTCATATCAAGTATGGTTATAACGACTCACAAAGAGATTAACAACACAATAAATTTACGGAATACTTTTAATAGATGTACGAACTATTCATTTCTACAACACTCGGGTCTTATGGTTTTAAGACTACAACTCTTTTACAAACAGAAAATATCGGATTTCTGGAAACTAGATACTAAACATTTTACAAACAACAGAAAATATAGGATTTTTGGAACTCTCTGTCTCTCTCTCTCTCTCTCTCTCTCTCTGTCTTTATACATTGTCAAAACAAGAACACACACATGCTTTAATACAAGATTTGAAACAAGACTCTCAACTACTTTTACGGAAAATATCAGAGTTTCTGGTGTTTACAAATGTTACAAAACTTTTCATACAAACATGCTTATGAACTCACCAACATTATATATGTTGACGTTTTTAAAATAACATGTATTCTTAGGAACTAGTTAAGCAGGTCAGTCGTCAAGAACATGTGGACTTTTGTTGTATTTTTGCTTTTATCATACATTTAACATTTGGGATGTAATTTGTGATACAATACTTTGATGTAAAAAAATGATGGTTGTTATATTTTATGTACGATGATGATATTGTCTTTGATTCATTTATATACGATGTGATGATATTACAAGATGAAGTCATCCGCCCATGGACGTTTCCGCCGTCTGGTTCGGGGGTGTGACATACAAAATTTGGAGGTTGCTCGACATAGACTATTTCTTCAAGTTCTCTGTTGAGAAATTCACACTTCACATCCATTTGAAAACTTCAAAGTCAATACCTTCCTCCTAAAAATATACTTTCACAAACATCCTAGTTTTGTTTCTCGCAACATTTCCTTCTTTGTCATGTTTTTTGTGAAAGACCCATTTAAGATCAAACAAAAAAATAGCATCTGGAGGTGTTGGAATTCATCGCCAAACTTTATTTCTTTAAAATTCATTCAACTCAGATTGTATTGCTTTCACCCAATCTGAATGATCAAGTGCAATCATCACAGTTTTTGGGTCAATATTTGAAGTAAATGAATTAAACATGCAAAACTCTTTATTTGAATTCAGCAAAGCATATTGCTCTATTTGTTGTGCATGAGTAAGAACATCGGTTGATATATCATGAATTGTGTCTTCGGATTATCTTTTGTCCATTCACTAAAGGTGGATAATTGGGATCATACTCAAGAATTACTTCAGAATTAATTTCTTTAACCTTAAAATAATCACCACTATCATCATTCATTAGATTCTCCCCTGACATCAACATCATTCATAGGATTCTCCTCCTAGAAATCACAAGTAGGTATTTCAGAAAGAGCAAATTCACTTTCACAATGTTGCACATTAGTAGTAACTTGCTCTGTATTAACAACATTATTCACCTCAACTAGACCATTCGTAGTTTGTGAAGGACTACTTTTCCTCTCGACATGAACTTCAACAGTATGAACTACATCATCAACATTTTTAGTAATTCATCACCTTCATTGTCTGATTCTTTAGCTTCAGAAGACACAAGTCTTTCAGGTCCATCGAAGAAATGTAGAAATTCATCATCAAACATCATAAGAGGAATTGGGTTTGAACATGATGATGAGAAGATTTCTTCGTATTATGAACCATCCTTTTAAAAGATTTGATATATTCATCAAACGTTACATGGTAGTTTTATTCAATCTTTCTAATTTTTTTGAGAACTCAATACGCCTTAAATGTGAGAGAATACCCAAGGAAGATAGCTTCATTAAATTCGCATCGAATTTGTTATGATTTTCCTTTGAACTGTAAATAAAGCACCTGAACCAAACACATGGAAAAATTTTACATTAGGTTTATGATTATTCAATATCTCATACGGAGTTATCAAAAATCGCTTATTAGGTCTCGTTTGATAGTTGCTGACTGAAAAAGTGCTGACTGGGAAAGGTCTGTCTGAGTAATAATTTCTGATTGAGTAAAAAAACATGTTGTTTGATTGTACATCTGACTGAATGTGCTGACCGATAAAAAATGGCCATTTTACCCCTGTTACTCTATATTAATGGATGATGTTGCTGAAAAATTATAAAAATATACAAATTGTCATACAAATATTTTAGTAATCTGTAAAATTGGAGAGGAGAAGAAAAAACAGGCATGGTATGACAACTAGAGAAGAAAATAGCATTTATTTGTGAAATTATAATGAAAATGGTATTTTAGTAATTTTAACAAGGAAAGATCCACAAGTTTTTTGGGTTTGATATTCTACAACTTTTGGCTATTTATACATGAATACGATGGTAATCCAAAACAAAGACATTAATTTTCTAATGAGATTCACATCAGTAATTTCGTGAAAACATATCTTCATCAATTTGATGTTGCTTCACCAACGTGATAAGATGCTCATAGCTCCAAGATCTATCTTTCTTAAGCTCACAATCTGATATGTTCTTTCCATTCTCTTGATCAATGCGGCCACTGAAACCTAAATATTTGTTCTTGCATATGAATACAAGTGATTCCTTGTTCCTGCATTTACATAAAAATTGCACATTAATTCAAATATATGGAGTGAAAATCTTTGTTCCTACATATACAAATCAATTTCAAATAACTTGTTTGTTCCTGCATATGCATAAAAATTGCATGACTTTAAGATGAAACACCTGTAATGCGTTTTCTACAAACCACCAACAATAAAAATAAATATAAAAATAAATGTCTAACAATGTAGAAAATTTCATATACACACAAAAATTCATAAGCAACTCAAACCTACTGATTTTAAAGAAGAAACGATTGTAAGTGAAGCTTGATATAAGAGAAGTCGTTTTCATTTAGGCTTTTCATCAAACACATGGACTACATATTTGATGAAACAATAATTGACAAATTATTTTACAGGGACATCATTAAGAATAGAGCATATAATCGACATAATATCTTGAGAATAGTATCATCAAAATATTAATGGCTTTCTGAATAATAAAGCTATTGCAACACCTACTTGAATTGGGTTTGTGATTGGGGAGAGTAGAGATATACCGATGAGAAAGAAGCAATGAAGAAGATGGACTATAGAAATGGTCGAGGAAGACACTAATGATCTGTGCCTTCGTTAGTGCTGCTATGGAGTGGAAGGAATCGATGGTAGGTGTGGGAGAAATGAGCTGAAAGAGGAGAAGAAACGGAAGCGCTCGAAGAGATACATTAGAGCAAGGGTATGATTGGAAAACTTTCTTACTATCTTGGTCAGCCACTTGCCCAGTTCTTTCTCAATCAGATCTTTTTTTTCCAAGTCAGAAGCCCAAAATCAAACACCTTATAGCTGACCGAGTCAGATAAAAATGGCTGACCTGACTCAGTCAGACACATATGAAACAGGGCCTTAATGTAAGATATGTTTTGTGTAAAACATGTTGTTCCAATAGCATCAACCCAGAAGTAAAATGTTAGATTTATGAATGAAATCATTGTTCTCGCAACGTCACAAAATGAAAGATTTGTCCTTTCAACAACACCATTTTGTTGTGGTGTATAAGTAGATGAAAAATTATGACTTATGCCTTTGTTATTAAAAAAATTCCTCAAATTTTTGATTCTGGAACTCAGTTTTGTTGTCACTAGGAATCTTTCTTACTGGTTTTTGTAACTATAGCTCAATATTTTTCACAAAATCAATCATCTTCTGTGTGGTTTTAGATTTCTATTTAAGAAAGAAAACTCACTTAAATCGAGAAAAATCATCAAAAATAACAAGAATATACTTATTACCACCGATGCTTTCAATTGAAGATGGACCACATAAATCGATATGAATCAATTCAAGTGGTTCAACAATCTTAGTATTCATGATTGATGAATGACTTTTGCGACTCTTCTTTCCCAATTCACAAGCACCAGATAAATGTTCTTTATCATATTTGAGTAGATGAAGGCCTCATAAAAGATCACCAAGAACAAGCAAGTTGATATCTATGAAGTTTAAATGCGGAAGTCTTCGGTGCCAAAGCCTACTATCATCAAAATATGCTTTTGTAAGCAAACAAATTGACAGCTTTCCTTCAATGGGCTTCATATCCAATGGAAACATCTTTCCTTTTCTTTTAGACTTTAGAAGAGCATTCTTTGACTCCTTGATTGATCAACAATCTTTCTTCATCAAATGATCCTTTCAAACCAGTACCTACAACCAATTGAAAAATACTTATCAAATTATGCTGTAAATATTCAACGTAAACTACATTTCTTATCATAAACTCTCCATTGAATTCTTTTCAACAAACTCAAAAATGGTTTAACAAAACATTTACAACAATATTGTTCGAGACTAGAGTCATTATTTTGAATTTAAAGAAAGTTTTTTGTTGTTTTTTTTTTTTTTCATTGTGGTTACACAAAGTCACAAACCCAACCCTCACCTATTTCTCACACTACCATTTTGAATCACCCAACTCCAACTTAAGAACAATATAACTTGGACATACCTTGCCCATTTATGAAATCATCTAATTCCTACCTACTAACAATCTAACACAACTCTTTATGAATCCTAATCGAAAAAGCAAAATCTGACCGAAAAACCGAACTGAACCAAAATAACACATATTTGAACCAAAAGCAAAGGCAAAGAACACAAGACCGAAGTAAACTAATCTGAACCAAAGATTTAAATAAAACAACCAAAGACCGAACCGATCTCCATAAAAACTGCTTCAAAAAAGATCAAAAAAAAAAAAGGAATGGTCGTAGACCAATTTGTACACCTCTTGCTAACATCATTAATCTATCAATAAATTGCCAACTTTAACATAATCTCCCGTTAATGAAAAAAAAATATCAATAGACTGTAACCAGGGCTAAATCCATTTGTTCGGCAGAAAAGAAAATGTGGCCAGGCCCTTTATTCACTTTTATGGCTTCATTGGGCTTACTATGTTTAGATCTTAACTTAAAACAATCCCTACATTTATTTAACCTTTTGTTTTTAGAAAATTTGTCTCGTTTTTTCTTTTAGTTTAGATTATTATTATTATTATTATTATTATTATTATTATTATTATGAATATAAAAACAAAAAACTAAATTTTCTTTTATAATTACAGGTGTTACTACTCTCAATAAAAAAAAGAATAATTGGTTACAATACAGGACTTAAATGCATACTATGGTAGATACAGTGAAGTTAAATGTCTCATAAAATTAAATCAACCGGTTCACGTAAAATGTAATGAAAACTCTTTTTGTTGTAAATGTAAGTATTACCCTTTCATAGTGTTTATGTAGTATAAAAATAATTATACTTTTATATAATTATTTCTTAATCCCGAAAGGGTAAAATAGTGTAATATTCCACAAACTATACCTATTATAGTTTATAAATATATATTCTGTCGAAATGAAAACCTTTGTGTTTTAACAATTTTTGCATTTAAATATTTATAAAGTCGGTAGTACCGTTATTTAGCGTATTTAGCATTTTCACGTAAAATGTACATAAAATGTAAGTAAACATAAGTAGGGTTTGTATATTAACACAAGTTTTCTTGTATTTTACTTGTATCCCCCCCCCCCCCCCCCACCTAAAATATAGAAAAATCTTGAACACTGTAGGGGTATGAATTCAGCTTATGTGTGTTTGCGGTTGGATAATCAAAGTGATGGTAAAGATCTTCGAGCTACCACTACTAGAAAAACGGCATTTTACGACGCGCAAATAATGACACACACTGATAGAAGGCATACATTTGTGCGTGCCCTAAAAATTAATGTCAACCTTCCAAATTTTGAAGAATAGAGGACACGCATTTGTGCGTGCCCTAAAACTATTGTCCCATAAAAAATTACAAACACGGAGGAGACTTTTTTTAAATGTGCGTCCTCTGCGAATGTCACTTTCCAAAACGCGCGATCTGAAAAGGGAAATGAAATCCTCCTAAAATTCTAAAATTTATCAATACATCGCTTCTTTTCTTCCTTTCTCTCTACAAACCCTAATCACGATACTTGGCCTCCCTTTGCTGGCAACATCAAGTCCGACGACCTTAGGCTTACTTCTTCTATTGCTCAAATTTACAAGCCATATCTTATTAAGGTGAATTTTAACCTTAATAATGGTAAAACTCCAAAGCAGCCACACCCAAGTCCAAAGCGCCGCTCCCCCTAAATTTCTCCTTCACAATGAAAACAACATTCGATGATTCTTCCTCTACCGATGATCCCACCTCCGAATCACCCGAGACTGAAGTTTTTGAGGACCGACTCTCGCAGGTACGTCTGCGTTATTGTAGTGGCACAGGGAAGAAATTCTATGCACAGAAGAGCAAGAAGTCCGGGACGAAATCCGGTGGGAGTTCAGGATCTAGGGCAAACATGTACCTCCCATCGGTGCCTTTGAAGGAGCCGATTTCAGGTTGAGTGAAAGTGGATTTCAGGTTCAGCCCTTATTTGGAGAGGATGAATGGGTGGGTGGGGTCTTGAAAATACCATACGACGTCGATCATTTTTATTCAGGTTTATGAACTCATCATTTTCATCGAGAATGAAGGACATGATTTGAATTGTCCCCGGGTTGGTAGTTATTCTTGTTGGAGATAGGAAAGATTCTACAACTTATGTACGTAACAAAAAGAAAGCTTGTGACTCTGTGGGAATTAATTCTTATGAAGTCAGGTTGGCTAAGGATTCTACCGAAGAAGAAGTTGTTAACCACATTTCAAAGTTTAATGATGATCCCTCTGTACATGGAATACTTGTTCAACTACCTTTGCTTCGTGTAAGATTATTACTTTATGTGATTATAATCTGTATGTATAGATTCTAATTCAGTTGTTGGATCACAACATATGAAGGAGGAAAAATCTTAAATGTTGTTTGCATCAAGAAAGATGTTGATGGATTCCACCCTCAGAATGTGGGTCGTTTAGCCATGCGAGGGAGAGAACCGTCATTTGTTCCCTGCACACCTAAAGGATGCATAGAGTTGTTGCATAGATATGACATCCCCATCAAAGGAAAAAGGGTAGTGGTGATTGGTAGGAGCAACATTGTTGGAACGCCTGCTGCTTTCTTACTTCAAGTATACCATTCTGCTTTCATCTTTTTTTCTTATTAAGACACTCAACTGTGAAAAGTCTCCCCAATAAAATAAATAATGGCAGTGAGAATTAATTACATTGCTATAACTGGTATTAATCATATATTGTTGTTTTGGTTTAGAGAGAATTAATTACATTGCTAATTTGATGAATGTCACTGATGAGGCTTTAGAGGAGTACCAAATAACATATATATGTACTGAAGCATTGAAGGGTTTATTCTATTTGCACTCGATTTTCAAGGTGCATCGTGATATTAAGGGAGATAATATTTTATTAACTGAACAAGGAGAGGTGAAGTTGGGTAAGTTCTAATAAAAATATGTTCTTTATATTACTCTAGATTTACTTTCTCGTGTTTTCTTTACCTAAACAAGGAGAGGTGAAGTTGGGTAAGTTCTTATATTTAGTAAATTGTTTTCACTTTCACATCATCAACATGTGATTTTGGTGTTGCTGCATAACTAACAAGACCAATATATGTCCAAACGTAACACGGTAATAATAGCTTTAAGTAACTCTTAGGTGAGTTGACTTCTCCAAAGTCCAAATAGCACTATTAACAATTATATTTCAAGAGTAAATTAATTTATTGCCGTATTTTGTTTTTCAGTTTATTGGTACTCCCCACTGGATGGCTCAAGAGGTAATCCAGGAAAGCAGATATGATGGGAAGGTAAATTTTACATTTTTTTAGCTACCTATATCTATTTGTGACTCATTGTGATCGTCTTTCATATATAGACATTGTTTAACATCTGCTAACATGATTAAGCACTCCATTTTTTGATAATGCTTTTGATTAACTTATAAAGCCCTCCACTTTGATTCTCAAGAATTACAGCCACTTAAAAATGGAATTTGTACTTATAGCTATATATAATTATACATCAAACCCTTTATATGATTTGACATGGGAAATATAAGTTTCCAAAAGTAGCTTGTTAAACATTACGACATTTGTATAACGTACTTTCTTTTTCCATTGATCTTACTGGAATATTATTTCCTTTAGGGTCTAGAAATAGGATTAGTAGCAACATTGTATTTTCTCTATTTTTTTTGCAGATGCATTTTGTCAGGTCGGAAGAGAATGATGTGGGATGTTAGTTTAATATACATCAAGATAATTATTCCCTGGGAGAATGGGAAGTGAGAGATACATAAATTAGTATTGATTTCTTTTTAAATCGTCAAATGAGGTCTCCATGTTCAGATTATTTGTATTAACTTCAAACCTTAACATACAGGTACTTGGATTAACAGCTGTCACCTTTTCATCCAAGCATGATGTTAGCTGTTTTGCACCAGATATCAATGTACCTTCTCAATTCATGAGCAATTTAATAGATGATAGTTCTTCAAGTGAGCTTCTAGAAGGAACTCAGATTTAAGATTTGTATAATCTCTTGGAAATTAAATTAGTTGAATTCCAGGTCAGTATCTTCTCTCATTTTCACTCAACATCTCACATTTCACATAACTGACTTGTGACTTCCTTGTAACATCCCATTTTTCCAGTAGTTTCATATTCATCCCTCAGATTTGAATTATGCCACTTTTGGCCTTTGGGTTGGAAGGAAGTGGCAACAAAGGACCATGCATGAAAAGTGGAAGGCGCGTGAGTACAACCAGCGTAAGCTGGGTTACGCCCGACGTATAAAAAGAAATGGTCGCGGGTGTTTTTGGCGTACGCCCAGCGTACGACCAGTGTCCAGAAACCCTAATTTTAGGGCCAACCACTATATAAAGAACATAAGGGCTCAAACCATAGCCTCCTTATCTGCCTCCCCAACCTCAGAGAAACCCTAGAATGCCTCATCTCTTCATCCTTGGGTGATTTTGACTTCAAGAAGCTCATTTTGGTGGTGTAAGCTTGGAAGAGGAAAAGAAGAAGTTGGCAAGGAAGAACTTGGGAAGTTGGAGCTCATAGATCTAGAATAACATCATCATTTGGAACTATTTGGAGGTGTAAAGTTCATAACTTTACCTAAGAATGCTTAGATCTAGTGTAGTTTGGTTTTGGAGTCATTTTGGTCCCAAGAATGGACCTTTATGATGCAACTTCATTTTGGACCTTAGGGTTGCCACCCTTAGAGCTAAAAGTGTCCCATAAGCGGTAAAGTTTCAATCTTGATGGTCCATTTGTAATCATGCATGAGATCTAGCAGTTTTTATGGAAGTAGAAGATCATTTTCAAAGTTTGGGCTTATTTGGGTCAAGTAAAGTCACCAACTCAGTGACTTTATGGATTAGGACGTGGAAAAGGACATGAATATGTGTTTGTAGCCTCTGGAGTGGAGTAATAAGCACTTAATGGGGAAATGACTGAACAGGGGGAGTACGCTGAGCGTACATGCTGGTACGCCCAACGTAGTTACCATCTAGCTTATATGCTTAGCGTACATAAGAGTACGCCCAACGTACTCATTGGATATGGGCCTTGCGAGTTTTAGTCCTCGGTTTGGGCCATGCGGGGGATTTTGGTTCTTTGGGCCATAGTGGGACATCCAAAGTTAGTTAATGTGGGCCAAGAAGATGTTTGGGCTTTGGGGAAGGCCCATTAGGGGATTGGGCCTAATTTAGCAAATTGGGCCATTAGTGGACCACTAGTGGGCTTGGAAAGCCTACCTAGTGTTGGGTCTTGTTTTGGTATTGGGCCTTGGCCCAAATTAGAGAAAACACAAAATGGACATGATGAACTGCGTGGACTCCCCCTCCCTTAGTCAAGATTGTTATGTTGGGTAATGACTTGGTATTTATCATGTGATAGTTCAGGATTTCCGGCGAGATAACGATTCAGGAGTTGGTACTTTAGTTCAGACCGACATTGCGAGGTGAGTTATTCTCACTATATCGATAGGGTCTAAGGCACCAAGGTCGGCCCTTTATTAGGTTTGTATCCGGGTATTTGCTTGTTATGTTTATTGTGTTGGGTTTTGAGCATTCTAACACTCCTATGATGTACATGCAACCCTATAAACCTTGGATCTATGTTTTCTCTATTATACATGAAAATAAGAACTTTCCAAGGCTTAAATCCTAACTAGCATATTATGAAGCAACTACACTACAAAGACTAGTTAGATGACATACCTTTTGGTGTAGCTTGATGTCTTCAAGCTTTAAGAGTTTAGCCCCAATAGTGCGGAAGCCTCAAGTGGAATCACAAATCACCGAAAACACCTTGGAAGACTTTGAGAATAAGAATACTTTGGTTCTCTCTAGTGAAATCGGCTAGCCCTCTTAGTGTACCCACACTAGCGCCAATTTCACCAACCAAGGACATCTTTATATAGTGTGTAGACTAGGGTTAAACCCATGACCTTTCATTTCATATGATCCATGGGTTAAACACTCCATGAACTATCCATGGAAGCTTAGCCCAACCTAAATGAACTTGGCCCATCACACACATATATCTAAGAGTCCATATTTAATTAGTTCATTTTGATCGCTTAATTAATTCTAATTGAAGTCTTGATCAATACTAATTAAATAATATGATTCCATATTAATATATTAGAACTTATAATATATTAATATAAATCATAAATATACTATTCTCAAAAGACTATCCATATAAATTGTGTCGGTGAAGTGCAACCCAAATGGACCATGCCAGGTTGGGTCAAGTACATACCAAATATAGTTATGGACTTAGACATTAATCCAACGGTCTCCCACTTGGATAAGTCTAAAACTATTATTGAGTATGTTTTCAAAACCTAACTGGCAATCATAGCTCTTAAAGCTGCTGTCGAACTCTGACCTTTGTCAATGACTTGTCCATTAGATAAGGGATCATATATTCCTCCATTCTAGATATCATATGGACTGAGACATGGATTATAATCATTCTCTCTGTCCATTTGTTGTTTCCTGATTTCCGATTCATGACGACTGACTGATTGAACAAATCAAATCAGTCCTGGCTTGGCCAAGCACTAACATGTGTCATCATTAAATCATTGAGGGGCCCACAGATATCACTTTTATCTCGAAGGTAAAAGGAATGGATAAACTTCGACTCATATGGCTTGTTCTACTACTTGTTGAATCATACATAAAGGCAAGTTTTATAACATCGAGTTACCAATGCGTTTTCGTGCAATCAATGTACTATCAACTCATATCTCTAGGTTTGAAGAATATAAGATATTATCGTCTCATGATCACTTGTGATAAAATCCATGAAGTGATTCAAACGAGCGCGGGTTGAATCCAATACTCATAGCTTATGAGCACTCATGAGTGTTGTAGCACAACTTTTTTCCACCAACTTGGACCTCTACAAGCCAACCCATGATAGTCTTGATTCATATCTACTTCCAACATATGACCGACTGTGGATGGTTTGAATAACTTAGTCATTCCTGAAGAATAACCTAGTTATTATGGAAGTCAAAACATGCAAAGTGAAACACAAGAATAAATGAATCTAATATGGTATCAAAACCTATGAATATAAATAAAACACTTTCTATTTATCACCATACTAATTACTCATTATTCATTGTTTCAGTTTTATCAACTTTATACTTGAATTAAAACACTAGTTATCCCATGCTCCAATACTGTACACTATGTTTTCCTAAATAATAGTTTTGCCATACACCAAGTATGCATTCTATGTTTGTCTATGATGCTTACTTTTGTGAAATAAACCAATTGACCAAACTTTCAATGATTCTAATTTCACACTCCCAGATCGAAATCTGTTAGATTTTTAAACTTAAATGCACTACCCTCTTGCAATGAATGTGTACAAAGTCACAAAGACTTTTCAACAACCATTATAGGGTATTCCAATGAAGACCTACTCCATGGACACATAGCCTTATGTTCAAAGTATGCATTGCTTTGAACATGCTTCTTGCACTAAGTTTTTTTTCTATGGAGACAACTCTATATTCCCATTTTGACTACCACTTCTGAACAAGAGTTGCCTCTTTTCAGACTATGTCAATAAGGTCCTTCCAATATTAACAGTATACTTCCAACTGTCCTTCAGCAACCAATCTTTGGTAAACCTTAGATTTTCCTCGACAATTGCTTAATCATTTTAGTCATATCCAATTCTAGACATTTTCCCCCTTAATGCCCCGAGGCATTTGGAAAATTCAGAAATGATAAATATTATAGCACATGTAATCGATCTTGTACCCAAAGTAAATGGGACACGATTCATGATGTTTCACATAAAGACATGGTTCTAGACCAGTCTTTTGCCATACTAATTTTTGTTTGCCATATTATCAAAATTTGACTATGAAAAGGGATGTCATAATCGAATTTTGAGAACGCAATATATTGAATTTTCTTAAGTTGAACCAATCCAACATGAAATTCATATATATATTCTTGACTAAAGGTAATTAAAACCTCAATATAAGCTCTTTAGAATGATTATAAACTCAATATAAGCTTTTTAGAATTGAAATGAAGTATAATTTCCTCTCCCTTAATTATAGCAAAACAACTTTTTCAACCCCTGCAACCTTACGAATTGAAACTTTTCTTTTCTATAATTAACATTGCTAACTTGCAATTCTTATCATAATTCTCATGCCCACTAACATGATGATTATTAGCATAACACTTATGCTCCCACTAGCTTTGACATGTACCCAGAAATCAACTGGACTTCTAGAAATCAATACTTTATTGACTTTCTTACCAAAGTTCATATTTCTGATACTAGATTGCCTTGATAAGACTTTATGAAAATCATACACCTCTCTTAGATAACTCACAAGTGTGTCTAAACAATTATGAAAAGGGATGCCGTAATCATAATGTTTAGACCTTTTGTCATTCCCACAATTGCTATCTACTCAAAATCTACTTAGTGAAAGAGTTTCCTTACCATCATTTTCATGAATCGAAGAGAAACCTTATGACACTTAGATTTTATGGTGTAAGTGTTCCAATCCATGTGAATTTGTCAAAACCATAATCACAAGACTAGGTTAGTGACAAATCCTAACTCATATGGATTGAACTCTTGCAATCTTAACTTCTTGCCACCTGGTAGCTCAAGGGCCTGCCATTGCTTCCAAGTGGCTATGCAAACAATTGAGAACATGTAGAACTCAAATGTGTAGCCAACTTAACTGGAATGGGCATATAAATGTCAACACGATAGTTTATAAACCTCTAGTTGTATGCTAGTGATGAAATACAGGTTTTTATTCTTGATTACTTCTTGAAACCGTTTTAGGATCTTTTAGACTCCCACTGTCTCCTTGACCTATAAGACTTTCTTGCCAAATATTCAAGAGACAGTGTGGATTCTAATCAAGAAAAACACTTAACACAATTGGCCTTAGTTGGTCTTTGTTTTATCCAAAACATCACAACTTACCAATTTCAAATGTACAAGAGTAGAAAACTTTTACTCTTACATTTGACAAGTGTTTTAAACCTTCTTTAAGACATGTCACTCAAGTTACAATCTTAGAGTATAACTCTATGAATTGTTTTGGAACGAAGTATGAATCATCTTCTTGATTTAACCACTTCAACAATTCATAACTCCTCTTCTTAACTATCATAATGCACTTAGAGGATGAATTGTGATAAGGTCTCAAAATCACTAAGATGATCTTAAACATGATACTAAAGTACTCTCCCATCTTTTCATATTTGAGAAACTTTTATCCTTCTGCCTAATTTGATTCTTCTTATTCGTTTGTCATACATTGAAAATTTTTCAATGTTTCAGAATTATACTTACGCTTGTAAGTATAATCATATTTACTAAACCTTAGTAAATCTTGACGAATAGTCTTATGCATATTTTTTGGTGGACTTTGAAAAGTGCACAAGAAAGTGTACTTGATCCCTTAGTCCTTTTCTTGAGTCACATATACATGTGAACCCGGAACTAGTCTTAATTTTCCAAAGTTGAAAAATTCTCATACATCACACTAAACACCTTGTATGATTTCAAGTTTCGGTCCAATTGAAACTTGGGTGATGAGAATCTTTCCTTGTTCGGTAAATTTATACACTACCACAAATGAAAGAATCAAATTCATATTTCCAATATTGCTATAAACATACAAACATCAAGTTTTCATGAATGTCATTGTAAGGATATAGAAATAAAGTAAAACAAACTTTTATTTATTTTAAAATGCAGAAAAACTTTTTCCTTACAATGTAACTTGAAATGAAAACTATGTTATTACATGTTTCCTAGCAATCTATCATAACTCCTAAGAAGTAGCTCAAGAATTCAATCTTCAACCAAGCGAAAGAAATCCATCTTCGCAATCAAATTCAACATACTCTTTCTTTAAGTTTCCTTCACTTTTCCTTTGATTCTTAAAACATCAACATGTGACCCAGTCACATCATGTAATAAGAATCTCATAATAGAAACTTAATAGAGTTTTATAGTGGACTTTACCTGAAGTAGAGTCAAACTTATTGACTTTACCAGCCTTATGATCTTTCAGGTAAAGTTGGTAGCTTCGCAACCAATGCCCTTTCCTTGTTGGCAATAGAGCCATATGGATCCTTTAGGAATGGTACATGGGATAATCTCAGACTTAGCCTTTCTCTTTACCATTTGGTCAACAGAGTTGACTATGGCCGGTCCATTTCCATTGGGAAGAGAATGCTTTTTCTGGATTTTCAGTGTCACCATTTTCAATGTCCATAAAGTTTTGGGAAGTCGAACTTCTAATCAAATTTGCTTCATTAGCCTTCCAAATCATTGCTGATTCAGCAGTACCAAGCAAATAGATAAGATCATTAAGGGTCTTGTCATAGTCTGTTTCATAGGAGTCCCAAAGGAACTCACTATATGACTTAGAAAGTGATTGAACCACCAACTTTCTCAAGACTTTGATACCCAACTCTCCCGGCTTGTCAATATGTGAATTCATCTCCAAGATGTGATCACACCTATACCTTGCCTTGCCAATAGGGCTTGAGTGACCTTGAACTTGTGGGTTAGGGAGAATAATTGGAGGAGGTGGAGGAAGAGAAGTTCCAATAGATTTGGAAAGATCATAGATGTCTGAACCAAACATCTTTTTGGGAGATATTCAAGATAGTTGATTTAAAGTCCTTAATATAACACCCAATATGAAATATTAAGGCTAGGACCCAACACAATATTTTATAACTTGGAAGAGGGATGCTGTAATCCATGCTATAGAATATTTGAAGGTAGGTGAATGACGATTCACCAATTTCCACCATGAAAAACGAAACAATTATTAGGTTTTTTAATTGGATTTGAAATTCCTAGATCTTTTGAGATTCATTGAAATGTTCAATGGCATGTTTCAATCTCGAGTGTGCCTTCAGGTTTTGTGACTGGGATGCCGAGGATCACAAAACAAGGTGTGAAGTAACCATGCAAATTACTTGGTACCCTTAAGTGTTTACTCCTCAATCGATGTGCCGATTAACCACACACGCTCCATCGATACTATGATAAACATTAAGTTACCCTTTGCCTACCTTGTTAAATATGAGTTAGTGTGCCAATTAAGCACACACGCTCCACTAACCGACTTAAACAAAATGCAAAGTGTAATTTCATGGATTAGCACCTTATTCACATTTTCCTAAGTAACTAAGATTGGGTATTTATAAAAGGTTTAGTCACTTAGTATTTATCATTAATACTTTTAATGAAGGGAGAATTTATAGTCTTTGTCCTACCCGTTCGGCTAACGACCCTCCACCAATCAAGGAAGCGGTGGGTGAGAGTGTACACCCATTAAACTGCCATTTTATAGGCAGTAACCTTATACCCCCTTATAGACCGGCTTCGTGAATGAGGCCTACTAACGATAAGACTGACTTGCTCTTATACATATACATATATATATATATATATATATATATATATATATATATAAATATTACTAACTTATAATATTATAAAGTATAAGGGTTGAATTTTAACTTTTAAAATTCCAAGGGCTAACTTGGAATTAAAGTATTTATAAGTGAAAACTTCTCAAATTCCAAAACTTGAGGGCAAGTTTTGAAACTATTCAAAACTAATTAATTTCTTAACTTATGTGTTTAAAGAAGTTTTAATTAAAAAACTCTTCAAGTTCCATAACTTGAGGACAAGTTATGGAAGACTTTAAACTAATAAAAGAATGTAACTTTTCTTTATTATGTAACTTATGGATTTAATTAAGGTTACACATTTTATTACTTAATGAAGTGACTCTTGAGCCTCCATAACTTGAGGACAAGTTATGGAGTCATAAAACCATTTAATGAGAACAAGACTCTTCATTTTGTAACCTTTGCCATCTTTTATGAGTTTTAAGAATCTTTAATGTGACTTTTCATGTAACTTGAGGACAAGTTACACAAATACATTTTAGAATCAATTCTTAGATTAAAATGGATCAAAGACACATAATCAATCAACCTTTCTATTAATCTAAGCAGCTCATATGAACAAAGATAATTCGCATCAAACTTTTTCATGTAATTAGCATAACACTTAAACTAATACAAAACATGAATCTATTGACAATTATCTTTGAAATTGGATTAGTATGAACATTACCACATCAAAAATAAGTTTATAAGTCCAAAACCAGCTTAGGGTAATATTCCTAGTCCAATTCCAGCCAAAACAGTCGAATATATGCTGTCTGGGGGTCCAACTCGTCGAGTGCATGAACAAACTCGACAAGTTGAATGCTTTTTGCCTTGGACTCGGCGAGACCATCAGTGGACTTGGCGATTCTGCTGTGCAGACAGCACCAAAATTTGATTTTTAAGCAGTTTAAGCAAATATAACAAGAAAACAACCCTTGGCTCTGATACCACTGTTGGGTTTTGAGAATTCTAACACTCCTATGGTGTATATGCAACCCTATAAACCTTGGATCTATGTTTTCTCTATTATACATGCAAATAAGAACTTTCCAAGGCTTAAATCCTAACTAGCATATTATGAAGCAACTATACTACAAAGACTAGTTAGATGACATACCTTTTGGTGTAGCTTGATGTCTTCAAGCTTTAAGAGCTTAGCCCTAATAGTGTGGAAGCCTCAAGTGGAATCACAAATCACTAAAAACACCTTGGAAGACTTTGAGAATAAGAATACTTTGGTTCTCTCTAGTGAAATCGGCTAGCCCTCTTAGTGTACCCACACTAGTGCCAATTTCACCAACCAAGGACATCTTTATATAGTGTGTAGACTAGGGTTAAACCCATGACCTTTCATTTCATATGATCCATGGGTTAAACACTCCATGGACTATCCATGAAAGCTTAGCCCAACCTAAATGAACTTGGCCCATCACACACATATATCTAAGAGTCCATATTTAATTAGTTCATTTTGATCACTTAATTAATTTTAAGTTAAGTCTTGATCAATACTAATTAAATAATATGATTCCATATTAATATATTAGAACTTATAATATATTAATATAAATCATAAATATACTATTCTCAAAAGACTATCCATATAAATTGTGTCGGTGAAGTGCAACCCAAATGGACCATGTCGGGTCGGGTCAAGTACATACCAAATATAGTTATGGACTTAGACATTAATCCAACATATTGATCTGCTAGATCTGCATCATGGTAGTTAGGATGGCATTCTGTTAGTGACCTGGCTTAGGTCGGTATCCTGGTATATAGGATGATGTTATGTTGGTGACCGGTTAAGTCGGTATCCTGGTTATAGGATGGTTGTTGTGTTTGTGATCTATTAGATCAATATGATTATCTGTTACATACATGCTAGTGTATGACATTTATGTGCACATGATTGTTTGATTAGTATGGGGGTGGGTTGAGGCGGATCCTGCTTCGTGCTGTAGGACAACATACCCAGGGCGGATCAGATAGACTACAGGCCCAGGAGGGCACCTAGTCAGGCCGAAGGTCCGAAGAGCGGTCCAGATAGGCTGAAGGCCCAAGAGGGCGGTCCAAATGTGCCGAGGCTCGGAGAGTGGACCAGACAGACTGAAGGCCCGATGTGGGCGGTCTAGTCATACTATAGACTCAGAGGGTGGACCAGGTGGACTGAAGGCTTGGTGCGGGCGGACCAGTCACACTGTAGACTCGAGATGCATGGCTGTTCTGTTGCTTATATTGTTTATATGATATGGTTATATCGGTATGGCGTTGGTATTTTGGAGGTAACTCACTAAGCCTTCGAGCTTACAGTTTCAGTTTATTGTTTCAGGTTTGGCAGATGACTATGGGAAGGCGAAGGCTTGACCGTACACTTCCTCATATTTTGATTCAGATTTCTGGGATACTCAGATATGAAACTATTTTGGAAACCTTTTTGTAATAAGTATTGGTACTTGGATTGTTTTAAAAGTTTAAATTTGTCATGAATTTTATGGGTGTTACAAGTTAGTATCAGAGCCTTGGTTTGAGTGAATTGGAGGAACACTCGTGTGAATCCAGTCTCAAATCAAGGAAAGATTTTCAAAATGGTTTTCAAAATAAGTAAAAGAGGATGCGAAGTGTACGATCAGCCGGAGCCAGTAAGTACACCCCAAAATACCATGCAGTTATTTGATTATGTGATACGTTAGAACAACATGCTAGTACTAGGCTAGGTATCCTCAAGAATTGCATGATAGAATTTCCTGATTACATGATGCCTGATAGCCTAGAGTTTTCCTTATATGAAATTGACATCATTACTGTAGTTGCTTAGTGTATGCATCGCGGTTGTACATAATTAAGATCTTATATCCTGAGAATGTTTGGTTTGACCTTATTTCCTGTTCTTGTATGATGAAGGGCTTAGGGTAGGATCAGGTATTCGAAAACCTATAGGGTCCAGCATTATGTATGGCTAGAATACACTAGTGCTGCATGGTTGGTGGAAGTTTCATGGATAGGTGGATTGTGAGAGGCCGGGAGGCCAGTCAGGAGATATTTAGCATTCCTCTAGGAGTGAGGATTGAGCGCTCGCTATGTTTATGTATGTTGTTAGGGTGTTGTGTTGATACTTGAGACAAATATGGGTAGGTGTGGAAGGTAGTATGGGCCCGTACTATTGAAAGCACATGACCCATACGCATAGCAAGGAAGTCACAACGCCTAGAGTGTGGTTGGGGTTAGGTTCCTCGTAGTTTGTGTGGATTGTCTTATATCTTCCTGTTATATTTCAGTATGGTGGTTACGAGGCGTTTCATGACAGGATCCAGATCGGGATTAAGGCAGGACGATCAGGGTGCCCCGACAGCACTCGAGGTCATCAATCAGGATGGACCAACATTGACATATGATCGAGTCAGGGAGATCATCCGTGAGGAGGTGGTAGAGATTTTCCGGGGTCAGATTCCGGAGCTGTTTGGGTCTATCAAGACCACTATGATGGAGTATTTTGATGATAGATACACAACCCTAGCTGAGACGGCTGTCGCGACAACTACAAAGGCTGTAGCAGCGACAGGGAGAGGAGCCGGTCAGGGCTTCCAGTACCGGGACTTCGACAACAGGAAGCCCCCGACTTTTGATGGGATTCCGGACCCTATCATATCCATGAGGTGACTATCGGACATCGAAGGGTGCTTTTTCACATGTTCCCGCCTGACTGACCAGAAGGTCAGGTGTGCCCTGAACATGTTGAGGTCCGGGGAGAAGGACTGGTGGAGGTTGATGACAAGGTCTTATTCAGATGAGCAGAGAGCTGCAGTGTCTTAGGATCAGTTTAGGGAGATGTCCCGCTCCCGCTACATTCCACGGATCGAGCGTGAGCAGCTAGCTCAGGAGTTCTTGGAGTTGAAATAGGACACAAAGTCAGTGACACAGATCACCCGCATGTTCATTGAGAGGGCGATGTTTTTCCTGGAGTTTGCTTCCGAGCAGGCTCATATGACACGATTTCTAAGCATGCTCAAGACTGGCATTAGACAGTTCGTTGCTACCTATCGCTGTGATACATTACTGGATTTGCAGGCGGCTGCTAGGCGACGGGAGCTGGATATTGAGTTACAGTTGCGAGAGCAGAGGCGGGCCCCATTGCAGTCGCAGTCAGCGCCAAAGCGGTCCAAGAATGCTGATTCTGGGATTGGAGGTCAGAGCGGACGTACTTGTGAGAAGTGCGGGAAGGGTCATACCGGAGTTTGTAAGTCTGGTGGTGTGTCTCGCAAGTGCGGAAAGGAGGAGCACTATGCAAGGGATTGTCTTCATTTGGCCCTGGTTTAGGACTTGAGGATTTGTTATCACTGCTATCAGGTTGGTCACATGAAGGCCAACTGTCCACAGCTTGTTGCATTGAGGTCTACTGCCGCGGGTCTGGGTAGGGTAGAGCCTACGAGGGCTCAGGGGCGTTCCTTCCATCTTATGGTAGAGGAGGTCAGGGCGACACCAGATCCAGCTGCGGGTACGTTTCCATCTCTTTTCTTGCTATTATGCTTATGTTAATATTGTGAATGTTTCCTCCACTTTTTGCATGAGTCATTAGAACATAGGAGGGTCAGAGGGGTTTAGTATCCAGGGGTGTTGGAGAAAAGGAAGTTAGGATGCAGGATCACCATTCCAGGTCTGGTAGTTGTAAATCAAAGATGCAGAAGTATTCAGCTGGGATTCGGTTTCTTTTGAAGTTCAGTTGAGTTGTGTTTTGGTTTCGCCACTAGTAGGTTGTAGTTAGTGTCCCAAGTGGGGGAGAATTGGAAATTCTCTAATGGA
Organism: Lactuca sativa; assembly: GCF_002870075.4. Taxonomy (NCBI): domain Eukaryota; kingdom Viridiplantae; phylum Streptophyta; class Magnoliopsida; order Asterales; family Asteraceae; genus Lactuca; species Lactuca sativa. The sequence goes on along the minus strand of NC_056628.2, from coordinate 78,726,676 downwards.
GCATCAGTCATTGAGGGTTCCATTAGCTGCCAGGGTTCGGTAGTGCATTCAACATGAGGGTGCGGGCTAATCAGCGTAGGTGGTAGACCCACGGGTCAGTAAGCAGACTACGACTTTTCGAGTGGATGGTCGATCAACATGAGTTGTAGGGTTAGGCCAGGGTTAGGATCCATGAAATGGATCAGGAGTTCGGAACCCCAAGTGGGTGAGAATAGTCTGTATGGGAGAGATCCTAAGGAGGGATGGTCTAAAGTGATGAACAATAGTTTTGAGCGGCCCGTATAGACTAAAGGTCGGTGGGGTATACCAATCAGGCTGAAGGCTCGAAGAACGGTCCAGACAGGCTGAAGGCCCAGAGAGTCGGTCCAGACATGCGGAAGGTTCTTAGAGTGGTCCAAATAGGTTGAAGGCCTGGTAAGGCGGTCCAGTCATGCTGAAGACTCTGTATGTGTTTGTAGATCTATGTTTGGGTATTGTGTTTGTTGCTATGCTGCAACAATCAGTAGGTCTGTCCCCAAGTTTTTAACATGCTGCTGGAGTAGGCTGAAGACTCCGACGTTTTTGGTTTGATCGGTAGTTGTTATTAGAATTTGGAAGGAGTATAGAGGATCTTGATGATATAATTAGTTCGGAGTATCTCAAGGGATTAATTTCCTTGGATCGGGTATTTCACCAGCTGGGGGCTGGGAGTAGATCTGAATGGGTATTCATCAGCCTTAGGAAGGTTTGGGATTGGAATGTCCTGTCATTCAGGTTATGGGAACCGGGTTAGATCTTTCTTCTGAGCATCTATGGAAACACCTGATATTTGGATAGGGTTGAGGCGGTCCTGCTCTATGCAATAGGCCAAGATACCCAGTGCGCACCGAAGGTAAGTCGTTGGCAGTGGTTCAACAGTATATCATCCATGGTTCTATTTTCGGGTAGGAACCTCAGCATCCCAGGGTTGACTAGTCCGTTGGTGGTGTTGGAAAGAGAGCTAGTGATGGATAGTATGAGTGGTCAGCCAGGGAGTCAGACCGAATTCAGGTTTCCAGATTGCGGGTTTTAGGTGGTGAAGGGTGTTGGATTAGTGTGTAAGTCCATAACTATGATTGGTATGTACTTGACCCAATTTGGCATGGTCTATTTGAGTTGCACTTCACTGGAACAATTTATATGGATAGTCTTTTGAGAATAGTATGTTTATGATTTATATTAATATATTATAAGTTCTAATATATTAATATGGAATCATATTATTTAATTAGTATTGATCAAGAATTAATTTAGTGATCAAAAGAAACTAATTAAATATGGAATCTTATATATAGTATGGGCCAAGTTCATTTAGGTTGGGCTAAGCTTGCATGGATAGTCCATGGAGTTTTTAACCCATGGATCCTATGGAAATGAAAGGTCATGGGTATTAGGGATTTTGGGTTTACATAGATGAAACCCTAATCCTCCATACTATATAAAGAGGTCTTTGGCACATGAAATGACACTAGTGTATGAGGATACAAGAGTGGGCCGATTTCTAGTCTGCATTCTATTCTCTCAAGCTTTCCAAAGTGTTTTTGGTGATTTGTGATTCCACTTGAGGCTTCCACACTATTGGGGCTAAGCTCTTAAAGTTCAATACTTCAAGCTCCATCAAAAGGTATGTCATCTAACTAGACTTTTGTAGTATAGTTGCTTCATAATATACTAGTTAGGATAAAACCTTGGAATATTGAATATTTGCATGTATAATAGAGAAAACATAGATACAAGGTTTATAGGATTGCATGTACACCATAGGAGTGTTAGAATTCTCAAAACCCTTTAAAAGGTTGTGTGCCACACGGGATTGTGGAATCGTCTTCTCTGTTAGAAATATGGTTTAGTGGCACTTGGAAATATGAGAATCGTGATAATTACTTTCAAATCGAAGTATTTGGGTGGTACTCCCAAATCATCAATTGGATGAGACTCATACAAAAATCAGAGAGAAAGAAAGATAGAATGAGATGGTGTAGTTTCGTGAGTACCAGAAAACTGACTAAAATTGGTTATAAACCTTCATTGTCTGAAAACTGTCAAAACTGTCATATAACAGTTTTTCTCAACATCAAAACTATTATAAATCCGGGTTTTGTATAAGGATTAATGTAAAGTCAAAACCGGGTCAAATATTCAAAATTTGAATTTTCTAATGCATTTTTAATACAACAATATAACCCAAATAAAAATGTGAGAGAGAGAGAGAGAGAGCTTCTGTGAACAGAACCTGTTACAATGGATGCTGGTGAAAGATACAACTTATGATGCAAAGTATATGAAAGATACAAGTTATGAGGTTAGTCCCATGTGACTTTTATGATGCAAAGTATATAAAAGATACAAATTATGGTAACTTGTTTCTGTCTTTTCAGGAGACTAACTATGTTCCAATTAAACATGGGATTCGTGTTGTACTTATGATTAACGAGTATGCAATGTAATCTCTCTAGCTTAGTTGCTTCTTGCCCTTTGATAAGTGGTATCTTAACCTAGCCTATGTTAACATTTTAATGGAAGTCAGGACTCAGAAGCTATGTATATGCATATTGTTTTATCTTTTTCAAAGTAAATAAGATAGCTAATTATGTATTTCTTTTTGACAAATTGGATTTGTGATTTGGAAATTGTAAATATCAGATTAGTTAGTATAAAATTACAATATAAATATATGGTTGGTGGATATAAAAGACACATATTGATTTCCAAAGTGATAGATTATTAACTAGTTGATATTTATATTGTACAACTGACATGATTATTGATTAGTTGATATTAATTTAAATATGGTTGATTCCATTCTCATACATACCATGTGTATTATTAATTAGTTGATATTGATATTGTGCAACTGACACGATTATTGTGTAGGATTTCCATGTTGTTCTTGATCAAGAGTTGGGATTGATATTGAAGCTAAGAGACATGATGATTGGTTGGATACATGAAGGGTTTTAGAGCTTCTTCGGATAGCTTAATTGCGAGTTACTGAAACAAGAAGATGCCCCTTTATAGCAATGTAGTATTAGGTTATATAGTTAGGAAAAACCTCTTAATAACAATGTACAATTATATCCCTTTAATATCAATGTATTACATTTTTTTGACATGATATGCGATGTTATTGGATGAAATTGATTGTTTTGGGATATATGTGTTTCTATATTTTTGTATTATGCGTAAAAGAGTATCGTAAATGCATGTCGTATATGCATATTGTAAATGGTTATTGAAGTTTATGACACACAAATGCGTGCCATCTTCATTTATGACAAGGGATTTAATGATACACAATGCGTGTCCTAAAGGCGCATCGTAAGGTTACGACACACAAATGCATGTCGTCTTCCTTTATGACAGCGCCTTCGTTGACACGCATTGCGTGTCGTAAATGAGTGTTGTAAATGCATGTTGTAAATGCGTGTTGTAAATAGACGACGCGCTAAAGCGTGTCATATCTCGTTATGATAGAGCCTTCCTTGACATGCATTTGCGCGTTGTCTGAGCGTTTTACGACACACATTGCGCGTCGTAAAAGGCTATTTTTCTAGTAGTGTACGAATACTTGAAAATGATCGTATCCTAAAGGTTTTAACATATACTAATGTGTGTAAAGTAAAATAAACTATCATGAAGTTGTTGTATAAACACTACTCTATATAAGGAATGCTTACCAAATGATTACAAACTATCTTAAAGTATGCTACCTGGAAATGTTTGAACTTGAGTTTTGAGAGGATTATAGGTTTGATCTTGAGAGAATTATGGGTTTGATTTTAAGAGAACAAGTGGTGAAATGTTTAACTGTGAAGATGTTGCAGGAGTCCTAAATCGCGTTTATTAAGGAAAGAAAAGATAAGGTGAAGTGATGTTTACATTATTAAATGCAATTATCTCATTGGGAAGCTAATCCACCAATCAAGTTGCAACATTAGTGGACCAAGTGGGTGATTTCGGCCAAGGCATGACCGAAATCACCTTGATTTTGGTTTGGTATCACCCAAGAATGGGTGATTTTGGTTTTAATGCCACCCACAAATGAGATTTCGGTCCTAGTCTTGAGATTTTGGTCCTAAAGTTTGTGATTTCGGTCCTAAGGAGATTTCTGCCATATCATGAGATATTGGCCCTGCAAAACCGAAACCCTTGGTTTTTGATTCCAAAAACCCAAATCCCTTAAGTAATATATAAATTTATGCTTTTACACTTATCTATTTGACTTGTGTTGACTTACAATAGTTCATTACAACATGATTTTTTTTAAAAGGTATATATTTACTTATACAAATGATGCCTTTTGGCTATAGATGATCCATTGCAATAATGTTAAGAGGTGATTTCACTTATACATAATACACCTTTAGACTCTGTTCGATTCCGACTTTACCAGTTGTCACAAGGGTCCAACGCTACGCCACACAACAATTTTTAAGTCAGAAGTCTTTTGAAAAACAAACAGTTGCGAATGACCAAGTGTTGTGCGTGTGTTGCGCAACACAACAATAAGTGGTCAAAAATGATTTTTTTAGAAAAAACAAACAACACTTTAGTGTCCGTATGTCCCTTACAACTACTATATTTTGTACTAGATGTGTAAAAATTTATAATTTTTTTATTGTAATTGTGCAACTACAAATACAATTGTATACAATTATAGTTTCAAAAAACAAACAATTTTGATTTAAAAAATAATAGCCCAATCGTTAAAAAAGAAGACTCATGTTAAGAAACGAAGCATTAACTCGATATGACAAAGAGATACATATGATCGATGTTATTATATATATATATATATATATATATATATATATATATATATATATATATATATATATATATATATATATATATATTAAGATTGTGAAAAATTTTAACAGTAAAGTGGAGGTAATTTGTCTCTTTTGGTCCCTGTAGTTTCATTTGTTATTGGCCTCTTTCTTTTAGGGGTATATTTTGCCATTTTTTATAATTTTGTGGAGACGTGTTGTTTCTGCTTAGGTTCACCGCTTCTCGACCCAATCAGATTAGTGCCTCTTCACCGATCAACCGCCTCAGATGCTTCTCCGTTCTTATCCCCTCTTCTCCTGTTTCTCACTCAACTTCGCTTTCTTCAATCACAATTGTAGTACACGATGCCAAGGAGCTTCTTCTCCACTTTCTGGCTTACCTGTTACGATCGAGACACCACCATCAAGTTTTACCATTAATTGAAAAAGATTCAAGCGTTTCCAATCATTCAGCAACCGACGATGACTTCATAATTTTCAGATTATTGGCTTCAATTTTGAAGGTATGTGAAGTTCTACAGCCACGATTTTTATCTTTTTGAGATCGATTTTTATCTGCAACTCCTCCACCATGTCGCCATCGTCGACGATGCAACATCGGAAGCTTCTCTCAACAAAAACATTGCTACCAAAAAACCCTAAAAGTTAGGAACGAGGATGTCTGCCACCGATCGAGCCATCTTCAGAACAACCGTTAACCATAATATCCATTAAATCCTAAATCGCTTCTCTTCCTACTTTGCTTCACTAAGGTCACTCTTCCATTTAAATTCTTTTCATTAAATTACTGTATTAGTGGTTTATACAGGAGTTTAAAAAGTCAAACAATGAAGAAGTTGCAGTTCTATCTGCATCTCGACCTGCCTCTACAGTTGTTCGTGCAGCTAATGCTACTGAAGTTTCCAGGTTTGTAATTTCTCATATCTAATTTTTTCAACTTTGCTAACTTATTTTGGGGGTGTTTGAAGTAATCTGTTAAAGCTTTTTGAGCCACGACCTCCTCTGGAGTACAGACCACCTCCTGAGAAGAGAAAATGTCCACCATACACAGGTATGTCATACATGTTATACTATTTAAATTCTAATTCATACATTGTAGGTTGAAAAATCTAATTGATTTGCTTCTATTTTCATTTGAAAAGGCATGGCCCAATTTGTTAGCCACTTTGCTGAACCCACTGATCCTGAATATGCTCCACCAGTAGTAAAGGGTGAAACACCTGTAAGATTCTTCCTTTAGCAAACTGTACACATGTAAATCATCCATTGTATGTTAGTTATCTTTTGTTTGATCCTTGATGTATGTGTGTGAATCAGGGCCAAAGGAGGGCTAGGATTCACTGGTTACGTACAAATTTCGAGTTTATAACCTTAACACTGTCATTGTGGTTGACATTTGTTCATTTCAATGACAGGTGATGTTTCTTATGGTTAATTGTAGGGAATGCTTGCTAACGTGGTTAAATAAAAGATATTTTGTTGTATAATTTATTGTGAGTATTGTCAGTATAATTTATTCACATTTGAATGAAAAATGAGTATTTGATTTGTTGTGTGAAAAGAGGTTATATATATATATATATATATATATATATATATATATATATATATATTAGTTATGAAATGGTTAAATAAAAGATATTTTATTGTATATAAAACAGGTATCTTTCATACAATTTCTGTAATGGATCCATTCCTGAAAGCCTTGGAGGTTTAACATCAGTTCGAATATTGTAAGATTCTTTTCTCTAACAATAAATACAAATATATAATTATATAAAACATATGAATTATTGTTTTAACAAATTTGGTTTAATTAGGAATCTGAATGGGAACTCCCTATCAGGAAGAGTCCCAGCTGCAGTAGGAGGGAGGCTTTTACACAGATCAAGTTTCAAGTAGATTTTTATTTTTTTAATCATAAATAACTTAAATAAAAAAGAAAAATACATAATTATTTATTTACTAATTGTGGGTAATATTAATATATGATGCAGTTTTACTGATAATAAAGGTCTTTGTGGGATACTTGGATTACAACATTTTCTCTCCCCTTTTGTCAGACAATAGAAGGATCGGGAAGAAGTGAATAAAATTGTCTGCAATTCAAAAGCGACAATGACATGGTAAGGGGTGAAAATTCTTGAGTACATTAGAAAAGAAACTGTTGATGTTTTGATTGTAGAATCAGGAATGGAAGTTGTCTTAACAAAGTTAACAGTTCTTATCCTCCTGCTGCTAAGTAAGTGCAATCCAAATACAGAAACTCCATTTGAATGAAATCACTAAAATACCCCTATTGATAACTTTTTTACAGGGCACATGTGGTGGGTTGGCCTCCAGTTACATCTTTTTACAAGAACATTTTGGCTACAAATTCAAATAACAATGATGAGGTGGATGGGAAGCCTGGACCTGGTGCTTTAGAGTCAACCTACAGACAAAATCATTAATTCCGTGGAATGAAGGGACGATGGGAATGGAGCTTCAAGCAGTGGAAGTAAGCATAAAAAATCTTATTTTTTCACATTCATTAATCTCGATTCTTGATTTTGTGATGTTTTTTAAAGACACCCGTATTGAGTAATTTGCCAAAAAAAAGGATAAAAGATAAAGGCTGTCATTTAAAAAAGATTGGTTTTGTTTAATTTGTTAATAATTTTCAACTTTTGAAAGCTCGATTTCTAATCCTAATTTTCTAATTTTTTTTTTTTTTTTTTTTTTTTTTTACATTGACCAACAAAAACAAGTGCATACATATTGTTTTGTAAATACCTATAATTCGATTCAGTTTTCATCTTTGTGAGAATCATATTCAATGACATTTTTCATACTAAATGGTGAAAAGAAGCTAAACTGTGAAGACTGATGTATGTATTTTTTTGTTTTTTTATTTCTTATTACTAGATAAAAGAATAATAGCAAGTTTAACAAATAGACACACTTGCTGAAATGAGAACTTAAATAAAAAAACAAATGTAATCAAAAGCAAAAAAAAAAATCCAAAAATAATTACAAGATTACCCCTTGGTTATTTCCATTTTCAATCCGGCCCTTTTTCCACATAAGCTGGCTCCTGCATCTTTGGCAAATCGATTTCTTTTCATTGATGGTGAGAACGGGTAAGTTACAGGTTGTTAATATCATTTTTGTTCATCATTGGTTTTCAAATGTTCGTTATGATCTCATAAAAAGTTATTTAGTAATTGATTCCATAATTTATTGTCTTCAATTCTTTTTTCAGTTTCTTTTAATTATTTGATGCGTGTATGAAGGTTCTTAGGTTGGTGTTAATGGACTGTAATAGAAATTACTTATTATTTCTTACATAGATTCAACCATTGTAGTATTGTTTTTTATAAAAAAAATAGGTATTAAGACCCTGATGTTTTTTGGAAGGTGTTATATGTTGGATCAATATAACAGAACAAGCCATGAATTCAATCAAAATTGTTAATTTTAGAGTTTGTTCCAGTTACATTATTCGTATTGTTATTATTAGTGATACCAGTATAAGATGGTTGTTTATGGAATTGCAGGAGTTCCCTGGACAAAGGAAGAACATATGACGTTTCTACTGGGGTAAAAGGAGCTTATGCAAGTTGATTGGTAAATTGGTCAAAAGATGATTTTTTTTTCCGCATCAATAGAATGTTCTTTCTACATTTGTTGTAAGATTATATTGTACTTTCATTTAAAACTACTCGAATACAAAACTGTGTTTTCATTGTTTTTGAAAATCTATTCAAAGATAGCATTGTGCTTCTTTTACTATCATGACTTACATTGCATTTCTGCTCATCGATAGATGGCGGTTTACACATAATAGCAATGTACTTTACTATGGATATCAATGCAAGCAACATATTTCATTTGACAAAACGAACACCTTCTGTCCCGTGCACCACTCTAGTTATTATTATTATTATTATTATTATTATTATTTTACCTTTGAATGCTTTTATAATATACAAATTGTATGTGTTAGTGTATTACCGTAAAATGAATATGTGCAGTTGGAACTACAATGCAATTATGATCATAGTATTTATATATTATTAGTTTAATAGATGTCCTATGTTGATATAAGTACATAATAAAGAAATATAAAATTCGTAAAGTGCATATTAATTTCCTATTATTATAAATGTTATTTTTTAATAAATATAAAATATTTATCAACGTTACAAGTAACTAAATAACATAAACATTTAAACATCTAATAAAGTTTTTAAAATAAAAGGAAAATGTCACTGTAGCCCCATGAACTTACATGTTTTGGTTTAAAAGGTCCCTTATGTTATTTTTTGGCTTTACAAGGGCATGGATTAACATTTAACCAGCTAATTTGAGATTTTGACCCAATCCAACCGGTTTCATTGCCTACTCATCATCCAACTAAGCTAGCGAGTCAACTCACACGACTCGGTTTACACATCAACGACTCACCCACCGAGTTGGCTTGCTTGGGCCCTAAGGGTTCAGTGGTCCCCTACTATATAATTGAAGGGTCTGCTGGACAAAACCCTAAAATTTTGTTACCACTTCCGGACAAACACTAGCCGACAACCGATAATAGAATACTTGCTTTGACTTTCACTGTCTTCCATGGAACCTACCCCACCACCATCACCAGATACTATAAACTCCAATAACTCTATAAGCTCAACAGACGGGCTTAACTTGAACGATTTGCACACGATCTTCTGTGACTGTGGTGAAAAGATAGCTAAGCAAAAAGGTGATGTGGAGTGCATGAAGGAGGAGATGGGTCACGATTACCTTCATTCCAGGGTTGATGTCCTCAAGATGCAGCAAAGGTTCGAGAAAGGTTGAGAAGCAGATTAAAGCGATTGCACTGTTGGTTGTGGGTCTTGTCGTCGTGATGCTCCTGCTAATGATTTTCATCATTCACTTGATAATCAGCAAGTGAATCTCATGGAAGTGGTTCGTAGTGGTATGATACTATAGTGGTCGTAATCTTCTGTTAGGTTTAATGGTTTTTATTTTCTTATATGTTATTAGGATTATGTGTGTTCGTTTGTCTTAGTGGTAATCCAATTTGTGTAGGTAGTGGTACTCAAGTGGTGGTTGTAAAGGTAATTTGTGGATGTATTTTGAAGTCCTGATTACCTGTAACAGACGTTTTGATATGATCTTTATGAAATGTAAAGAGATTGAATGGGTTATTGTTGTTGATTAAGGGTAACGATTTGGACATTTGGTTGCCTTACTTAATGATATTTAATTGTGTTTAGTGCACCAACTACGACAGATGTGCTTGAGGTCAAACAAAAGGGGTATTTTCGTCATTTCTTCTTTATAAGTACTTTACTGCCTTACTCTGTAGTAGCTTTCTTTTTCCCTGTGATTGTTTGCATTCTGAAGTAAAGAGCTCTCAGAATTAACGAAGCGAAAATGGTGAAATGCTCTTGTGGATGTGTCGCCATAATAAGAATGTCTTCCACTCCCTCCAACCCTGGAAGACCCTTCTATGCTTGTCCCACTAAGGTTTGTGTTAGTTTGTTTATTAGGCGCCTGTAGCCAGTAGCCCTAATTTATTTGTTTGTTTCATTCTCAAGTTCTTACTCGAAAATTGATTTTGTTAGGGACCTCGTAATGGTTTTATTTGTTGGGTAGATGAAGCAGACACTAAGAATATGAGTGTTGCAGCAGTTATGATTGCAGGTTTGGCTAGGTCAAAAAAGAAGCTTGAAGAAAAGATTTGGAAGCTGAAGATGTCTTTACTTCTAAGTTGGATTGTTTTCTTTGGCATAATTGTTTACAAGTTGTAATACTTAGCAGTTGTTTATTTGCTTTTTATGGAAATTATTAGGGTATTATATTACCCATGTAATGACATTGTACTTTAATCATAAAATAATGGGTTTAGTCATATGGGATCCCAAGTTAGATTCATAGTGTATTTGTTGATAATGACTTCAGACCATATTCAACTAGAATAAATGGGGACCATATTCAACTAGAATAAAGGTGGACCATATTCAACAATAATAAATGGGACCATCCGCATGACTAATGTCAATAATGGACCCCAAAACCATGCACATCCATAACCATAACACACAATCATAAGCACATTGAAACCATTAACATTACTTCGCATACAGAACACCAACCATACCAGCATAACACCAATCATACAAACATAACACGAATACATAACATCAAACTGAAACACTTAATCCGAAACATTCTCTTGGATCCTAAATAAGAAGTACATAACACCAAACATCCACACTTAGTCCGAAACTGACATAGAAATTTAATACCTATTCAAGTTCCATTGGCTTGTCAATAGTGTTTCCTTCCCCATTTCTACCCTCAACCCATGTAGCAAGTTTTTTCTTGATTATTCTTTCAGACTTCTTTCTTTTCTTGATAATTACCTTCTTACCCCTACCTCTTTTCTCATCTTTACCATCCATTGCCTTCTTACCACTGCTTCCTTCCCCAACATTACCATTAATTCCCTTATTACCCTTACTTCCTTGTTCATCTATAACATGCTCATCTTTACCATCCTTTGCCTTCTTACCACTGCTTCCTTCCCCAACATTACCATTAATGCCCTTATTACCCTTACTTCCTTGTTCATCTGTAACATGCTCATCTTTACCATCCTTTGCCTTCTTACCACTACTTCCTTCCCCAACATTACTATCTGCTCTCTTCCTTTTCTTTACCTTGAGTTTTGTTGGCTTTTCAGCTTGAGAACATGTAACCTTGTTATGTCCTGCTTGCTTGCATACACTACAAATAATTGTTTTCCCAACCTTTGACACAGTATGTCTAGCACCCCTTTCATTTGCATCCTTTCTTCTATTAACTTTTGGTCTACCTGGCATTTTTCTCTTCAATGGTGGCAAAGGTGCAATGAATTCAGTAGGTGGCCACATGTTGCTACCATTCATCCCATGCATTGGATACTTGTAGGTGTTCTTATAAATTGCTCCATAGTACATTGGATCCACATAATTACCAACATCACTGTTAAGGTATAAGATTGTTGCAATTGAATGCACACATCCATACCCATTTAGTTGCCACACTCTACATGAACAAGTCTTCTTATCTATATCCACAACATAAGACTCTGCCAAATTTCTTGTTTCAAACTGGTTTAAACCAGTAGGTAAAACCTGCCAATACCTGTTTCAATTGTATATAAATTAGGGTCTAAAGTGTAACTACTCAATTCAAATTCAAAGATAAAGGAAATACCTTTAAGCTCTTTTCAACTGATTCAATAGGACTGTAATGGCTGGACTGTTGGATAAGGTGTCTAAGTCCATAACTATTTATGGTCAGTACTTGACCCGACCCGGCATGGTTCATTTGGGTTGCATGGCACCATGCAATTGGATAGACTAAATGAGAGGAATAAAACTTGGAGATTATTAATATATTATAAGTTCTAATATATTAATAATATTATTTGATTAGTTTGATCAAGAATTAATTTAGAATTAATTAAATGATCAAAAGATAACTAATTAAATATATGGGTTGATTATGTAAATCATCCATATCTTGTATAGTGGGCTAAGAGACTCCATGGATTATCAAGTTGGGTTCCACCCATAGGATGCTCCATGGATGCTCCATGGGAGTTACAAACCCATGGGTCATGGAAATGAAGAGTCATGACACATTAGGGTTTACATGGTGTAACCCTAGATGTGTCAACACTATATAAGAGTCCTATTCTCCACTAAAATCGGCTACACATATGAAACAAGAGGGCTAGGCCGATTTTAAGAAGTGTGTATTCTCTCAAAAGTCTTCCAAGATCATTTGGTGTTGTGTGAAGCATTTGAGGCATCACACTTGGGGTGCTAGGTTCACAAGGTTTCAAGGAACATAAGCAACAACAAGGTAAGTTATTCTATCTTTCATTCAAGTTAAAAAAATTGTTCCCCATGTATGCTAGATAGGAATATAACCTTGGAATTCAACTTTGCATGATAATTAGACAAACATAGATCCAAGGTTATTAGGGTTGCATGTACACTTAGGAAGTGTTAGAATGCTCTAAACCCATCATGGACATGGTTTATAATCAGGCCATGAACAACCTTTGATGCTTAGATTGAATTGCCTTTCCATAACATACAACCTAATTTCTTCTAACATTGTGATTATTGGTTTTTTCCTTTCATCTCTAATGACATTGTTAAAGCTTTCAGATAATCCATTTTCAACTGCATCACACATCCTCCCCTCCTGAAAGAAAGCTCTACACCATGATTTTGGGTTCTTTTCCATAAGGTAATCAAATGATGTAGGATTAAGTAGTTGTATTTCCTTCATGGCTGCATTGAATAAAGGTTCAGTTGATGCTTTGCATGCCTTCCAAAAATCCTCGCATAATGCACACCACTGAATCTTTTCCTAAAGTTGGCAACAATATGCCTTGCACACTGTCTGTGTTCAGCTGTAGGCAATACTTCCTTCACAGCCTCCAATAGCCCCTACACAATTTCAATTCATCTGTTAAGAAAAAAGAAATTCATTAACAAAAAATATGAAGTTGTATAGTAAGTGATATACCTTATGTTGATCTGACATCAGGGTAATACCAAAACCATTTTCCATTTGTAGATCATCTTTAAGATTCTCCAAAAACCATTTCCAATTTTCTTTGTTTTCCACACACACAACTGCCATGCTATTGGGAAAATATGATTGTTAGGATCTCTTCCTACGACACATATCAACTCTCCACTACATAATCCCTTTAAGAAACAACCATCCAGGTTTATCACTCTTCTACAACTGCCTTTCCAACCTTGTTTCAGCCCCTCAAAACATATATAAAACTTACTAAAATATGTCTTCCCATTAGGCATACTTTTGATATCCATTTTGACAGTTGATCCTGGATTGAATCTTCTTATCTTTTCACCATATGACCAAAGCTTGGCATAATGCTTAGCTAGTGTGCCTTCAATTAGTTTAATTGCATATTTCTTTGCTCTTCTACATTGTCCCATACTCACATCAATTCTAAATTTTTGTTTTACTTCTTCCTTTAGTAGCCTAACACTCGTTTTTTGTTTTTGTAAGAATTGTGTTGTGAAATGGCTACCAATCCATGCATAGTTTACAATAGACCCCATTTTAAAATTTCTTGCACAATATGCTCATCTATAAGAGACTTAATCTGGAAAGATTTTTCTTCACTCATCCATGAAGCCCACAATCTAAACTTGCATTTCCCTGAACAACATTTAACTAAAAGCCTCCTACTATCATTTTTTTATAGCACAATTGATACCCTTTAGCAACAACATAATTACACAACATATGTTTTAACTGTTTAGGACTTTCAAATCTCATTCCTAACACAGGTTTTTGCTTTTTCCAATGAACATTTTCATTAAAAGTTGTTACCTCCTCATGAATTGGGTCGTGTTTATGTTGGATTAGTGTCTAAGCCCGTAACCATATTTGGTAAGTAATTGACCCGATTGTGCATGGTCCTTTTGGGTTGCCTTCAAACCTGGCAATGGAATAGGATAATTGTTGGAGAGAGAAGAATGATTAATTAATTTATTACTTGGTTAATAAATTAATTAAGATAAATGATTTATTAATGTATTATGGATATAATATATTCATTAGAAATCATATTGTTTAATTAATATCTAATCAGAAATTAATTTGGAATTAATTTTAGGATTAAAGGAATTAATTGAAACTGTAGGGACTAAAGGTGACAATGTTCAAAAGTTGAGCATTGAAGCATTCTAGAACCTCCCTTAGAGGCGGGGAACGAAATCTAGAGTGTACTAGGGTTTCCTTGGGCTCTAAGGGTGCCTTGGAAGCCTTGGGGAGGAAGTTAAGGGATTAGGGTTATCTAAGATACACCTGCCTTATCTTAAACCTTCCTTATCACCTATATAAACCCCTATAGGATTGGATTTCGTCTAAGGGCACTCCAAGAGAGGCTTAGAGCTGAATTTTCCACTTCCCTTCTCTCTCCATAGTAATCCTTGGTTGCTAGGTGTGGTGCTTGCTTTCAAAGACAAGAAGATTCAAGATTTAAGTTGTTATTACAATATAACAACAAGAGGTATGTATTTCATCTTTCTTTATGAATTTCGAAATCCCTAGAAGCTTGTTAGGGTTCTTCACATGTTCATAATGTTATATAACTAATAGTGATAACATAGATCCAACTCTAGGGTTGCATGCACACATAGGATTGTTTGTATAAAACCCATGAGTGGTATCAGAGCCATTGGTTTTTGTTTTCAATTAGAATTATACAAATGTATGAACTTGAAAAATTAGGGTTTATGGCCAATAAACCCTAGGAGGCATGAATTTTCGAAATTAGGGTTCTGGAACCCTGATTTACAAAATTTGGTTAGGGTTTCCCAAACCCTTTCCTTAGCCTCCAAGATTTCGCAATTGGTTAGGGTTTACCAAACCATTTCCTTAGCCTCCAAGTTTTC
This sequence comes from Lactuca sativa, assembly GCF_002870075.4. Classification (NCBI taxonomy): domain Eukaryota; kingdom Viridiplantae; phylum Streptophyta; class Magnoliopsida; order Asterales; family Asteraceae; genus Lactuca; species Lactuca sativa. The sequence continues at coordinate 78,711,384 of NC_056628.2, read as the reverse complement.
GAATTCTAGGGTTATCCAACCCATGAATATTGAAATTTTCCTCCTTCCCCAAGATAAGATCCTATTTTTAGGGATTTGGATAAATGCCATATCTTTTAATTATTTTGTAAGTGTTTAAATTTGGTAATTAAAGATTTTGAATTATCTCATTCCATAATTTTGAATTTTAGAGGATTTAAGGGATTAGGTTAAATTAATTGTTTAATTTAAAAGATATCCTTACCAAAATAAAAGATAATTGTCAAATTAATTAGATAATCATTGTCTTATGTGATAAACTTGATTTATTTGAATTATTTGATAGATTATCTTGCAAGAAATTGAATTAGGTCATATTTAGATAATTACTAATTAATTGGTTAATTATTATTATTTGTAATTTGATCTAGAATGTTCTTGCTTATGTTTTGAAAAGTTTCAAAACTTGCCCTCAAGTTTTGGAATTTAAATTTTGATTAAAAGTTTAATTTTAAAATGTTAAATTCTAAAACCCTAGTTTTGAAAAGTTCAAATTTCACCCTTTTGGTTTTATTATGTTAATTAAAAGTATAATTAAAAGAAAGTTAATAAATCCATCATCATTTGGTTTATATTTGATTAAATTAAAAATGTAATTTATAAAATTAAAGCACCTAATATTTTAAAAGTGTAAAATACACCCTTATACTATGTATAACATTAAAAGTCTAATATTATATATGTATAACTTAAATGCTAGTCTTACTGTTAGTAGTCCTCATTCACGAAGCTGATCTATAAAGGGGGGTATAAGGTTATGGCCTATAAAATGGCCGCTTAATGGGTGTCCACTCTCACCCACCGTTTCCTTGATTGGTGGAGGGTCGTTAGCCGAACGGGTAAGATAGGGCAACCCCTCTCCTCATTAAAAGTATAATGAATTATAAAGTAACTAAATGTTTTACAAAATTCCCAAATCTTAGTTACTTTAGGCAAAAGTGAATTTGATGAAATTCCATGAAATTACACTTTGTACCCTTGCTAAGACGTTAGTGGAGCGTGTGTGGTTAACCGACACACTAATTCGGTTCTAAGCAATGGTGGCAAAGGGTGACTCGATGTTTGTCATAGTTCGATGGAGCGTGTGTGGTTAACTGGCACATCGAATAGGTGACTGTGACATTGGGGGCACCATGTATATTTGCATGGTTATTCACACCCTGTTTTGTGATCTTCGGCATTCCAGTCACAAATCGAGGTGCATATCAAGATTTAAACATGTCATTGAAAAGTTCAATGAATATCAAAAGATCTAGGAGTTTTCAATACATTTAAAACTTAAATTCCTTTTTTTCGTTTTTCATGGTGGAAAATTAGTGAATCGTCATTCACTTACCTTCAAATGTTCTGCAAGTTGGATTTCGGCATCCCTCTTCCAATTTGTAGGATGTTGTGTTGGATCCTAGCCTTAATATCTCATTTGGGTGTTTTATTAAGGACTCAATCAACTAAACTTGAATTTTCTCCCGTTTCATAAATGTCAAAGTCTGACAACTATGGTCTTCCTAAATCCGTTGGAAAAGGTTTTCCACATGAAGATGATGTTCCACGATTGGATTGTGGAAATGGAAATCATGCTTCATTTCTCCACCCCCTCTAATAATTCTCCCTGACCCACGTGTTTAAAAACTTGAAAAAGTTCAAGGTCACTCAAGCCATATTGGCAATAAGACACAAAGATGGAAAGTCTATGTGTACATACGTCTTAAAGATGAAGTCACACATTGACAAGATTGTTAGGTGTCGATGTCTCAAGGAAGTTGGCTGTTGACTTGGTTTTTCAGTGACTTCCCGAATCATATGATAACTTCGTTAGAGAATACTATATGATGGACCACGACATGACCCTTATTGATTTGACTCATTTGCTTATTGCTGCTGAATCAGAAATGATTTTTGCCCACTGATCGAGCAAATTTTGTCTGATAAATCAATATCCCAACCTTCTATGGGAAATGGCAACATTGGAATTCCAGAAAAGTTATCTCTATGCAAGAGAAAGGCTGAGTCTGAGATAGTCTCGTGTAACATTCCAGAAGAATCCATGTGTTTATGCTGCCAAAAGAAGGGGCATTGGTTATGAAGTTGCCCTCACTACCTAAAAGATCTAAAAGATGGGAGAGTCAAGATGTATGACTCTGCTTTAGGTAAAATCCACTATCTAACTCCATTAAGTTCCTATTTGGAGATTCTTAATACATGATGTGATGAGATTACATTTCGATGTTTTGAAGGATCGAAGAAAAGAAAGGAAGCTTAAAGGAAGGAGCGAGCTGGGTCTGATCACGAAGAAATGGATTACGATCGCATGGATTCGATGATCGGATTTTTTAGCTACCGCTTAGAGTTATGGCAGATTGCTTAGGAATATGTAATAGCATAGTTTTCATTATAAGGATATATATTTTTCCGCAATAAAATAAATTTTGATTTTGTTTTATTTATATTTCCTTGTAATGGCAATTGTGAAAATTGATGTTTGTGTGTTTCTATTATAAGTAATATAAAGTGGATGTGATTCTTAGTTATGTTATTTTCTAAGTAAGGAAAGATTCCCATCGCCCAAGTTTCAATTGGACAGAAGCATGGAATCATATGATTTGAATCATGTGATGTTTGGAAACCTTGGTACTTAGAAATTTTAAGGCTAATTCCTTGACAAAGAGTCAAGTGAAGGACTAGGAGATCGAGTTCACAATGTTGTGCACTAGTTAAGTCCACCATAAATAATAACAAGATTATTCGTCATGATTTACTAAAAGTCTAGTAAACGTGGTTATGCTTACAAGATTAAGTGTAATTCTGAATCATTGAAAAGTTTCAATGAATGGAAGAATGAATAAGAAGAATCAATTGGGCAGAAAGATAAAAGTTTCTCCAATCTAAGAAGAACAGAGAGTACTTTTGTATCATGTTTTATGATCATCTTAAGAACCATATTACAATTCATCCTCTAAGTTCAACTTAGTGCACTAGTATGGCTAAGAAGAGGAGTCGGGAATTGTCAAAATGGGTTAAGTCAATAAGATGAATCGTACTTCGTTCCAAAATCAAGTCTTAGAGTCAAACTCCAAGATTATGACTTGAGTGATAAAATCTTAAGTAGGAATGTTCTTATTTTTTCACATTTTGGTGATTTGTGATGTCTTGAATAAGACAAAGACCAACTACTACCAAATTGTGTGTAGGATTTGTCTTGATAAAGACACACACTAACTCTTAAATATTTGTTTTGTCAAGGAATGTTTCTTGACAAGAGAATCTTATATGTCAAGAGGTCAGTGGGAGTCTAAATGATCTTGAATAGGTTCAAGATCTAATCAAGAGTAAACCTACTATTAAACACTAGAACACGACTTGAGGTTTCTAACCTATCGTGTTGACAAAATTTTGTTTCTGTGCCATTCCAGTTTGGTCAACTATGCATGTGAGTTCTATGAGTTCTCAATGGATTGCATAGGGGCAAGGAACCTTGTTTAATGGGAAGTACATTGAAATGTACGGGTGGGCTGCTCAATAACTTGGAAGCAATGGTTGGAATCCTGATGGCAAGAAATTAAGAAGAACAAGTTCTGTCCATAAGAGTTTGGTTTTGTCACTAACATTATCTTGTGATTATGGTTATGACAAATTCACATGGATAAGAGCACATACACAATAAAATCTAAGTGTCATAAGCTTTCTCTCCTTCATGAAAATGATTGTGAGGATACGCTTTCACTAAGAAAGATTTTAAAGATAACATTATATAATTTGGGTTTCTCAAATTCAAATATGATTACGACATCCCTCTTTATAGTTCGAATTGTGGGAAATGGCAAATGGCTCTGAACATTTTAGACTTATTGCTATAAGCTCTAGAACCGTTTAGACACACACATGAGTTATCTAAGAAAAGGTGTATGAGGTTGAGAAGCTTAGATAAAGTCTTATCGAAGCGTGTTAGTATTAGAAATATGAACTTCAGAAACTCAATAAGCATTGTTTTCTAGAAGTTCAACTATTTTCTGAATACATGTCAAAGCTAGTGGGAGCATAAGTGTTATGCTGGTATGAATATAATCATCATGTTAGTGGGAGCAAGATAATTATGGTAAGTTGCAAGTTAGCAATATTAATTATAGAAATCAAGTGTTTTAATTTGCAAAGTTGCAAGGGTTGAAAAGTTGTTTTGCTATAATTAAGGGAGAGAATGTTGTACTTCGTTTCGAAATCTAAGAGCTTAGATCGAGAAATTTTAATCAAATTAAGTCAAATATATGAATTGCATTCTCAAAATTTGATTATGATTACGACATCCCTTTTCTTAATTCGAGTTTTGAGAACATGGCAAATAGAAATATTATGGCAAAAGACTGATAAAGTATCACGTCTTTATGTAAGACATTAGGCTTCGTGTTCCATACGCTTCGAGTATAGGATCGATCGCATATGCTGTAATAATTGACCGTTCTAAAATTTTCCACATGACTAGAGCATTAAGAGGGAAAAGGACTAGAACCGGACATGAATAAGTTTATTAAACAACTATCAAAGGACAATCTAAGATTCACCAAGGATTGATTGCTTGTGAATAGTTGGAAGTATAGTAGTGGATGGACCATATTGACATTATTATTACAAGATTTGATAATGAGTTGTCATATGGAAAATGTGGAAATGTTTCCATACTGACATTATTATTACAAGATTTGATAATGAGTTGTCATATGGAAAATGTGGAAATGTTTCCATACTGACATTATTATTACAAGATTTGATAATGAGTTGTCATATGGAAAATGTGGAAATGTTTTCATATTGGGAGTTGGACGTTAAGAATATATATGTCTAGATTAGAAACTTTTATGCAGAAGGATATTCAAAGGAATGTACCTTGAATATGAGACTTCGTATCTATGGAATTGTCTTGCAACAATCTCCAATAGAGGACTTTGTAATTTCATTGGCAATAGTGTTTGTGACTTTAGTGTAGTGACATTACGAAAGGATCGTTGCATAAAACATTAGAATATAACATATTCTATAAGTGGCAAGAATTTGATATTCTTACACTTGTGATAAGGATTGGGAGTTGTGAAATGAGTATGATTGGAAATGTGTTCATTTGATCTATTTCACAAAGTAAGGACCATAAGTAAACATTGTGTGCATGCTAAGAGCATGGGACAATTATAGTAATAATTCAAGTAATAAGTTAATTAACCGAAACAACAAATAATGAGTAATCGATATGGTGATAAATAAAAGGTGTTTTATTTAGACTCAAAGGTTTGGGACCATATAGGATTAGTATTATTCTTGTGTTTCACTTTGCATGTTTTGACTTCCTGAATAATTAATTATTTCAGAATAATCAAATTATTCGAATGGTCCACAGTCGTTCATATGTTGGAAGTAGGTATGAATGAAGACTGTCATGAATTGGTTTGTAGATTGTCTAAAGTGTATTAGACATAGCAAATGTTTGCTGCAACGTTCATGAGTGCTTATGAATATGATTTTAAGCATTGTATTAAACCCACACTCACTTGGATCGCTTCATGGATTTTATCACGAGCGATTGGTGAGACGATAATATCTTGTATTCTTGAAACCGAGATGTGTGAGTTGGATCTTGCGAATCGGATACACATTGATAATATGTAAACGCACCAGTAACTTGGTGTTATAAAACATATTGTTGTGTGTGATTTAGTGAGTGAGTGCAAGCAAGCATTGAATCGAAGTTTATCCGTTCGTTTTACCCAAAGTGGGATAAAATAAATATTTGTGGTCCCCTCGATGATTTAGTGATGACAAACGTAAATGCATGGCCGGGCTAGGACTAATTTGATTTGTTCAATTAGTCAGTCGTCGTAAATCGGAAATCGGGAAAAAACACATAGACTGAGAGAATGATTTCAATCCATGTCTCACGTCTATACGATATCTAGAATGGAGGAATATATGATCCCTTATCTAAAGGACAGGTTACTGATAAGATCAAAGTTCGACAGCGTCTTTGAGAGCTACGATGTAACACCCAAGATTTTGAAAGCCAAGAAAGTAAAGGAAACCCTAAATTTAGGAGGGACTCGGCGAGTCCAAGGAAGGACTCGGCGAGTCGGAGCGGGATCTGGGTCGAGGAGTAAGTGACCAACTCGGCGAGTCGGCCAAGTGGACTCGGCGAGTCTGGTCTGTGCGAGGAAAACCCTAAATCCGGGGCTTGGAGCCTATTTAAACGTCTCAATCTTCTTCCTAGGGCTCCTTTACTGCCCCTCACACCCAGAACGCCGCACCCTAAGCCTCCATTGTGATGATTCATGCTTTTGGCCATTTTTGAGTGATTTAGAAGAAGTGGGAATCTTTGAAGCATCAAGGAGTGGCTTTGGATCTGAAGTTTGGGGAACATTTCAGAGCATTGGAAGGTATCAATTCGTTTCCCTCCTTTAGATCTTCTTTGGTTATGAGTTTTGGGGCTTTTAAGCCATGCCTAAGATCAATTTCAAGCTTGAGGTCCGGATCTGAGGTTGCTACCTCAGATCCATGCTTGAGTTGGTTTAGAATTCCGTAAAGTATCAGCCATCGGGTGGATTTTGGAGCCTCTTGGTCTTAAACCCTAGTTATTAGTGCATTTTGCCTAGATCTCCCTCTCTACACGTAAAGTTTGCAACTTTACGTGGGGAATAGGCTTGGGAAGGGTAGATCTACAGTTTGGAGTTCATGCATGACTCGGAAGTCCTCTGCATGTAAGTGGATCTTAATGGACTCGGCGAGTCCTTCGAGTGGACTCGGCGAGTAGCTTGAAGATGAGGAGGAACTCGACGAGTGGGATGAATAGCTCGTCGAGTTGGATGAAGATGAGCATGAACTCGGCGAGTTGGATGAAGTTTGCTGTGTGCTCGGCGAGTCTGTTCTTAGACTCGGCGAGTCAGGTCGCGTGGTCCCAAACCCTTCGAGTTAAGTCTCGAGTCAGCGAGTCGAGCCAGGACTCAGTGAGTTGGGCAGGACAGGAATCGGGAATCAGCAGACTCGGCGAGTCAGGGGCTGACTCGGCGAGTAGAGTCGCGAGTGGAAGGACTCTAGACTTATGAACTCGGCGAGTCAGTAGGGTGACTCGACGAGTAGGGTTGACCTGGAAGGTTGACTTTGACCAGGACGTTGACTTTGACCATAGTTGGCTTGGTTGACCTTTGAAGGTCAGTTAGACTAAGTGTTATGTTGATATTGGTAGCTCGGGGAGCTAGCGGAGCAGCAGTTCGGAGTCAGTGGTCAGGTAGCGGTCAAAGGGGTTAGCGGCAGTAGTTCGGCAGTATCAGGTGAGTTTCCTTTCCAGTAGGAACGGGTCTAAGGCACCAAGGCCGACCCGTGTAGACGAGATGCTAGTACTAGAGTGTGGGCCGAGCCCGTATCTCTGGGTTTAGTCAAGTATGATATATGTGTTAATATGATAGAGTTGCTTATACTTGTTGTCTGCGTGATACTTGTATGTTATGGGTTAGCGGTTGAGTGTGGGCAGAGCCCGTATCTCTCCGAGGTTGGAGTGTGGGCTAGGCCCGTATCTCCCAGATAGCGAAGTGTGGGCAGGGCCCGTATCTTCACGAGTGTGGGCAAGGCCCGTATCTCCCAGATAGCGAAGTGTGGGCAGGGCCCGTATCTTCCCGAGTGTGGGCAAGGCCCGTAACTCCTAGCTGAACATTGGTTGTTATATGTTTGCATGGTATGTGGTAAGGTGGGGAAACTCACTAAGCTTCATGCTTACGGTTTTCAGTTTTGTTTTCAGGTACTTCCGGTAGCGGATGATGGAGCTCGGGATGATCGCATGGCACACACCATAGATTAGTTAGCCTGGGAATGTTTTACTCTGATAATGAACATGTGTTTTGAAAACTAATACTCTGGTTATGTTTTGAAATGATGATTTTACTTTAAGTGGTACTTTATTAAAATAAATTTTTAGTCTTGAATTTTGGGACGTTACATACGATTGCCAATCGGGTTGTACATGCATTTATGGTTACTAGACTTTCCAAGTGGGAGACTGTTGCATTAGTTTCTAAGCCCGTAACCATATTTGGTAAGTACTTGACCTGATTATGCATGGTCCTTTTGGGTTGCCTTCAAACCTGGCAATGGAATAGGATAATTGTTGGAGAGAGAAGAATGATTTATTAATTTATTACTTGGTTAATAAATCAAGTTGAAATCAAGATAAATGATTTATTAATGTATTATGGATATAATATATTGATTAGAAATCATATTGTTTAATTAATATTTAATCAGAAATTAATTTGGAATTAATTTTAGGATTAAAGGAATTAATTGAAACTGCAGGGACTAAAGGTGACAATGTTCAAAATTTGAGCATTGAAGCATTCTAGAACCTCCCTTAGAGGTGGGGAACGAAATCTAGAGTGTCCTAGGGTTTCCTTGGGCTCTAAGGGTGCCTTGGAAGCCTTGGGGAGGAAGTTAAGGGATTAGGGTTATCTAAGATACACTTGCCTTATCCTAAACCTTCCTTATCACCTATATAAACCCCTATAGGGTTAGATTTCGTCTAAGGGCACTCCAAGAGAGGATTAGAGCCAAATTTTCCAATTCCCTTCTCTGTCCATAGTAATCCTTGGTTGATAGGTTTGTTTGTGAGCCATTAGAGGCATGACACTGGTGGTGCTTGCTTTCAAAGACAAGAAGATTCAAGATTTAAGTTGTTATTACAATATAACAACAAGAGGTATGTATTTCATCTTTCTTTGTGAATTTCGAAATCCATAGAAGCTTGTTAGGGTTTTTCACATGTTCATAATGTTCTATAACTAATAGTGATAACATACATCCAAATCTAGGGTTACATGCACACATAGGATTGTTTGTATAAAACCCATCAGTTCATGCATCTGATCATATGGATCCTCATGAGGTGGACTGTCTGGAGTTGGCTGCTCCTTGGGGTAAAGCTTGTTTAAAAATACATCATTCAAGGTCTTGTTCATTTGAATGCAATCTCCATCTTCAATGTTATCATCCAAATTACCTTGCACTTGCACTTCATCTAGTTCAATGTCTCATTCTGTCTCAACATGCAAATCTTCTATTACGTCACCTACATCAGAATACTTGTCGCCGGGGGTGCATACTTCAACCATCTCATCAACAATCCATTGATGAACATTAACACAAATATGATCCATGTACACAAAAATTACACAACCATAATCATACCCTACTTCGATCAACTCCTGGTAGTCTTTCTCAGTTGCTATTATCCTCAATCCTTCAGGGAACTCAATATCGGGCATGAAATAGTACACATCAACACATGTCTCATTTGTGAAGCTTTGAATGAACAATAGAAATTCGTTTTTGTCCATTCCAGCAAAATCCACATCCTCAAACCTTTTCTCCACTCCATCTGAGTAACTGATCACTGGATACCTCGTAAACAAACCAGCAAAATGAAGATCTATCTTCATGTAGACGACCATAGCAAGAATCCAAGACACTTTTTTTCGATGAACAGTAGAAGAAAAAAGAAGAAATGGGTAGATGAAACCGACTAAAGAACATAATTTCTTGCAGAGGAAGGGTTGGTCTCATTTATGGATAGAGTTATACGTGGCATGTGATTTGGACATATGAGCTAGATTTTTTTTAATGACATGTCAAAGACAAGCTGCTGATTGGGATTGGGGTCACCGGGTGACCCCTTCACTTTTTAGAAAATGGTCATATTAGCCGGTTAAATGTTAATTCATGCCATTATAAAGCCAAAAATAACATAAGGGACCTTTTAAACCAAAACATGTAAGTTCGTGGGGCTATAGTGACAGTTTCCCTAAAATAAATATGACAATTTGTCTATTAATTACATTTATAAATTTATATATGCGTTATTTATAATTTGAACAAATAAAGAATGTCCAATTACTTGGAGTCATTATATGCTACTAAACGAGTTCATATTGTTTTCTTATCAAGAAGCACCGAAGTACACTAATGGGCAACATAAGTTGAGTACAAGACATGCTAAGTGGATCGAATATTTGCAAGCCTTTTCCTTCGTGATCAAGCATAAAGTCTAGTCACAAAATCAGGTTTATGATGCCTTTAGTCGGCATCATTTACTAGTTACAACCATGTATATGCATGAGGAAGAATTGAATGTTTTTTGTAGTTTGTATCCCGATGATCTTGATTTCCATAACATATATACAAATTGTGGTTTGGGAACCAACAAAGAGTTTTTTTATAAATAAATGGGTACTTTTTTTCGGACCCGGCCTTGTATTCGTAGGAGCTTGTTATAGGATGCCCCTATACTTAAGAGTCATGTTGGTGGGATCATTGGACCTTTTGGTGGCGATAAAATCTTGGCATTGATTCGTGACCAATTTTACTGGCCGCGTATGGAGAAAAATGTTAATAGGATACTTGCAAGGTGTGGGTTTGTCATTTGGCCAAAAATCATGGAAGAAACGATAGGTTGTATACTATTCTTCTCATCTATACTGCTTCGTGGGAAGATGTAAGTTTAGATTTTGTCTTAGGTTTGCCTTGTACTCATGACAGAAAGGTTTAGTCATGGTGATGGTTGACCAATTTTTTAAAACGAATCATTTTGCGCTCTACTCCAAGACGTTTGAAGTGAGTTTGGTGGACCAATTATAATTTTTTGATATATTTTCAAGCTGCATGACATTCTATAGACGCTTACTTCTGATCTTGATGTCAAATTTGTGAGCCACTTTTGGTATACCTTGTGGACACGGTTAGGGTCGAAGTTGTAGTTTAATAGTTCTCACCATCCAAAAACTGATGGTCAGACTGAAGTTTGTAAATCGTAGTTTAGGAAATTTGTTAAGAAGATTAATTGGCGACAATCCCAAAAAATGGGATCTTACTCTTCCACAAGCAGAATGTGCTTACAATCGCTCAACTAACCATACTAAATGAAAGAACCCATTTAAGATTGTATATGGCAGAAACCCATTCACCCCCTCTTTACTTATCTCCTTTAACTATTGTTGATCAGTTTAGTTGTAACATCTAGTTTCCAGTATGTTGTTTATCATGTTATTTTTCCCTTAAGTTATATTAGGAAGTATTGCGACGTGAAGACTTGGTTATCATGGCGCATGCCTTGTTATTAAGTCGTGAAGCGACTATGTATTAATCGCGACATATGGCCGCAATTAGCGCAAACCCTAATCTTGGGCCTTGAGCCCTATATAAAGACACTAACTCCTTAAGTTTTGTCTTTCATCAGTCTCCATCCCTTGTGATCCAGAGATAAAAAAACTAGCCATGTTTTCCTTCCTCTTTGAGAGTTATTACTATTTGGTGATCCTTAGTGAGGAAGCAAAGAGCCGGTGTTATCAAGAAGCTAGATCCGGAAGCATTTCAACATTCTAAACACATTTTGGACCATTGTAACTATTCAAGTTCTAATATTTATGTGTTCTGATTAGTAAATCTAAGGTTTTAAGCTTGTTTTAGTTCCCTTTATGATGTCTAAGTGGATTTTGGAAAGCTCCAGGTCCAAAGGTTGTGTTTTGGGGTCTTCTAAACCCATTGTGGTGTATATAAATGATCATTGTCTTCCATTTTGTGCCATGCAAGGATTTGGTTGCATTTTTGGTCCCATTTTGACCTAGGTTTTAGGTTGGTGTTTGGGACATGAGAATGGATAAAGTTAGAAAACTTTATCTAGAAAGACCATATTTTGTTTTGTTCTGGAAAGTTGGAACCTTAGTCTTAATGGATTAAATGCTTAATTAGAGGATGGATTATGCCGCGTAAAGCGCGACACGACCATGGAACGGTCGCAGAGCGAATATTAGACTTGGTTTGCGACTGTTTTGTTGCCTAGTATCTACGACACGACCAAGAAATCGGTTACGTTGTGTTAACCATTGAACGTTGCCTTTCTAATCGGTTTGACTTTGAGTGAAACTTTGATGGATTTGAGTTATGGACTGAGGCTGACTTCTAACTAAATTTTAGGTGGTTCATGTTGATTCTTTGAGGAGACAAGTGTATGTGTTTCCATTTATTAAATTTCGGTGAGTTTTCTTGTTGTATTAGTTATGTCATTATTGGATCCGCTGTGTATAAGATGCCAGTGTAATGCTATGATATGATTGTACTCTTAGCTAGACTAGTGAAGTCTTGCATGTTTATTTGTATGCGAACTTTACGTGCTTTGTATGGGATGTTGGTGAGACTGATGTTGTGCTGTGAGCAATGTTGTAAAACTCGTCGAGTTGGCCGTTTACTCCTCCGAGCACTCGTTACTCGGCCCCTTACCGAGACGAGTTACAAAATCCCGAGTACTCCCCAATCAGCCCCTTACTGAACTGAGCAGTGTTGTAAAATCTGGTCAACTCGATGATTAATATGGATAACATCCTTAATGATTTATTATTTAACACACACATACATGTGATTATTACTATATATATCTTAAATTTTCAGCAATTATGTAACACCGTAAATTTCAAAATAATTTTTCACAATTTATAAAAACACTTCCCATTAACTTTTCATAAAATCATCAAGTTTAAATCCTAATTTACATTGTACAAAATCCCAAGATCACATGTATAACAAAATCCCATGCGTGTGTACGGATCAAGCCGGCGCCTTCCCACGGTCATCGCTAGTACCTGAAACAACAACACTAACACTGTAAGCACAAAGCTTAGTGAGTTCCCCAAAATAGCACACATAAAACACATATTAGCCACTCGAGGCTATAACTCTATGGGTCCGTGCACCCAAACTCTGTGAACCCTCAGGTTCTAACTCTAGGAACCTTCCGGTTCCGACTCTGTAAACATGCACAACATAATCACATAGAAATAATGCAGTACAACATATAGCATACAATCCTCTATCACATAACTCTGGTTACCTACTCAAGGTAAAGTATAGTGAGAAGACTCACCTCGCGTATCTCGATGACTCACAAATCCTGAAATCCCTCGTGCCCGATCCTCCGAGCTATAATCCTCCTATAACATCATATGTCTCTAATTAACACTTTTTATCTCTAAGGTTGACTATCCCTAAGAAGTCAACACAGGTCAACTCTGGTCAACGGTCAACGGTCAACGGTCAATTTTGACCGGACTCGGCGAGTGCACGAGGGCAACTCGGCGAGTCTAGATGTTTTCACCAACTCTCTAGGATTCCCTTCTTACACGTCGAGTACTCCCCCTGACTCGACGAGTCCCACCTGGAAGAATCGCGGGGCCACCCCGACTCAACTCGCCGAGTCTCAAGAACAACTCGGCAAGTCCCAGCTCGACTCAGTCCTCTTGACCACCCTTCCCTACTCGCCCTGACTCACTGAGTCAACCCACGACTCGACTGGACCACTCATTGGCCGAATCAAGGCAATCTTCAAGCTACTCGCCGAGTCTGCTCATCGGACTCGGCGAGTCCATGCCATGCAATCACTCAAACTCGCTTCTAAGGTCAGATCTGTTCTATCAATTCATAGATCTGGCCTTCCTAGACTGATTCACCACGTAAAGCCCCAAACTTGGTGTACATACAACCTCTATGTGTCCATATATGAAGAATTATCAACAAATATCACAACTCAAGGTCATAACCTCCATTGTTCTTCATAAAGCTTGATGAATGAGGCTCTCTGGACCTCTATGGATCCAGATCCAAAGCCTCATCACTAGCAAGGGACTATTTGGCCATCAAATCAACCCAACAAAGGCCACAAGAAACCCTAAACCCAAATATACTTCACAAAACAGAAGATGAGTCGAATTCATACCTTTAGATCGATGATCTAAGCTTCAAATCCACAGAATAGCAACCTCCTTTGCTTCCTCTTGGCTAGAACCTCCCTCTTCTTTGCTAAACAATACACAAAGGTCAAGAAATGCTTCCTCTCTCTCTCAAATCGCTAAAGCACTCTAGGGTTTCTCTCTATGGACTGCTGGGTACAAATGACGGCCATAAGGCCCTTTAATAGGTCCCAAACCCGAGAAATTAGGGTTTCATTAAACAGCACGGACTCGCCGAGTCCATATCCTGGACTCGCCGAGTCCAGGCGAATCCCGCGTCCAGAATCGCGTCCCTACTCGGCGAGTCTGAGCTCCAACTCGCCGAGTCCCCTCTCAAAACACCAAAATCATAAACAATAAAGATACCTGGAAATCCGGGCTGTTACAATTCTCCCCCACTAGAACTAGACTTCGCCCTCGAAGTCTCGCTCTGAAAATAGCTCCGGATGCTGCTCCCGCATCTCACGCTCCGGATCCCAGGTCATCTCTGATCCCTTCCGGTGTTGCCACTGAACCAACACCAGAGGTACCTCCTTGTTCCTCAGAACCTTGCTCTTCCGATCTCTGATGGCCACTGGCCTTTCGGCATAATTCAGGCTCGCATCCACCTGAATATCCTCTAATGGAACCACTGCCGACTCATCGGCTACACACTTCCTCAATTGCGACACATGAAAAGTGTCGTGAATCTGCCCCAACTCTGCTGGCAACTCCAAACGATAGGCTACCCGGCCTACCCTCGCAATCACACGAAATTGCCCAATATACCGGGGTCCCAACTTGCCCCTCATCCTGAATCGAACCACTCCTTTCCAAGGAGAGACCCTCAGGAGAACGAAGTCGCCGACCTAAAATTCAAGCTCGGACCGGCGTCGGTCTGCATAACTTTTCTGTCGGCTCTGGGCGGTCAATAACCTCTATCTGACCTGCTGAATCTGCTCTGTCGTCTGAAGCACGATCTCTGTACTGCCCATCACTCTCTGCCCAACCTCTCCCCAACAAATGGGGGTCCGACACCTCCTACCATACAACAGCTCAAAGGGTGGCATACCAATGCTCGAATGATGGCTGTTGTTGTAGGAAAACTTTGCCAAGGGTAAATACGCATCCCAGCTACCCCCAAAATCTAACACACATGCTCGAAGCATGTCCTCAAGCGTCTGAATCGTCCGCTCACTCTGGCCGTCTGTCTGGGGATGATATGCGGTACTAAAATGCAATCTAGTACCCAACTCCTCATGAAATTTCTGCCAGAATCTGGAAGTGAAACGCACATCACGGTCCGAAACAATCGAGATCGGCACCCAATGCCGAGATACCACTTCTCTCACATATATCTCCGCCAACTTCTCCGCTGAAGAACTCTCACTGATGGCGAGGAAGTGAGCGCTCTTCGTCAACCTGTCCACAATCACCCAAATTGCATCAACTCCTCTGGCAGTCCTCGGCAATTTGGTGATGAAATCCATAGTGATCTGCTCCCACTTCCATTCGGGAACCTCCAATGGCTGCAACTTGCCATGCGGTCTTTGGTGCTCGGCCTTAACCCTGCGGCAGGTCAAGCACCTCTCGACAAACCAGGCGACGTCCCTCTTCATACATGGCCACCAATACTCTTTCCTCAAATCCAAATACATCTTCGTGGCCCCCGGATGGATCGAAAATTTCGACCGATGAGCCTCCTCCATCAAAGTAGCACGCATACCGCCCACAAACGGTACCCAAATCCGACCCTGAAAAGTCATAAGCCCTCGACCATCCGTAACGAACTCTGAAACCAAACCAACGACCCGTTCCCTCTTCTGCATCCCCGGTTGCACAGCCTCGGCCTGTGCCCCACGAATAGCATCCAATACCGGAGCTATCATGGTCAACCTCAAACATACATCTCGCAGTGGTGTGCTCTCCGCCCTGCGGCTCAACGCATCGGCTACCACATTAGCCTTGCCTGGGTGGTACAGGATCTCACAATCATAATCCTTGACCACATCCAACCACCTCCTCTGTCGCATATTTAGGTTGGGCTGATCCATCAAGTACTTCAAACTCTTATGGTCCGTGTATATCGTACACCGAACCCCATACAAGTAGCGACGCCAAATCTTGAGGGCGAACACTACTGCCCCCAGCTCTAGATCATGTGTGGGATATCTCGTCTCATGAGGCTTCAGCTGCCTCGATGCATAGGCTATCACATGACCCCTCTGCATCAACACCGCACCCAGCCCCAAAATCGATGCATCACAATATACTACAAAATCCTCCAACCCTTCCGGGAGAGCTAATACCGGGGCTTCGCACAACCTTTGGCGAAGTGTCTCAAAGGAGGTTTGCTGCTCGGGACCCCATGAGAATGCAACACCCTTCCGGGTCAATCTGGTGAGTGGCACTGCGATCTTGGAGAAATCCTTGATAAATCTCCGATAATACCCTGCCAACCCAAGGAAACTCCTGATCTCAGATGGTGACTTCGGCACCTCCCAACTCATCACCGCCTCAACCTTGGCCGGATCGACCAGTATCCCTTTATGGTTAACAAGATGTCCTAGGAACTGGACCTCCCGCAACCAGAAATCACACTTGGAGAACTTTGCATAAAGCTTCTCCGATCTCAAAACCCCGAGGACCTCCCTCAAATGCTCCTCATGCTGCTCTCTAGATCTCGAATATACTAGAATGTCATCGATAAATACAATCACCGACCGATCCAACATCGGCCTGCATACCCTGTTCATGAGATCCATGAACACCGCCGGGGCATTGGTTAGCCCAAAAGGCATCACCACAAACTCATAATGCCCATATCGCGTCCTGAACGCTGTCTTCTGGACGTCCTCATCCCGCACTCTCACCTGATGATATCCTGACCTCAAATCGATCTTGGAGAACCAAGATGCTCCCTGCAACTGATCGAATAAATCGTCGATCCTCGGTAACGGGTAACGGTTCTTGACCGTCAGCTTGTTCAACTCCCGGTAGTCAATGCACATCCGGTGTGAACCATCCTTCTTCTTGACGAACAGGATAGGCGCTCCCCACGGTGAGCTGCTCGACCGAATAAACCCCTTCCCCAGCAGCTCCTGAAGCTGCGAAGATAATTCTTGCATCTCTGGAGGTGCAAGACGATAAGGCACCTTAGCAATAGGTGCGGCCCCCGGAACCAAATCAATACTGAACTCCACTTGCCTCACAGGAGGCACACCCGGTAACTCCTCGGGAAAAACATCTGGAAACTCACGCACCACCGGAACCTCCTCAACTGAACTCGGTCTCTCGGAAGCCACCTGCGTATCCATCATATACGCCACAAAACCCTTACAGCTCTGCTGTAGACACTGCCTCGCCCTAGCGGCCGAACAAAAAGCTGATCCTGAACGAGTACCCTCACCGTATACTGAAAGAACTCCCCCACTAGGGTCTCGTATGGTCACCAGCTGACGCTCACAGTCGATAACTGCGCCGAATCGACTCAAACAGTCCATGCCCACAATGACACAGACATCACCCATCGCAATAGGAATCAGATCAATCGGAAACTCAACCCCAAAAATCTCTAATACACATCCCTGGAGAACCTCCGTGACACAAATCACTCTATCGTCAGCTATGGAAACTCTCAGAGGCCGACTCAATGCCTCACGACTAACACTGATATGCTGACTAAAGGCCAAAGATACAAAAGAACGACTCGCACCCGAGTCAAATAACACTAAAGAAGGTACAAAGTTCACAAGGAAAGTACCTACGCATAACATAATATAAGCATAATATCTCAACATCAAAATAAATACATGAAAGGAAACATACCAGCCACAACATCGGGCGCAGCGCGGACCTCCTCCGCAGTCAGCTGGAAAGCTCTCCCTCGAGCTCTCGGCGCCTCGGCCTTCACAGGCCGACTCTCTATAGCTCTGATGGCGGCAGAAGCAGATCCCTGAGATGCTCCGCGTAACTGCGGACACTCGGCTTTCCGGTGTCCGGTCTGGTTGCAGTGAAAACACACTGCAAACCCCTTGGGGCAGTCCTTGGCCATATGCCCCTCCTTGCCACATTTGTAGCAAGATCTCGCTCGGCAGACTCCATCATGACCCTTGCCGCACTTCCCGCAAGTGCGGCTCTTCTGGCTTCCTGGTTTGGGATCAGCGGGCTTGGCCCGCTTGGCTGCCGGCTGAGACTGTGCCGGTCGCCGATCCCTCCCCTGAGACTCCGCCTCCTCCCTGGCCTGAGTCTCAAGCTCATTCTCCCTCTTCCGGGCATTTGCCTGAAGCTCAGCAAATGTCCGGTACGAGGAGTTCGCAGCGAACTCCCGAATATCCCGCCTCAAAATGCTCAAGTAGCGGCGCATACGTGCCTACTCAGTGGACACGTGCTCAGGGCAGAACATCGCCCTCTCATGGAACATCCTCGTGATCGCTGTAACTGACTCAGTACCCTGCTTGAGGGTCAGAAACTCCTGTGCCAAACGCTCCCTCTCCACCTGGGGAATGTACTCATCCCGGAACATGGTAGTGAACCTCTCCCAGGTCACCGCAGAAAGCTCAGCAGGCGTATAGTGCGCCGTCACAAACTTCCACCAGTCCTTCGCTCCCAAGCGAAGCTGGTTCAGCGCGAACCGAACCTTCAAATGCTCAGGAAAAGAGCAAGTGAAGAAACACCCCTCAATATCAGATATCCACCTCATAGCTGCCACCGGATCCTGAGTCCCATCAAATTCTGGTGGTTTGGTGTTGCTGAACTCCCGAAACAGCAACGCATCACCACCCTGCGGCCTCGCAGCAGCAATCGCTGCGGTAGCCGCTGCAACAGCAGCCTCAGAAAGAGCGGCATAACGCTCATCAAACGTCTCAATCAGTGTGGTCTTTATGGACCCAAACATCTCCGGTATCTCCGCCCTGATGGCCGCAGCCACCTCCTCCTGGATGATTCGGCGGATCTCCTCCTCACTGGTACCACTGCTCTCGGGCATCAAACGTGTCCTCACCATGATCTACCTCTGAAATACAACATACAAAAATCAGAATCCACACGAGCATACTCACACTCGACAACTCTTTCCTCCTTGATTCTTGGTATTCCAAGGATTCTTACTTGGGCTGCATACCGCTCCGGTGCTTCCAGTAGTACGGGCCCAATACTACTGTCCGCACCGCACCAGAATACACTCCAAGTCCTCCTCTTCGGATCCCAAGTCTCAAGTACTCTGTCATGCGTAGACCACTCTCTAATAGATCTTTCATAAGCCCCTCGTTGCTATCTACTCACTCTCAAGCATCTCATAGCAGCTCACCTCTCCCTAGGCTAAGGCATCACAAATCAGGCCACTCTAGTCCTAATAGCAATACCTAGCCTACTCTAGCATGCAGATACATCATATCAATATCAATATCACATAATATAAAGGTATTTTGGGAAATCACCGTTCGGGCGCTGACTGATCGTACACACATCTCTTGCTCTGCGTTTTTCAAAAATCTTTTACTCTTTTTGTATATACATCACAAATCCTCAGTTTGAGTTCAAATACGCCCGAAGGTGTACTTGAATCCCTCAAACCAAGGCTCTGATACCAACTTGTAACACCGTAAATTTCAAAATAATTTTTCACAATTTATAAAAACACTTCCCATTAACTTTTCATAAAATCATCAAGTTTAAATCCTAATTTACATTGTACAAAATCCCAAGATCACATGTATAACAAAATCCCATGCGTGTGTACGGATCAAGCCGGCGCCTTCCCACGGTCATCGCTAGTACCTGAAACAACAACACTAACACTGTAAGCACAAAGCTTAGTGAGTTCCCCAAAATAGCACACATAAAACACATATTAGCCACTCGAGGCTATAACTCTATGGGTCCGTGCACCCAAACTCTGTGAACCCTCAGGTTCTAACTCTAGGAACCTTCCGGTTCCGACTCTGTAAACATGCACAACATAATCACATAGAAATAATGCAGTACAACATATAGCATACAATCCTCTATCACATAACTCTGGTTACCTACTCAAGGTAAAGTATAGTGAGAAGACTCACCTCGCGTATCTCGATGACTCACAAATCCTGAAATCCCTCGTGCCCGATCCTCCGAGCTATAATCCTCCTATAACATCATATGTCTCTAATTAACACTTTTTATCTCTAAGGTTGACTATCCCTAAGAAGTCAACACAGGTCAACTCTGGTCAACGGTCAACGGTCAACGGTCAATTTTGACCGGACTCGGCGAGTGCACGAGGGCAACTCGGCGAGTCTAGATGTTTTCACCAACTCTCTAGGATTCCCTTCTTACACGTCGAGTACTCCCCCTGACTCGACGAGTCCCACCTGGAAGAATCGCGGGGCCACCCCGACTCAACTCGCCGAGTCTCAAGAACAACTCGGCAAGTCCCAGCTCGACTCAGTCCTCTTGACCACCCTTCCCTACTCGCCCTGACTCACTGAGTCAACCCACGACTCGACTGGACCACTCATTGGCCGAATCAAGGCAATCTTCAAGCTACTCGCCGAGTCTGCTCATCGGACTCGGCGAGTCCATGCCATGCAATCACTCAAACTCGCTTCTAAGGTCAGATCTGTTCTATCAATTCATAGATCTGGCCTTCCTAGACTGATTCATCACGTAAAGCCCCAAACTTGGTGTACATACAACCTCTATGTGTCCATATATGAAGAATTATCAACAAATATCACAACTCAAGGTCATAACCTCCATTGTTCTTCATAAAGCTTGATCAATGAGGCTCTCTGGACCTCTATGGATCCAGATCCAAAGCCTCATCACTAGAAAGGGACTATTTGGCCATCAAATCAACCCAACAAAGGCCACAAGAAACCCTAAACCCAAATATACTTCACAAAACAGAAGATGAGCCGAATTCATACCTTTAGATCGATGATCTAAGCTTCAAATCCACAGAATAGCAACCTCCTTTGCTTCCTCTTGGCTAGAACCTCCCTCTTCTTTGCTAAACAATACACAAAGGTCAAGAAATGCTTCCTCTCTCTCTCAAATCGCTAAAGCACTCTAGGGTTTCTCTCTATGGACTGCTGGGTACAAATGACGTCCATAAGGCCCTTTAATAGGTCCCAAACCCGAGAAATTAGGGTTTCATTAAACAGCGCGGACTCGCCGAGTCCATATCCTGGACTCGCCGAGTCCAGGCGAATCCCGCGTCCAGAATCGCGTCCCTACTCGGCGAGTCTGAGCTCCAACTCGCCGAGTCCCCTCTCAAAACACCAAAATCATAAACAATAAAGATGCCTGGAAATCTGGGCTGTTACAAATTATTCATGAAGTGAGACCATTATGTGTTTTTCAATTTTGGTGTATTCACGTGTATCTAATTTTGTTATATATTTCAATCAACTTTTATTTTAACTTATGATTTTGACAATTATAATTTCATTAAAAATATTTATACATGAATGACTAAATCTGAGTACTCCCCGAGTACTCCCGAGTACTCGTTACTCGGTAGTCGGCCGAACAGGTACCGAGTAACGAGTTCTACAACCTTGGTTGTGAGCCTACATGTCAAAAGGGGGTGAGGTCAACGAAAGTGGTTGTGAACTGCTAATCACGAAAGTGGTTGTTACTATTTGTCACGAAAGTGGTCGTGACTAGATCTCACAAAAGTGGTCGTGATGTCTGAAATTGTATGTATAGTTGTTACAATGATCTATGTGGTACTTTTAGGACTAACTAAGCTTTGTCATTACGTTTTTAAGTTAAATGTTTTTCAGGTTGTTTTTCTAACAAAGGAAAGTGCACGTAAGCGCATTTAGAGATTGTTGTGTTTTGACTTCCGCAAAACTTTCATTCATATTTTGACTTGTCTTTGATGATGAAAACAATTTAATAATCTATATTTTATTTTGAGAATGATTTTGGCTTGTTTACTTTAAGCTTTAAAAATGAAAAATTTGTCTAGAAATTTGGGATGCTACATTAGCCATTGTAGGTGATTAGCAGTTGAGTCAAATTAAAGATATTCACAAATAGCTTCGAATATAGATTGAGAAGCATAATAAACAGTATGTTGATTGTGCCAATAAACATCGCAAGTTGGTTGTTTATCATGAAGGTGATCTTGTGTGGATGCATTTGAGATATTAGGTAAGTGAGGTTTCCTAACAGGAGTTTTAGCATGCTCCAGCCAAGACCTAACAGTCATTCTTGTGTTTTGAAGAAAATCAAAGACAATGTGCAAGGGCGGAACACGAGCATTAGAACTAAGGGGACCAAAACCAAAACTCCGTAGGATCCTTTTCAAAGGAACATAAATTGTTCATGTATCTGCCATAGTTAGAAACATACACTATATGTAGTGTCACACCCCCGAACCAGACGGCGGAAACGTCCGGGGGCTGTTGTGACTCAATTGAATACCATAACATTGAATATATATGAAACATAACAACATTCGTCACCATGCATTAATATAGTACAACCAGTAGCGTTTACATGAAATACATTGTTTAAACATTACACTCCCAAAAATAAGTTGTTCGGTTCGTACATCAATAAACTGCAAGCCACCACTGAATATTATTTCCTTTGTATCACTGGTTCCCTGAGAATACAAGTATTTTGAAAAACGTCAACATATGAAATGTTGGTGAGTTCATAAGTAGTGTTTTGAAATCCAATGTTTTGTATTGTTTGAAAACCACCAGAAAATCCGATATTTTCTGAAAATAGTATAGTCAAAAAGGTGTGAAGATCCATAGGTATGCTTGTTTGTTTCTATACTTGTAAAAATTGTTCATTAAAATTGTATGCATTTCGAATCCGATATGTATTGAAAAACCCTAGGAAAACCCGATGTTTTCCTAATTCTTTGAATTCCATGAAGTTACGTTGAAACCATTGCAAAAGAGTAGTCTCATTCCCAGGCGACGTTGGATTATTTTTTAGCATGATTAATTGCTACAAACACGCATTACACAAACAACCAGTTTATAGCTATACTAACGATCCCGAGGGCGTCGTCCGTACTAATCACGTTATCCAACCGCCCTGACTACGTGTCGTCCCACATCCGAAGAGAAAGAGGACACGAAGACCTCGATGACTCTATTAGCCGGTTGGGGATAAAAATGTGTACGAGGGGTCCCCGACCCGCCTCGCAAAAAATGTAGACTTTACTAGCAATACCAAAGGACCCTTGGGGACCAGTAGTATACAAGCCATTGAAAGTCCCTCTACGTTGTGCCAAGTCGGTGAAACCCAACACTTCGTAGAAAAAAAATGTCTTCGGGCCTTAAGATCAGGTCATTGGGCTAGCTAGGCCCAACAAACAAGATTTTACACTTTTGGGGCCCAAAGATGGTGCGTAGACGTCTGTGCACACTCACATGTAAATTGAGTTCCCAAACGTTATTTGTATGTATCGTAGTGTCGCCATGTTAGTAGTTTCGGATTTTCATTGGTTCGAGACCGAACCAATTCGTTTCACAACGATTTTGGTATTGTTGTGTATTGTATTTCGTCGATAGTCGCGGTACCATTGTTTGATCAAATTGCATGTATTGAATTAGCCTTGAAAGTTTTCTGTTTCAGCCCCTCATTGTTTGTAAAATTTACTTTTTCAACCCTTTAATTGAATACTTTCCGGTTTGGTCCTTAAATCAATTTTCTTGACATTTTAACACCAAAAATTATTGAAATTAATATTTTTCAGCATATTTTTCATAGAAAACAGTTTAAGTCCCTGAAAATGCAGTTTTCTCGGTTATAACCCTTCTTTTTCGTAACTTTGACAATTTTGGCCCAAATTGTAAAATTTTTGCAACTTTGGTCCTTTTTAAATTTAAAAAGCATTTTAAACCTTTGAAAAGGACTTGGAACACTTATAGTCCACTGTTTTACAAAAAAATACAGTTTTGGCCCTCCAAAACAGAAAATCTCGCATAATGGGCCTCATTGGGCCGAAAATGTCATTTTTAGCCCATTAAGCTTGATATTTATGTTTTTAATCCTCTAAATGAGTAAATTTCCAGAAATTGTTTTATTGAAACTGTTTTGGCACACCTCATCCATCAGAATTCGTGATATGTCAATTTGGGCCCTTAATTTTGTATTTTTCACATTTTAGGCCCAAAATTTGTGTTTTTAGCCCAAAGAAAATTGTTACTAAACCACTTAGCTATTTTTCTTGAAACACTTTGTATGTAGAAATATATTTGATGCTAAAATCATTTAACATAAGATATATCTCGGTTTTGAGGGGTTTTATGGCTAGATCCAACATTATAGCATACATGTAAGCATGGAAATCATACAAGGCATACAAAACACATATAGATCTACACTTTCACTTGTATTCCCCCCCCCCAAAACTCATAAAAACAAAAAATAGGGGGTATGAAGCTCACCTTGTGTGTGGTTTCGGTTTTTGGAAGAAAAGATGGAAGAAAACTTGGTGATTTTTGGCCTTAGCACCTTTCCTTGGTAGATCTCGAGTTTGGTGACTTCTAAGGTGCATAATCACAAGTTGGAATAGATTTAGAAGAGGTTTTTGATGGAATGAAATAGCTAGATCATGGATTAGTCATCAACTTACCTTAGATGATGATTTTTGGTGATGGATTTTCCTTGTGAAGCCCTTGATTCACGAAATTTTTGAAGGAGGAGGGAGGATTGTTCTTCAAGACTTGGAGAGTTTGGAATAGATTTTTGTGGTGTGTGTGTGTGTGTTTTCGGCTGAAAGAGAGAGAGAAGGGAGAAATAGACCATGAAGTGATACTTGCATGGAGGTATGTGATATGTTGCATGGAAGTCCTTTGGTTAATTATGAGGTGTCACTTGAAAGTCAACTCTTTCTTGGATTTGGGCCTTGGGCCGAAAATGTGGAAGGAAAAAGGAAAAGTGTGGGCCTTTGCCCCTAAGCCCAATATTAGAGTTAATTTGGGTATGTTTTAAGCCTAAAAGAATGTGGTAGGATTTTTATATTTTTATTGGACTAGTTTAGGTTATTCTTGTATCAAGGCTTTTAATTTATTTCATTCTAGGCCCAACATGGCCCATAGTGTTGAAATAAATTAGTGTGGGTCCAATTAGAGCCCAATTAGAGTTCTAAGCCCATGGTAGTCAAATTGGAAGCTTATTGGTCCATTTGGATCCAATAAGGGAGTCCTAGTCCAAAATGGACTTAAACAAGGACTTCTAGGGTTTCCAATTGTTTGATGACTATTTGTAGTACTTGTATAATGTATTTGATTGAAGCTTTTGAAGTCATAATCATAGGTGTCAATCATGTTCTTAGGTTTTTGATTCACATTAGCTTGAATGTATAGATTACATGACACAAAATTTCCAGTTGTGACATGTAGTCTAGCATAAAAAAATTACCTATAACTCTCTTAAAAATCAACAACAAGTGAAACAAAATCATCAAAACATGAAGAAAATAAATACATCAAGTGATAAGTTTAAACTAAAAAATAAGGCTATAGTTGTCCATTTTTGTGTGTATTTCTCCTTCCAAACATGTTTATATGTATATAAATGTACACACTAATATACATGTGTTTGGTGTGTATGTACAAAGCCGTATAAAAATGCGAAGCTTACAATTTACATAGGAATTAGGAAATTAGTTCAAATTGTGCATAAAAAGATAGATAAAGTTATCGTATAATTCATTATGATCTAACTAGATTTCCTATAATATACCAAACTAGTGATAATTCAGAAAAAAAAAAAAAAAAAAAATGAGTGTGTCCTCTTTTTATCAATTTCAAATCCTTACTGAGCACTTTACACAAATACTTAACATGCAAAATTTCAAGACTACGTTTATAGACCCATAGCATAAAAATTCACGTAAAAGATCACTAGATCAATTACAAAAAGAAAAGGTAAAAAAACTTACATATCAAAATATGAAACTTCACATGTTCATCAAAACTTATTTTCAAAAAATATGAAGCCTCATTGAAGATTTTCACAAACACTTAATATGCAATTTCAAATGTTCAATACCGACAAATTTAAATTGTTGTACATAAACACTAAATTGCACTTTTCTCAAGAAATAAACATATCGAATTGAATAGATTAAAAAAAACTCATAAACCAGATAACCAAAAAATAACAACTTCGTATTTTCAAGGATATAGGATAAAGAGCAAAAAAAAAAAAAAAAAAAGAATAAACATGAAGAGATATAGAAAGAATGATATGGAATCGATGGGGTTTGAGGAGAATAAATGACTTTATTTCAGTCTTACCTGTTCATAGTTTATATTCATTCTTTGTGTCTCTACATCTTGATTGTTCATTGTAAAGAATCCTTCCAAAAACTATGCCTTCCTGACCCTTTTTCCTAGGCAGTAGGCTTTATTACAACCATTCCGGGTCATCTATGGTGAAACAAGAAGAAAAAACCAATGATTACAAACATATATTTGGTGAAAAACGGGGGGCTATGGCCTCCCCTGGCCCTAAGGGTTCCACCACTCACAATGTGTACAAGATCGAAATACTGGGTCATTACAATGTGTCTACGACGTTCAATGTTGCAAATTTGTCACCTTTCGTTGGGGATTCCGATGATGAAGGGGACTCGAGGTCGGTTAAGGACCGTTTACGACCTAAAAAACACGTTTTTGTCATGTACAACCAAAGATATATAGAACATATCATACAACATGTTTTTGAGAAGTATGAGTTGTTTGTCATGTACCACCAAGATATATTGAACATATCATAGTTGTTTTGTGTATGAGCGTGAGATGTTCAAAATATTTGACCCGGACACGACTAGGGGTCCGACACAGCAACAAAACAATTTTGTAACTGCCATTAGGTGCAGTGTAATGACGATTTTATAACTGTCATTTCATTAGAGACAATTTAAGATTCTTGAACGAGACACAAAAGTGACTAATCAAAGGTAAAAATAAGAGAAACTTAGCCTGTGATTCGTGAAGATTTTCTAATACGTGATTATCACCCCAACCGGTGAAATAAACGATCAATTGATCCGCTCCCGCATCGCAATCCGAGAGACTCCTGTTTTCGTAATCTCTGATCGTTGTTTAAGAAACCACTTCCTATCAAACATTTCAACAAACACATGTTTGAGGATCGCATAAACAATCACACTTATTAACCTTGACTCTTGTTAGTTATTGTCGCATAGGTGGCTCAACCTTCTTGCTTGTAATTCTCCTTTCTAAAGGGAAGTGATTTGTACATAACAAAAACCTTATCAGATTAAATGAATCTAATAAACCTACTTTGACTAGAAAAAACGACATAGTTAAAACGTCAACATCAATATAGCGGTTCTTCTGTCAAAAGGCAAAACAAATCATTGGTGATTCTCTTATAACTATCCCAAAATAGATTGGACTTTTGTTTTTTACAAAATCCAAATAATAAACATAAAAATAGTTCTTTCATATTGATTTCTATTGTTCTGGTCAGAAAAGACAAACAAATAGAAGTCTTACAAACCAATATTTCGTGCATCGATTTAAAATGATTCGAATTTCAACCAACCGAAATCGATTTCTAGGAAACATACTTGTACTCATATCATTAATCTTTCCAAGTAATAAACCTATTAAGAATCGCAATTGTTTCTCTAAAAGCTCTAAGTGATTGGGCAGAACATCTGAGACAACAATGGTAGATCCCAATACGAACCACCATCGCCGCAATCATGAAGAACATTATCCCAGTACTCATTCACCCCATTCATGGCGTACAATGATGCCGATATCTGTCTCTCCACCTTCATCCTCTCGAAATCACTCGTACTTTCGCCATCTTCATCACTCTTTTTCGAAATTGGCCCTATATTAAACCCTTCGAATGCATTCCCAGTGGTGAATGGCAAATCAGACTGTAATCCATAATAAAAACCTCCACCTGAATCGCCGATCTCGACACTCCCAGTGCAATTCGTCAAATCTGGCTTATACCCATCATCAAACACCTCAATTCCTTGATACCCAGATGAGAAATTTTCCTTCTTTGCATTGTTGACTTGTACCGTACAACTCACTGAATCACGTCGCGGGGTCACCGGAGTACTTGTTTGGGTGGTGGTTGTGGTGGTGTTTTTGGCGGTGGCGTTTTGTCGAAGGCATTTCTTGTGATTAAGCAAGTTTCGGATTTTGAGAGAGAGAGCAGAATTGATCGGCACATGATGGATGAAATTGGTTCTGGCGTTGGCTCCCCGGAGTAAATACGCCGCCTCATCGTAGGCTCTGGCGGCTTCCTCCGCCGTGTCGAAAGTCCCTAGCCACATCCGGATTTTCTGAGTGGTGTTTTTGATTTCCGCCACCCATTTGCCGGAGGGCCGCTGTCTAACCCCGACAAACTTGTTTCTACTCGAATTCCTGCCATTTGTGCTGCTGAATCGGCCTTTCTTGGAAGACGATGAAGATGAAGATGAGAACTCATAATTGTTTTGAAAGTTCAATTCCATTTCTATTTTTTTTTAATAAAGAAATTAAATTTGAGTGTTTGACTTATTGTGAAGGATTGAAGGGGGGTTTAAATAGGGGTTTTAAGTTCATGGTGAGCTCGTCTTGTTGTTAATGGAAGCTTATGGAAGTTTGAATTGTTTTTTGGAGGTTGTTAATGGTTGACTGAAATCACAAAGCTTTGAAATAGGAGTGGGGGCTATGTCATTAACGTTATTAATGATTGATACTTATCTGGTTTTTAAAACCTCCAAACCCAAAAGTTTAAATAAATCTAGATGATGATGCGATTAAATTAGTAATTGTTGTAGTGGCAACCGGTTGGATTTGATTATTCGAATGTTGGAAAAGTTTTTGTCTTTTTAGACAAGTATTTTGGAACATCCAAATTCATTGTGACCATGTTATAATAAAGTTTATTTCAGAGTTAGTTTTGAAATGATATACTTATAGAAAAGGTTAGAGTATGGCTCTTTATTTCGGCCATCAATAGACTTTTATTTATCTGATTTATCTATATATTGGTTCAAAGATTGCTAGAAGAATAACTTATATGAACTTATATGTACAAAGAATAACTCTTTGTACATATATGATAAGAAAGTGGATATTATATGTTAAAAACTCGTACCTTGTACAAGGTACTCTGTAATTTAAGAAAATAAGAACCAATCATATGTGGTCATAAGTAGTGTAAAGTATTCATGGAACTGTTAATTCAAGGACAAAAGGGGTATAAAAGGTTGACATTGAAAACAAAGGTAAAAACAAAAATGTAACCTTCGAATGTTGTTGTCAAATGGTAAGAGCCTCACTCGGTCAACTTAACAACCTAAGTTGCCATCACGAAGGCCTGCTTTTTTGTATTGCCCCCCACTCCTTTCTTTTCTACTTATTTTATACCTTCGCAAATCTAATTTGATTCCAATCGCTCAAATGATACACATATATTTAAGATATCTCCAATGACTATCCTTCAAATCTTGTGTTTCCTGTTAACATAAACATGTCAACGGTTAAACAACAAAGCGTTTACTTCTTTGTAAGAAATTTTCATATACTTCAAGAAGTTTGATACAACGATATTCATTTCAA
Organism: Lactuca sativa; assembly: GCF_002870075.4. Lineage (NCBI taxonomy): Eukaryota > Viridiplantae > Streptophyta > Magnoliopsida > Asterales > Asteraceae > Lactuca > Lactuca sativa. The sequence continues at coordinate 78,682,031 of NC_056628.2, read as the reverse complement.
CGGATACTCAAAATCCGTTTACAAATGAGAACTTTGTGGATATTTGGTTCAGAATGTTGGTGAAGAATTGGAATTTGATGGAATCCAAAACTATGGCGCATAGAATTGAAATTTCACGAACAAAAACTAAAATTAATTTTGAAGTCTCAATAATGACAAATTAGATAATAAGCATAATTGATTTTAGACAAATCTTTAAAAATGATTTTTTTGGTTTCCAAAAAAATCGAGTTCGTTCTTTAAAATATTTTGTCATCAAGGATGGTCTATGTGGTTTGAAAACTTTTAATAGATTGTCTTTATGGCTAACACTGTTTCTTTTTGTTTGTTATGTGTGAACATGTTTGAGATATGTGAGGAATCATCATTTAACAACTACATGAACCATTTTTGAAGATTCGTCTTAAAATAACTTATTAACTCACTCTTGGACTATAAATATCAAAACATATAAATTTCATGGACCAAACTTGTAAATTAATATCTTCTTCCCTTTTAGCCTCTGATACGACTTCCCTTGTAACAAACGCGACTCCCATCCCCGCCCCTCTAATTTTGTGTTGCGATTTCGTGGAGGTGGTGTAGAAGACTGGATCTTCATCTTCGAATTCATGAACTCTAGCAATCTTGTTTTCCACCATCTCCTTCTCTTTCATCAACTACACCGCGTTGAATATCGTAGGTATCTCTTTCATCATCTCTTTTTCCCATTTATCCTCATGTCACTCATCACCATCCCTCAAATTTGGCCACACAGGTGATTTCCTAAATGCCTAACCAGTTTTTTCCGGTATGGTCTTGTTCTTGATATATGCATCAGAATGCTTTTTCATCTGCCCACGATGGGTTCCAACAACATGAACGAGGTTGTATTTTGCTCGTCTTTTATCAATTGATTTGTTGGATAGCAAAACTATAGAATCCCCGACTCGAAATAGACTATTGGGGATCAACATGGATTTTTTGTTCCTGAAATATCAATTTTGGGTGATGTTTTCGGTGCTAACATGTGACAACTAGGAAAATTTCGTCACTGACCACCATTAGAAATTAGTTTTGGATAAATATATGTAATAGAGTGTAAATGTAATATTTCATTTTTATAAATAAATATGATTGAGTATACTCTTACGTATAAGGGAAAATCGAAGCACAAACTCAAAAATAAGTATCCAAAAAGTTGTGTCGTTTTCTAAATTGGTTAACATATTCAAAAAGTACTCGACGATATGATTCCAAGGTTATAATCTTTGTAAAAATCTAACTTCAATTAGAGGAGTTATGATTTTTGTAAAAAGTTAAATCAATCGCGTAAATTAAGTTATTAATGTCGAAATAGGATTAAGAAATCAGTCAAGTTTTGAATAGTGTCACCAAAAGGAAAGTTGTAGTATTTTCTCAAAGTGAGAACGATAAGACAAAGAACATTGAAAACGGAGGCTGTATAAAAAAGATATGATTTTTATAAAATCATTAAAACCATACCTTGTTAGGCCAAAAGGAGAAAAATCAAAACTAACCAAAACAATCAAAGAAAGTTATAGTACTAGTTGAGACTATATATATATATATATATATATATATATATATATATATATATATATATATATATATATATATATATAAAGAAGGTTAAGATTAGTACTCATACGCATGAGATATGATTTTTATAAAATTATTTCTATGTGTGTGAGATGCACGCCTTGCCCAACGTACATTATGACTACAATTAGCGAAGATTATGGGTGATGTGGCCTAGCGAGAGAGTAACACATGGCGACTCCCAGATGGAGCCACACAGCTCATGCGTGGCGCGCACAGATAATTGCATTGTGCGCACCTCAAAATCCTATTATAAATAGAAGTGTTAACAGACCTCAACTGCACACCTCTTAAAGCAACTCTCTCTCCCTTTCTCTGGTCGAAGCCACACCATCTGAGGCAATATCTGAAGTCCCACACACCAAATCTACCCTACATCAAAGTATCACTTTCTAGGGTGAGTTTCACAGCCCCACTTTTACCGTTTTCAAATATTTTATGGGGGTGTGGGGGGTTAGGGGGAATACATGTTATAAAATTATGTCAATGATTTTACAAAAGATTATTACTTGTAATATATCAATAGTTTTGAAACTTCATGCAAACGTTAGGATAATATTATGTCTGGTAGTTACCCTGCATAAGCTTTAAAAATGATATTATACCTAGTCATTATAATGCCTAAAATTAAACTAAAAGACGATACCTAGTTGTTATGTTGGCCTATTTCCTATAATAACCTAGTTTCTAGACGTTATGCCTTAAGATAATCATTGTACTTAGTTGTTACTATGTCATAAGATCCTAAATGTCAAAATTTAATAATTATACATATGGTGTAATATGTATACATATCAGAATAATTATGGAACAAAACTATATCATAAGAAAGCGTAAGGATAGGCAATGTACTTAATTACCATAACCTATCAAAGAATATCTATATAAAGATAATTATTATATATAGTGTTAAGTATATATATGAACAAATATATAAGGAAAAGTATATTAAAGGAAAAGCTAAAGAAATGAGAAAAAAGATAAATAATCATACTTAAAAGGTTAAACAAAATAAGTGTTAAATGAGATGTATTATTCATCCATAGCTGACCCCCGACCTATAATCATTAATCCTAAGTGAGCGTTAAGGATATGTACAAATCTATACAGGATTGACACTCCCACCTGCGGTTGCTAGCTACAACCCCGACAGGCATAGTCTTTTTCACGACGTCCAATGAAGCGTTGTGCGCGGAGAAATTTCAAGTCATACAGCTCGGTTATATGGACTCATTGTAACATTACACGTCATCATTTTAAATTAAACTACCTAGAGGAAAATGCCTAGGGAGTAATCAAAGTATAAAAAGATAAAGAAAAATTAAATACAAATCTATAAAAGAGAAGGCTATATGATAAATACTAAAAGAGTACTTTATCTTAGGAAAAACCAAGTTGAGGAATAGAAACCTTTTTTTAAAAAAAGGGTTATAAAACTATTCTAAAAAGTATAAAACCATGAAAATTTGTGAACTCGCCAACATTATGTTGACGTTTTCAAAATTCGTGTATTCTCAAGAGATGAATAGTAGTGGAATTAGAGTGTTGAAGGAATTCGTCACCTGGTTGATTGAAGTTCTACTTTGTTATCTTGTTGTTTAGTTATGTTTAGGGAGTGTTGGAAATCAAATGTAACAATGAGAATTTTCAAACAAATTTTTTTAAAATCGCATACTTTCCATAACATATTGTATAAAAATCTCTTCTGTTCAATTTACAAAACACAACTCCATGTTTGATTAATTAATAATCCAGGATCCTCAAAACATAACTCTTTCTCTGGTGTGTACAATCAAGTCGGTGTCGTCCCACGATCCTGAGAAACCTGAAACACATAACACATAACATGGTAAGCACGAAGCTTAGTGAGTTCCCCAAAATATCACATACATATAACTAGCCACTCGAGGCTATGGCTCTACGAGACCTTCCGGTCAATGTGTCTCAGTGGACCTTCCGGCTCCACAACTCTGGTAGACCTTTCGGTCCTACCCATGATGACCTTCCGGTCCTGCAGCTCGTTGGACCCTTAGGTCCGGTCTAGCTTGTTGGACCCTCTGGTCCGGTCTGGTTGAGCCTTTCAGCCTCATATATCGTTGGACCTTCCGGTCCGGTCTGGTTGAGCCTTCCGGCCTTATAAATCGTTGGACCTTCCGGTCCGGTCTAAATAACTCATACCATAATATCACATAGACAAGATGCATAAATCAAGTAAACACATAAGACCTTCCGGTCACACATAAATACCATTCTAGGTAACGTATAGTGAGAAGACTCACCTCGGTTAGCAGGTAACCGACAAGCACTCGGAAATCTTGGACTAACCTCCGCCTAACACATAAGACTAGCATCTCAATCATTATCCGTCTTATGACTCTTTATACCTTAAGTCCTCTTTTCCTCTTTTGACCCTCAGGATGGGTAAAAGACCATTTTACTCTCCTTGGCCTCACCTGCCCCCTTACTGGCCCACTCATGAAGTCAACCTGGGTCAACATTCCATGTTAACTTGACTCGCTGAGTGCACACCTGTGACACGTCGAGTCCCCTCGAATTCTACATGATCTTCCTAGGGTTAGCTCAACTCACTAAGTTGACTCCCAACTCGATGAGTCAACACTGGCCAAGACTACCGGGTCACACCCGCTACAACTCGTCGAGTCATCCCATTGACTCGACGAGTTGGCTCCATTGGATTACTCATTCAGCCACCTGAGGTCAGATCTGTAGCTCTAACTCATAGATCTAACCTCCTACTACCCAAAAGTCGCGTAAAGGTCCGATCTTGATGTCCATGCATGGTGTATTTTGCATTATAAACCATAAAAACTCCATTAATGGTTCCTAGCTTCAAAGCCCAATGGTTGCTCCACCATGGCTTCCCACTTTCGAACTCTCTGGACCCTCCAAGGTCAAGATCTATGATACCAGCTCATAAGAGGGGTTTGATGCATTCAAAACCCTACCAAGAAGGTAATACAAGCCCTAATCCATAAAAGAAAGATCTACTCAAATAGGGAAGAAACGGGGTCCGAATGATACCTCCACCTGATGCTCCTTGATTGTAAATCGCGGATCTACAACCTCATCTGGCCCCTTTGGCTTGAAACTTTGCTCTTCCTGGTAAGACACCTACCAAGAAGCTCAACATGGCTCTCTCTCTCTTGCCCAAAGCACTCAGGACTTGTTTAGGGTTCTCTCCTCTTTTCAATAATGAATAAAAGAAGGATTTGTGTTATATTTCTATGTATTGTTCTATATACTTACCTTCAGATCCAACATCCCAAAACATTGCACAGCCTGGCATTACCACTGCCGACCAGGGGGGTGTGACATGACAACGACAATGTATGTAATCCAATGAACCTGTAACATATCCTTGGCAAGATTGACGACAATCACACCAATATTACATCTCATTCTGCCCAAATTAAAGCTCCGTGTGTTACCTTTAATTTGTATTTGTTAACGATCATGGAAGACAAAGAACAAGTAGGACTGAACAAGTAGTAGTTCTCCATAAGGATGTCGATGTCTTTTGGTTTAATTCTATTATTGGAAAATAGATTATCTAAAGCTCCGCACATAACCTGCTCCGCCTCCTCCCTGGCGGTGGCCATGGACGGACGTGGAGTTACAAAATGCATAGTGTCATGTACATAAGTTTCTTTACCAAGTCTAGATCTTTCCAAATTCTTTCTTTGAAACTCAAGAAACGACTGATCAAAATCAAAATCACTAGAGCTTTCAGGTGATCTTGTACATTATAAAATGAGTAATCAACAAGATAAACGGGTTTAGGTCATGTCATGATGTAAATACTATCGGTTAATAAATATAAAATAACCAAATCTTCAAAAATGCTCTGTTTGGTTGTTAAATGATGATTTTTCCTTCACATGTCACCCACATGTTCAGACTTAACAGATTGTCTATTAAAAGTTTCAAACCACAGGGACCATCATTGATGACAAAAAAAGTTTAAGGACCAAACTTTACTTTTTTAAAAACCACAATGACCATTTTTGAAGATTTGTCTTGATTTTATACATTTTACTTATTTATTGAAAAATAATATATATATATATATATATATATATATATATATATATATATATATATATATATATATATAGGTTTTGTTAAAATTCCGAAAAAAATAGAGATCTGTAGATTCAACCTAAGTCACGTACTTCTCATTTGCCGCTCTAGTGTCCAGCGTACCGACGCAGCGGGAAAATTATAATCATAAATGATTATTCAACGTCGTTCGTTTCTTTTTCCCCCGCCACCTTCCCTACCACTACTACCACCACCTCTGAAAAGGTAGAGGCGGCTTTACTAGGTGTTCCTGTGTGGCACCGGCAACACCTATACTTTGTGTCCGCAATGGAAAAAATTTAGGTTTTTCGATTTTTTTACCTATTTTTTCTATATCGGCAACACCTATTTTAATATCGACAACACCTATTATGTATTTCTGTATCTGTCCCTATGAAAAGGTATATACGAGATCAAGTTTTTTTTTTATAATTATTGAATGGTATATTAAAAAAAAACATAGCAAGCTCGTGGAACGTTAGTCTAGGTATTTAAAAAAAATTATAAACTAATTTTTTATTTGTGAAACATAACAATATTAAAAAAAAAAAAAAATGTTTCATATTACATGAGGTAGATATAGCGTGGCGAAGATAGCCTAAACGAAAAAAGAACGATTTATGGTTTAATCTTATCTGGATTCTAAAGATAATTTTGTCTTTTTATACAGAAAATAATGAAAATTCTTTAACTTTAGTCTATCCCTTAAAAATGATAAAAATCCATCAAATGCATATTTTAATAGAACCTTTTCTATTCTTGAATCTCACAACCAAACATGTTAAACAATGGATTTTACATTTCATTTCTTTTGTATCCCCTCACAATTTGTGAACCAAACAAGCCTTTAATGCTCATATTGTCCAAATTTTAGCTTCGAAAGAATTCATATTTTTTGAGATTTAAAAACTAATGGTATCGATTGAGACTAATACCTGCCACTTGTGGACAAAGAATGCCTTTTCGACCAAAATGATAAAATATTTATATGACGTTTTGGATTTATACCTTAAAAAATGAATTGCATAAGCCAACATTAGACTTGTATTTAATAACAAACATTAGGACGATTATTTGAACATTTTGATTAATTAATAGGTACCATTGACATCATTCCGTTTCCATCTATCTTTCGTTAAAACGACATATTAACTTATTCATGAATTGATCTGTTGGAATTGAATAAAATGGCCGTTTGTTGCAAGTAACGTACTTCCAAGCCTCATTTATTACCACTCTTCCTCTGCTTCTTAGCCAACACCAAATGCTCCATTGAAGCTCACAAATGGTGCCATGATTTGGTGTACGTGTAGGAACATGGAAGAGAAAAATTATAAGTATAACATGAACCATATGATCTTGTTCAAGAGGTGAGTCTCAAAACTAGGTTTTTCTCACCAACATTGAAGATTTCGAATCTTAATTTTTGTTTTTGTTTTGGTTTTGGTTTTAGTTTTTAGGAATCAAAATTCTGTTTTGATGATTGCTTTAATTCAAAGACGGGCATAAACAATACTAGGGTTGTTGAGGAAACTCAATGTTTATATAAAGTTAAGTTAAAGGAATGTGCAATCAAATAACCAATGCATCTCAAACTGACTAATAAGTTCTAGGCCGTATGTATTGGTTTCAAGGTTTTTGTTCATTACAGTCGTTAATGTATGTGATTTGGTGATTAGATGTATGTATATGTTGGTTTTTGTACCTTTTTTTATAAAATTTAATGCAAGCATTTGAAGTTAATGTTTTTAACAAAGATTCGTTTCGAAATTTATCTTTGGCATTATGGTGTTTAAGTTCAATGTTTTAATAAGGTGTTAGATCTTTGATAAAATATAGTGGAAGGATTTATTTGATGCTTTTAAAGGGTATAAATCGTGTTATTAATGTCTCATGGTAACTTAATGCATTCATGTGGTTATAAGTTCAATATAGATGGTTGGTTGCTTGCTCCTTCATTTATTGTACGTGCCAAACTAGACTTGTTCATGTGGTTATGTTGGAATTATTGAATTGAAAAGTCTGATTTTTTTGGTTTGATTTCATTGTTGCATCGTAATTTGTATATCTGATTTGGCATCTAAATGCATCATGGGTCTTGGGTTGCCTTTATTTGCACACTTCATTGATGCACCGTACTTCCTATATCGGATTTGGCTTCTCAATGCATCATGGGTCAGATTCGTCAGAGTTGTTTTCTGAGTTTGGCTTTATTCGCAGACTTTAGATCAACTTGTTCGTACTAATAGATCATTTAAAAATGAGTGCAACCCTAAACAAAAAGTGTAATGCATTGGCTATCAATAAAATATCTCTTTCTTGTTTGTTGTGGATGTACCTCCATTTTTCATAACAAGTGAATCACATTAAACATTGTGTTCTTATTTCCTACCGCATTTATTACTCCGTGTATGTATGAAATCGTTTATTATTCGTCGAAGTGCTTAAACATAACATGTGTTACGGTTCAAAAATTGGTCCATGACTAGTGTAATTTTACCAAAGATTAGAGATTACAATACTAACATGTGGCACACTAACATGCCATAGAAGTTCTAAGTTTTTCATGGTAATATTAATAGGAAATGCCAACAAATGGCTATTTAGGTCATTAGGGTAATTATGGACGATGATAGTTAGTTTTCGGATGTGATTAATGTTAAAAAAAAGTGTGTAACGTGTCATTTGAGCCTGCTCGGAAGCAAACTCCGGGCAAAACATCGTCCTCTCAGTGAACATACGGGTGATCTCCGTCACCGACTCAGTACCATGTCTCAACTCTAAAAACTCCGGTGTCAGCCGCTCTCGCTCAACCTGTAGGATGTAGTGAGCGCGGAACATCTCCTTGAACTGATCTCAAGTACTGTAACTCTCTGATCATCAGTATACGACCCTGTCATAAATCTCCACCGGTGATTTGCTTCGGACCTCAACAGGTTCAGAGCATACCTGACCTTCTAGTCAGTAGGACATGAGCATGTGAAAAAACATCCCTCAACGTCCGATAGCCACCTCATGGCTATGATCGGGTCCTGAATCCCATCAAAATTCCGGGCCTCCGTGTAATCAAAGTCCCATTACTAAAAAGCCCGACTGGTCCCACCACCAACAGCTGCTACAACTTCCTGCATTCCTTAGTGTCGTATCCGAGTATATTGCAGTATTGACAGTAGCTAATATTTATGTTACCTCTATTGTAGTTGTTGCCTCCATTGTATTGTCCAGGGGGACGAGATGGGCCTGAATTTGATCGATAACTGGTGTTTGAATTGTTGTTGTTGAACCTTGGTGAATTGCGATTGTAACAGGAGGATTTTAGTGTATTGCGACTGGAAAATTTATGGGTACTATTGACTATTGCAATGACTGAGGATGTGTGTGTGTCTTTCAAAGTTCTTTCGTGATCAAGTAGTTTGTCAAAGAGATTTGGATACTTAATGGGGGTATCACGAATCTTTAGGGCTGAGGCTATGTGTGTGTAATCATCACCTAGTTGTCCTAATATGTGGACAATTAAGTCCTCTTCATCAGCTGGACTTTGAGCTAGGGCAAGGTCATCCGCAATATTTTTCATATCGTGAAGAAACTCCGTTATAGAGCGGGTACCACCTGGATTGTTGGCTAATCGAGACTTTAAGGAAATAATGCAGGAACGAGAGACGTTGGCATAGCTCTCTATGAGGCGTTTGAAAGTTTCTTGTGTCGTTTCAGCCGAAGAGACAATCGGTTGAATAGTTTCTGAACAGCTCCCCAGTAGAGCTCTAAGGATGATTTGATCCTGTCGATACCAGAGGGTGTATTGTGGATTTGCTTTCGATATGTTGTCAGTTGTTAGGTTTTTGACCGGAGCTGCTGTGGAGCCATCGATAACCTTTGAGACCTAATCTGTGACATCCCCATTTTCTCGGCCAGAAAAGACCGATTTTGTTTATGCTTTATAAAAATCAGACTACTTCTTTTCATAAAAATGTTGCGGAATTTGTTCCCAGAAAAATACGATAAATACGTTATCAAAACATTTTCAAAGAAACGTATTTTATTCATTTTAAAATGTTTGGGATGTCATCGTTAATACAGGAACATAAGCATAAACGGAATTTACATTTATTTACACTAGTGATCTACATCTCTTTAATCTCTCAGTGTAATGTCACTTCATATCGACATCTGTGATATAAAAAAACTGAGTGGGTCAGGTTGGGAAACCTGGTGAGTACATAGGCTTTTCAACCCACAATAATATAATTATTATGTTTAATCATCAAACAGTTAACCCAATTACCCATCCCCATTATCTTCTTTATTCTTAAGGATCTACCCTAAGAATCAGCTATTTCTTGTTCATTCATTCCTAAGGAGTATCCTAAGGAATAGGTACGAATTCCATCGTTGTAAATGACACATCTGTCAAGCACAACTACTAGTTTTGTCACTTAGGCGCAACTGCCAAAATTATGACATTCTTTATGGGGTGCATCTGCCGGAATAGTCCTTTAGGCGCATCTGCCGGGGTTATGAGGTTCTCTATTAGGCGCTTCTGCCGGTAGAGTCCTTTAGGCGCATCTGCCAGGGTTTTATTGATAGTATCGTTTTCGAGAGTCCACTCGCAATACATATCAATGGGTTTTTTTTAGAGTACACCTAGTGAATACACAGTTCAAAACACCTACAGGTTGCGAGCCTGTTAGTGTCCACTGGACTGTCTAAAATAGTCTGTGTTTGTCATCCATACTCTGCTGGATGATGGGTCCATCACTTGGGTAAAATGCTTCTCTCATGGATCACCTCTCACCCTCACCTCATGGTCTATATCACCTCTTTCTCATTTTATTTTTGTCACACAGAAACTATTTCATCTACCCATGTTTTTGATGGGTTTTAGCCATAAGAACTTTCCTATGTGCGCATGCAAAACCCTAATGCTTGGATCTAGGCTTTCTAATAAACATGCTTTGAATCCAAGACTTCTAATTACTAATTAGGTTAAATAACAACATTGAAACAGATCTAGAATCATACCTTTGAGTTCCTTGTTGATCTTGAGGTCTTGGAGCTTCTAGAGTCACAAATGTCACTCCTCTAATGGCTTACAAACACCAATAGCAAGAAGAATGATTTAGGAGAGAGGAGAGGGAGGAATTTCGACCAAGGTTCTCTTACTTAATCAGAGGTTTCGAATTCCCTATGCCATGGGGTCTATTTATACTTGTAGACTCCTTAAGGGTTACAACCTAAACCCTAATTGGATAATCTTCTCTTAAGGCTATCCAAATCCATTCCATAGATAAGCATATGGACGATTTTAGCTATCCAAAAGCTCTTAGAATTCGTCCAAGGCATATCCTAATGGATTTACAGTCTAAAGCTTAACTATCAAACAATTGACAGTTTATACCCCTTTATTTAATTAATCTCTTTAAGTCACCAAATTAATTCTAGTTAATTCTATGACTTATATTAATCAAATAACAAATATATTATTCATTATATTATTCTTATAATATATTAATAATATTTACTCTCTCTTAATAAATCATCCTATCAAGTTGCTATGGTGAAGGCAACCCAAAAGGACCATGCACAACCGGGTCAAATACTTGCCTAATATAGTTGCAACCTTAGACACTATTCCAACAGTCTCCCACTTGGATAAGTCTAGTAACTATATTCATAAGTACAATTCGGCTTGCAATCATAGCTCTCAAAGACGCTGTCAACTCTGATCTAATCAATCTTGTCCTTTAGATAAGGGAACGTACAGTCCTCTGTTAGATATCATGCTGACAATCCTATGGAATGGTTAGTCAAGCATTTAGGTTTCTCGATCTCTGATTTATTTGACATAGAACTTAATCGAACACATCAATTCAGTTCTGACCGGGCCCGGCACATAAGTCAAATCAAATCATCGAGCGGCCGAGATATCGCTTTTACCTTCTTAGATAAAAGTTACAGATAAACTTCGACTTATATGCATTTACTTATTCATTTACCAACTATACACAACAATACGTTTTATAACACCAAGTTACTGATGCGTTTTCGTATTATCAATGTACAATCAATTAACAAATAATAAACCATATATCTAGGTTTTAAGACTATATGATATTATCGTCTTGCGATCACCTTTTATATCGTATTCCATAAGGTGGTTCCAGCAAGCGCGGGTCTATTCCAATGCTCAAAACTAGTTCATAAGCACTCATGAATGTTGCAGCAATCCTTTGCTATGTCTAACACCATTTAGACATTCTACACACCAATTCATGACAATCTTCATTCATATCTACTCCCAACATATGAACGATTGTGGACCATTTGAATAATTCGATTATTCCTAATAAACTCAATTATTCTGGAAGTCAAAACATGCAAAGTGAAACAATAGGTAAACAATTAACATAAGACAGTAACATTACTCATAAATAAAACTTCTTTATTTAATCATCAAATGTCAATTATATTTATCTATTACACGTTTCTAATACTATCTAATCTATGCTAATATCATCCTTTAGCCCAATACTCCTAGCATGCTGCAAGTGCTTAACCCTACTCAGTCCCTTCGTAAGCGGATCTGCTGGGTTATCTTCTGATGATATCCTCTTCACTACGAGTTGTCCTTCTTCTACACGATGTCTGATGAAGTGATATTTTCTGTCGATATGTCTTGATCTACCATGATCCCTCGGTTCCTTGGTCAAGGCAACCGCTCCTTCGTTATCAAAGAAAATCTCCATGGGCTCCTTTATGGCAGGTACGACTCCAAGATCACCGATGAAGTTCTTTAGCCATATTGCCTCCTTCGACGCTTCGCTCGCTGCAATGTACTCTGATTCGCACGTTGAATCAGCTACGGTTTCCTGCTTGGAACTCTTCCATGTCACTGCTCCTCCATTTAGGGTAAAGACCCAGCCCGACTGCGAACGGTAGTTGTCCCTATCGGTCTGAAAACTGGCGTCACTATACCCTCGCACCTTCAAGTCATCACTCCCTCCGAGGACTAAGAACCATTCCTTCGTCCTCCGAAGGTACTTAAGGATGTTTTTCACCGCAATCCAATGTGCTTTGCCAGGATTCCCTTGATATTTGCTAACCATGCTCAAAGCGAAGGCTACATCAGGGCGAGTACAAGTCATAGCGTACATGATTGAGCCAACTGCGGAAGCGTATGGTACTCGGCTCATTTCTGCTATCTCAGCTTCGGTACTCGGACTTTGAGTCTTACTCAATTTGGCATTGCTTTGTAACGGTAATTCTCCCTTCTTTGAGTTTTCCATACTAAAACGTTTTAGTACTTTCTCTAAGTAAGTATTCTGACTAAGTCCAATTAGTCTCTTACTTCTTTCTCTTACTATCCTTATTCCCAAAATGTAAGAAGCCTCTCCGAGGTCCTTCATAGCGAAGCACTTCCCGAGCCAGGACTTAACTTCCTGCAGAGTCGGGATGTCGTTTCCTATGAGTAATATGTCATCGACATATAGAACGAGGAAGCTTACTATACTCCCACTGGCTTTGACATATACACAAGATTCGTCTTCGCTTCGTACAAATCCAAACTCTTTGACTTTCTCATCGAAGCAAAGATTCCATCTGCGAGACGCTTGCTTAAGTCCATAAATGGACTTCTCAAGCTTACACACTCTATTCGGATGCTTCGGATCCACAAACCCCTCTGGCTGAGCCATGTAAACATCCTCAGCCAACTTTCCATTAAGGAAAGCGGTCTTGACATCCATTTGCCAAATCTCATAATCATGAAATGCGGCAATTGCTAGCATCACTCTAATAGATTTAATCTTCGCAACTGGTGAGAAGGTCTCATCATAGTCAACTCCGGGAGTTTGAGTAAAGCCCTTCGCGACCAATCGCGCTTTATATGTGTGTACGTTCCCATCCACGTCGGTCTTCTTCTTGAAGATCCATTTGCACCCAACGGTCTTACGTCCGGGCACGTAATCAACCAAATTCCAAACTTGGTTATCATACATGGATTGGATCTCGCTATCCATTGCCTCTTTCCACTTTACAGACTCCGTGCCTGCCATGGCTTCCTTATAGCTATTAGGTTCATCAAGGTTTACTAGTGTACCATCACTAATATACGTGTCCCCTTCGGTAGTAATATGAAAGCCATAAAACTAGGGATGAACTCTAACTCTATCGGAACGTCTAAGAGGTAAGGATTCGTCAATCGGTTCAACCGGAGTTTCCTCCTCGGGTTGAACGCCAGCGGTAGAGGTTCCTTCATCTATCGACTCTTGAATCTCTTCAAGTTCGATTTGCCTCCCACTGTCTCCTTGGCTTATGAGTTCTCGCTCTCGGAAAACTCCTCTCCTCGCAACGAAGACAACATTGTCCTTCGGTCTATAGAAGAGATATCCAAAGGATGTCTGCGGGTAGCCGATGAAAATACATCGCTCACTTCGAGGTTCAAGCTTGTCATGAGTATCTCGTCTTACGAAAGCCTCGCAACCCCAAACCTTGATATGTGCCAACGAGGGAGCTTTCCCCGTCCACATCTCGTGAGGTGTTTTGGCAACCTTCTTAGTAGGGACTCGGTTAAGGATATGGGCAGCAGTCTCTAAGGCATACCCCCAAAAAGAGATTGGTAGCGAAGCACGACTCATCATAGAGCGAACCATATCCAATAAGGTTCGATTACGCCTTTCTGCCACACCATTCAACTGCGGTGTCCTAGGAGGCGTCAATTGTGAAACTATTCCACACTCCTTGAGATAATCGTGGAATTCAAGACTTAGGTACTCTCCTCCTCGATCGGATCGAAGCATCTTGATTTTCCTGCCCAATTGATTCTCCACTTCATTCTTGAACTCTTTGAACTTTTCAAAGGTGTCTGACTTTTGCTTTATTAAGTAGATATACCCATATCTACTATAGTCATCGGTAAAAGTCACATAGAAGCGGTTCCCATCCTTTGTGGTTGATCTAAACGGTCCACATACATCGGTATGTATTAGGTCCAACAGACCCTCGCCCCTTTCACATGTACTTGTGAAGGGCGACTTAGTCATTTTTCCAAGCAAACAAGACTCGCATGTGTCATCTTCCCTAAGGTCGAATGACTCCAACACTCCATCCTTTTGGAGTTGGGCTATGCGTTTCTTGTTGACATGTCCAAGACGACAATGCCACAAGGATGCTTTATCCATACTAGTGGAAGAATCAATATTCAAAACATCATTTCCTAAGTTATCAACAATCATAACGGTTTCATATATTCCATTACATGGTATAGCTTCAAAGTAAAAGACACCATTTAGATAAGCCAAAATAGAACCATTCTCATTATTAAAAGAAAATCTAAATCCTTGTCTATATAAACCATGAAATGAAATGATGTTTCTTGCCATTTCTGGCGAATAGCAACAATTGTTCAAATCTAAAACCAAACTATTCCTAAGCACTAAAGAATACACTCCAATCTTGGTCACAGGCGACGATCTTCTGTTCCCCATGATTAGATTGATCCTTCCTTGCTCCACATCCCTACTTCTTCTTAGTCCCTGCACATTAGAACAAATGTGATAACCACAACCGGTATCAAGAACCCAAGAAATAGCATGATTAGAATCGTTAGATTTGATTGTGTATATACCTGCGAAAGATGGCTTGATCTTTCCTTCTTTGATTGCTTGCAGGTAATCCGGGCAGCTTCTCTTCCAATGTCCTATCTTGTGGCAGTGGTGGCACTCTGCCTCCTTCGGGTTAGAGCAGGGCTTGGCGGGATCAACTTTGGTCCCACTAGAAGAGGCACCATCTCGGGCTTTCACCTTGCGATAGTTCTTCGATGAAGCTTTCCTCTTCTTTCCCTTCCCTTGTCCAATAGCCAAGACAGGAGCAGCGGGCGGATTGGGAGTAGGTGCAACAGACTTGTCTTTGAAGTTGCTCTCAGCAACCCTCAAGAGACCTTGGAGCTTGCTTAGGGTGACCTCTTCTTTGTTCATGTGGTAGGTCATCCTAAATTGGTTGTACATCGGAGGCAAAGAGTGAAGCACCATGTCGATCGCCAAGTCCTCACCGAAGTCAACATTTAACTTGCGAAGGCGGTCGACATACCTTTGCATCTTCTGCAAGTGCACGGTAAGAGATTCTCCATGACCCATCTTCGCGGAAATCATGTTAGTGAAAATCTCATACCTCTCTTGTCTCGCGTTTTGGTGGTACCTCTCCAATAAGTCTTGGTGCATCTCGTACGGGTACATGTCCTCGTAGGACTTTTGGAATTCGGAGTTCATGGTGGCGATCATGATGCAATGTACCTTCGTTGCATCTCGCTCATGAGTTTCAAAGGCGGAGATTTCGGCTGGAGTAGCGATTTCAGTGTTGATTTTCTCGAGCTTCTCATCAAGGACATACTCTTTGTCCTCATAGCGAGCAATGGTGCGAATGTATCTTATCCATTCGCTAAAGTTCGTTCCATCGAAGGTGACCTTTTGGCAAAGGCTCATCAACGTGAAAGAACTAGCAGCAGCGTTGTTTGCGTTCGACATCTACAATTATAAAAGGACAAAGATAGATTAGAATAAGAATCCCTAATTATCACCCAATAAGAAAATTAGGGCTAGGATCCAACAATAACATTTACATACTAGAAAAGGGATGCCGTAATCTAACATGCAAATAAATTGAAGGTAAGTGAATGACGATTCACTAATTCTCCATCACAAAAACCTAAACTATTAGTCCTAAGTGTTTTGAGAATTCCTAGGTTCGGATGAGATTCATTGAAACTAGTCAATGGCATGTTTAAATCTCGATATGCCCCTCTTGTTTGTGACTGGGATGCCGAGGATCACAAAGCGGGTGTGAATTACCATGCAAATTCACATGGTGCCTTCATTGTAACGATCACCTATTCGATGTGCCGGTAAACCACACACGCTCCACTAACATCTTAGCAAGGTGCAAAGTGTAATTTCATGGGATGGCATCAATTCACTTTTCCTAAAGTAACTAGGATTGGGAAATTTTAAAAAATATGTGTAGTTACTTTGTATTTCTTATTATGCTTTTAATGAGAGGATGAGGTTGCCCTATCCTACCCGTTCGGCTAACGACCCTCCACCAATCAAGCAAGCGGTAGGTGTGAGTGTACACCCATTAAGCGCCATTTTATAGGCCGCAACCTTATACCCACCTTATAGATCGGCTTCGTGAATGAGGCCTACTAACGGTAAGACTAGCATTTAGTTATACATATATATATATATATATATATATATATATATATATATATATATATATATATATATTATTCTAGTAATATCATATTAGTATAGGGTTGTATTTTAAAACTTTTAAAATCTAGGGTTTGAAATTTAAGTTGTCTAAATTAAAACTTTTAATCACAAAAGTAAATTTCAAAACATGAGGGTAGGTTTTAAACATTTAAAACATGGAGGATCAAATAACAAATAATTCCAATTAACAATTAATATCATAATTATCTATATTTGATTTATTCAAGATTTCTTTGAAAGATAATTACCAAAATAGTTAAAATAATTAATTAATTATCATATAAGGAAATTAAATATTTAATTAGTTGATAAATATCTTTTTCTAGATCAAGATAATAGTCATATATATCATAAAATCGGATTTAGGTTGATCTATTATGATTAAGGTAAGTTTCCATAAGATAAACACAAAGAAATCCCGAATCTGGTCATTCCTGACGCCTGGACTCGCCGAGTGCACAAGGGGACTCGCCGAGTCAGGCCTACTCGCCGAGTCCACCTTGGGACTCGCCGAGTCAGTGACTCAGAAACCTAAAAATCGAATTTTGCAGGTTTGTTTCAGTTAATCAAGCAACAATTTAAAGAAAACCAAGCTAGGCTCTGATACCACTGATGGGTTTTAGCCATAAGAACTTTCCTATGTGCGCATGCAAAACCCTAATGCTTGGATCTAGGCTTTCTAATAAACATGCTTTGAATCCAAGACTTCTAATTACTAATTAGGTTAAATAACAACATTGAAACAGATCTAGAATCATACCTTTGAGTTCCTTGTTGATCTTGAGGTCTTGGAGCTTCTAGAGTCACAAATGTCACTCCTCTAATGGCTTACAAACACCAATAGCAAGAAGAATGATTTAGGAGAGAGGAGAGGGAGGAATTTCGACCAAGGTTCTCTTACTTAATCAGAGGTTTCGAATTCCCTATGCCATGGGGTCTATTTATACTTGTAGACTCCTTAAGGGTTACAACCTAAACCCTAATTGGATAATCTTCTCTTAAGGCTATCCAAATACATTCCATAGATAAGCATATGGATGATTTTAGCTATCCAAAAGCTCTTAGAATTCGTCCAAGGCATATCCTAATGGATTTACAGTCTAAAGCTTAACTATCAAACAATTGACAGTTTATACCCCTTTATTTAATTAATCTCTTTAAGTCACCAAATTAATTCTATGACTTATATTAATAAAATAACAAATATATTATTCATTATATTATTCTTATAATATATTAATAATATTTACTCTCTCTTAATAAATCATCCTATCAAGTTGCTATGGTGAAGGCAACCCAAAAGGACCATGCACAACCGGGTCAAATACTTGCCTAATATAGTTGCAGCCTTAGACACTATTCCAACAGTTTTACCAACACATTTTGTAGATATAAAATACGTATACAGTTTAAATAATTTAAAACATGTATGAAATCATTCATCTAGCATAGACAACAAGTATTCAGATACTATGCACACATAGCACGTAATTTATGTAAAATATTTCATATCTATGTATAAGATGAAAGGGACCATGCACTCACTTGAAAGGTGGTGACTCAGCACTCGGACAACGCTTCGATACTCTCAAAATAATTTTCCTTCGATAAAACCTAGTATCAATACCACTAGGGTTTAGTCTAACGTCAACCGCGACTAATTAATAGTCTATATTATTATTATTATTTAAGCGTTAAATAACACTCAATTTAACAATAGGAGGCGTTTAGACTGTTAAATGACCGCGAAGAATTCGTAACTTCTTCATACGGACTCAGTTTTTGTCTATCTTTTTACCATTGTGAGTTCTTATTAATGAGATCTTCAACTCTCATGTAGGTCGCGTAAGCCAAAAACCGCTCGAACTAAAATTCGAGTTTCGGGCTGTACACTGCTAAGCCGAAAATTCGAAAAATCATAACTTTCTCATACGAAGTCAGATTTGGGAGTTCTTTTTATGGATTTTCTCGGTTTAACATACTCTACAACTTTGGTTTAGATTACTAAGGCTAATAAGTCTTCTATCGTAAATTCACTTTTTACGCTTCTTGGTGCCGTGCCGATTTTTCCGTAAAACTTCGACGAGCCATAACTTCTTCGTTATAACTCGGATTTCGGCGTTCTTTATATGTATGGAAACCTTGAGACATATTCTACAACTTGGTTAAGACTATTTATTATAAATAGTATTTTTGTCTAAAAGTCGTTTTCGACACTTATTGCCTCAAAATTGACTAGCACGGATCTACGGGCGTTACATAATCCAGTTAGGGTTGCGACAACCTGCTTCCGCCAGACGGGAAAATTGTTGGTTGTGAGTTTAATTGGGAAGTGTGTGTGAGTTGTGACCTCGGTAACACTTGACATGGCGATTGAAATTGAGTGAGGTAAAAGAAAATTGGATCGGAATTGAAACTCTTAGGAGCTATTAAGCTCTGATACCATATAAAGAAGAGATTATAGTGATCGAAAGACTTGATTTCATTCCATAATTTACATGCCATATATAGGCAGATTACAAGTTGTTAATGAACGAATTTACAAGAGTACATATAGGAGATATTATAGGATCTCTTTAACTATACAATCAAATATACAGATGGAATAACAATGAATTATAAATGTGATGTAAAGTTGTGGGTTGTTGTGATTCATGTGGGCTGCTGTGATTCTGTATTGGGCTCCATATCCTTAATAGTTTGTTTATGTTCATTCATCTAAGTTCTTTTTTTGTTCATATATGTTCAATTGTGTTTAATTACATTACTATATTATATGTTTGTTTATGTTTAATTTTGTTTGTTTATCTCCGTCCGTTTATGTTCGTTTAGCATGTTAACGAACATAAACAAACGAATATGATCAATGTAATTTGTTAAACAAACGACCACAAACAAGAAAATCGTTCGTTTATTCGTTGTTCCTTTGTTTTTTTTGAATAACTTATACGAATAAACATTAACAACCCCCATTCGATTGTCTTCGTTCCTTTTGTTTACAACCCTAGGTATTGGTGTTGATTTTAATAAAGTGGATTAAATAAAACTACTATTTACTATTGGGTGTGCCGCTTTAAAATTTACATTAACATACATTGGTGTTCTTGTTGGTTTAAATATGACAAAGGTTTAGTCATGGAAAGTTCTACTATGTTGGCTACATGGAAGGTAAAATTATTTTTGGTAGGTGGTCAACTTGCAGTTGTTAAGTCTATACTTGAGAGTATTGCTACTTATTTTGTACCCTTAAAAAATAATTGATTCCATAGAATCTATTTAGAATCGGTTCTTTGTGGGTGGAGATATGGGTGAAAGAAAACTTACTTGGATAATATGAATAAGATGATGGCTAGTAAAAAAGATAGAAGTTTACGGTAGGAAGCTTATACAAGTTCAATAGAACACCACTTTTTAAATGGAAGTGAAGGTTTTTTACTATGTGGGCGCGGGTTATAAAAAATATGCATTGAGAAAAAGGTTGTTGGAAATCTCAAATTCCAACCGGATTCGTAGCTTCACCATGGGTGGAATGATCATAAAGGAATTGACTTACATGTTTTATGTTCTAAGAAAGTTGGTGATGGCGATGGGAGTTGGATCCCGGTGAAGGATACATTCTTGCCTCGATCCACAAGACAACTCATAGACAAAGGTACACTTTCCATTAACTAAAGATTAACCTGATTAAAGTTAATATCTTAAAGTGGAGGTTGAACAAATTTCCGGTTAAAGTAAACCTTGACAACATGGGCATGGATATTGACTCTCTTTTGTGTAGTACTTGTAACAAGGATGTGGAGTCTTTTAATCATATGTTTGTCATGTGTAACACGACAATGAAAATTTGGGTGGAATTTACTCGATGGTGGAAAGTAAATTTGCAAAGTATTACTAATTATAATGAATTCGAAATGTGGGTTAAACAACTACATCTCACGGCTTGGCAGAGATATTCAACAACACAACTTACGTTTTGGGCGATTTTGAGGCTTAGAAATTATGCAATATTTGGAATTTAAATTCATTAGCCTACGCGTTAGTAATGATAAAGTCCATCAAATACACATTTTAGTAGTGTCTACTTTTTACAATATGGATTTAATTTTCATTTCTTTTAGATTTTGACAGAATTAATTCATGAACCAACCATGCCCGTACTGTTTAGTGTTTATATTGTCAAACTTTTAGCTACAAATAATTTATATTTGAGATTTAAAAACTAATAGGGTATCGATTGAGACTAATACCTGCCACTTGTGGACAAAGAATGCCTTTTCGACCAAAATGATTAAATATTTATATGACGTTTTGGAGTTATACCTTAAAAAATGAATTACATAAGCGATCATTAGACTTGTATTTAATAACAAACATCAGGAAGATTATTTGAACATCTTGATTAATTAATAGCTACCAATGACATCATTCCAATTGCATCCATCTTTTGTTAAAACAACATAATAACTTATCCACGACTTGGTCTATTGGAATTGAATAAAGTGGCCGTTTGTTGCAATTGTACTTCCAAGCCTCATTTATTTCCACTCTTCCTCTTCCTAGCTAACACCAAATGCTCCATTCAAGCTCACAATTGGTGCCATTATTTGGTGTAGGTTTGGGAACTTGGAAGACAACAATTATAGGTAGAACATGAATAATATGGATCTTTTTTCAACAGGTAAGTCTCAAAACTAGATTTTTCTCACCAACATTGAAGATTTCGAATCTTAAATTTTTGTTTTGGTTTTGGCCTTGTTTTTAGAGATCATGATTCAATTTTGATAATTGCTTTGATTCAAAGACGGTCATAAACGATACTAGGGTTGTGGAGGAAACTCGCGGATGCTTATATAAAGTTAAGTTGAAGGAATGTGCAATCAAAGAACCAATGCATATCAAATTGGCTAATAAAGTGATAAGGTCTAGGTTGTATGTATTGGTTTGAAGTTTTTTTGTTTATTACAGTCGTTAATGTATATGATTTGGTGGTTATGATTATGTACATGTAGGTTTTTGTACCCCTTTTGATAAAATATAATTGAAGCATTTGAAAATAATGTTTTTAAGGAGCATTAGTTTTGAAATTTATATTTGGCATTAAGGTGTTCAAGTTTCATTGCATTGATAAGTTTATGATCGAACTCTTTCAATTTGTTTAATGTTTCAATCCGAAAAAAAAAAAATTTTTGACAGTTTTACCGGATGTACCAAAGATAGTAAGAAGTTTGTTTGAGTATTTCAATATTTTATATTATGCAAAGGTAAAGATTCTGCTCATGAGAGGCTGCTTCGTCATGGGGAATATTTGATAAGTGGTCTAAATCATTTTATATATTTGGATTTTTACTCATGCATACATTCATACTACAATATGTTTATTTAACTAATTTAAGTTACTGTATCATATACTCACTAAGCGTAATGCATGTATCATTGCGAGAATTTTAGACTTTTTAGCTTTGGAAAATGTTTAGGTGTTGATCCATGACATGAGGAGAGCCCTATTGGGCTATTTTGGTACACTTTTGCACACATTTTGAAGATGGCACATTGGATATAGATCTCATATTCCTCTTTTTTTTTTTTTTTTTTTTCTTTTTTCTTTTTATGGATTGGTAACACACTTTGTAGGCATTCTAGATTATGTTTTCATTTGTTAATATTTATATGTTGCATGTGACGTGAGATGCTTGAAAGCATAAATAATCGAATTTTGATTCCTTAAGTTTGTTCCTCTATTGATTAAATAGCAATATTTATCAAAACACTACTTGAACAAGTCTTACTAAGACATTTTTGGTTCTATTGTGCAAAGGAAATGTAAAGACGGAACCATATCAATTATCTTTAATCGCAAATTTTAGATTTGATAAGTAATTCATGCCGTGACACTTTACTAAGGATATTGAAATTTTGATACCCATTTGGCCATGTAATTTAAATCCAATTGAACCTATATGTTCTTTTTTTAAATCAATTTCATTGAACATTTGACATTTTGGAACATTTAACGCGAATCTGATGGAGATGCCATGCGTTCCACTTAGGGACAAAAAATGCCTTTTCATCCAAAATTATTAAACATGCCATTTTGGACTTATGCTAAATTTAATCAATTATGTAGCGTCACGAATCTTGTATTTTAATAACATTGGTCATAAGTAGTATGTTAACATCTTGATTATTTAATTCATACCAGTGACATCTTTTTGTCTCTCTTCCGTTTAAATAACATATTAACCAAGACGCATGTCATAAATGTTAGCACAAACTGGCCTATCGAAGCTAACAATAAATAGTTGTATCTTCTCGACACACTTCTAAATGTCACTCTTTTTCATTCTCTTTATTCCTATTTCCTGAAGTATTCTTATTGTAACATCATAAAATAGGTGGGTAAAAAAATTAAAACAATTAAAACACCCATTTATTATTTAAATGAATTATTAAAGATATTTCAAAATAAAAACAGTTATCAGAGTATAATCCCAAAATCTCAAAGTTGTGGAACATATAGGTGTATGCGCTACGATCATGTCGGGTTCTTCCCTTTCGAACCGAAAGTACCTAAAACCATAAACAATTGTACGCACAAAACTTAGTGACTTCCCCGAATACCATATACCATACATAACATATGAGTCATACATATCAAACATGTGATAGGAGATGCTATGTGCCAATCATAGTCTTGTCATTATGCCACGAGTCGTATCATGGTCTTTCTTTGCCAAGCCGGGGACCAAAACCCTGGGTCTTACAGACAAGTGTCGGGAGCCACCTCATAGTTTTACATGCAAGCATCATAAAGACAACTAGCATACAATCTACAACTAACTATCTAACTAATTGTCATAGTCCAAACTCTGGTCTTGCATACAGATTTGCCAAGAGCCACCTCCGAGTCTTTCATACAATGCCAAGGGTCACCCCCTAGTCTTCCTATAATACATAAGCCAATGGGCCGGCATTGGTGCCTTCGACCCATAGTATAGTGAGGAGACTCACCTCCATAGCTGAACTCACGAATAAATCTCTGACAGCTAATCTACTAGAATCCATGCGATATCAAACAAATAAGACCCAATTAACAACTGGGTTCCAATCCAAATATAGGGTAAAATGACCATTTACCCCTCACCTACTTTGGTCCATAACTAAGGCCCAAACTCCCAATCATAAAGGCCCACAAACCAATAATAATCTAAAGCCCTCTTATGGCCCAATTTTCCAAATTGGGCCCAAAACTCTTACATGGACCTTACCCTAAATCCCATTAGCTTTTCCCTAATCCAAACCACTTTGTTCTCAGATGGCCCAACAAACCCCAAGCAACCAAGCCTAAACATGCAAGGCCAAACAGACCAAGTATGTGGGGCGTACTCAGCACGTACGTGCAGCGTACTCGCTTGGAGGCTTGTACACTAAACATACCTGCTTGTATGCCCAATGTACACACCCTGCTCAGCCCAAAATTGATTTTTCACTTAATCCATTAAGACAAAGCTCCCAAAACATAGATCTGATTTCCTTAAGTTGGATTATCACATAAAGTTGCCAACTTTATGTTCATAAATGGCTAAATGAAGCTCTTAAGAACTGGACTTAATAGCTGACTTAATGTATGCATGACACCAACCTTCACATAAAGCTTGCACCTTTATGCTCAAGGATACCAAAACAAACTCAAATCTGAAAGAACAAGCCCTTAAACGACCTAATTCATCCATAAACCTAAAAAGGAGACCAAAATCATAATAAACTAACCATGAAGAGATCTAGACATATACAAGCCAAGATACAAACTTGATACCTCAGATGGCTTTTCCACAAGATGATGATTATGGATCCAAAGCCTTTACCACCAAGCAAATCAATCCTCAAGCTCCTCTACTTCCTTTACCAAGGAAAAATAAGCACCAAGGTCCTCTTAATAGCTCAAGAACACCACTAAGAGGCTAAGTGTAACACCTAAAGTTTGGAAAGCCAAGAAAAGAAAGAAAACCCCAACTTTAAGGGGAGACTCGGCGAGTCCAAGGAGGGACTCGGCGAGTCCGAGCGGGATCCGGGTTGAGGTGTAAGCGACCAACTCGGCGAGTCGGCCAAGGTGACTCGGCGAGTCTGGTCTGAGCAAGGAGAACCCTAAATCCGGGACTTGGAGCTTATTTAAACGTCTCATTCTCTCCCCTAGGGTTCCTTTACTGCTTCTCTACCACAGAACACTAAACCCTAGCCGCCATAATCGTTTTGGAGCAAGATCTACCCTTGGTGAAGCTTTTGGAGCTTGAGAGACAAGATAGTCATTATGGAGCAAGAAGGGGGCCTTGGATCCAGAGTTGGTGGAACATTTCTGAGCACTTAAAGGTAATAAATCATTACCTTCCCTCTTTTGTTTAATAGATCAATCTTGGCTATGTGATTTGGGGATTTTATGCCATGCTTAAGAACTATTTCGAGTTAGAAGCCTAGATCTGAAGTTGCTACTTCAGATCTGAGTGTATCTTGGCCTAGAAAGTCATAAAGCATCTGTTCTTGGGTTGTTAGTGAAGCCTCTTTGTCTTAAACCCTAGTTTGAATTGTTTTAAGCCTAGATCTCTTGATCTACACGTAAAGTTTGCCACTTTACGTGGGGGATAGGCCTTAGAAGTATGGATCTATGAGTTGGAAGCCCAGTTTGGCTCGAAAAGCCCCTGCATGGATTAAGGACTGAATAGACTCGGCGAGTCCTTCGAGTGGACTCGGCGAGTAGCTTGAAGATGAAGAGGAACTCGACGAGTGGGATGAACAGCTCGTCGAGTCGGATGAAGTTAGGCATGAACTCGGCGAGTCGGAAGAACAACTCGACGAGTTGGTTGAAGATTGTCTCGGACTCGGCGAGTTTATTCTTGGACTCGGCGAGTCAGGTCGCGAAACCCCAAACCCTTCGAGTTGAAACTCGAATCAGTGAGTCGGGTGGAGACTCAGCGAGTTGGACAGGTCAGGACTCAGGAATAGTTGACTCGGCGAGTCATGGACTGACTCGGCGAGTCGAGTCGCGAATAGAAAGACCCTGAGCATTTGAGCTCGGCGAGTTATTAGGTGGACTCGGCGAGTAGGGTTGACCTGGAAGGTTGACTTTAACCAGGATTTTGACCTTGACTAGAGTTGACCTAGTTGACCTTTGGAGGTCAATTGGACTAAGTGTTATATTGTCATTGGTAGCTCGAGGAGCTAGTGGAGCAGCAGTTCGGAGTCAGAGGTCAAGTAGTAGTCAGAAGGTTTAGCAGCA